>NC_044600.1:16234809-16557119 GCF_901933205.1 Camarhynchus parvulus | reverse complement strand
CCTTCTGACTCTTTCTGTGGGTCACTCTGAGGGTGTTTGGTTTCTGTGCTGGGCTTTGCTGATTGCAGACACCCAAGTGACACATCAGAAAGCACAGTTTCCTTTGTGATTTAGGACTTTGGCTCCTCAGACCTGAAACAAGCAGGCCACTGCCAATCTGACTTGGAGTACAGCTGATGGAGTGTAAATAAATCCCTGAGATTGCTGGTGGGAGTTAAAAGAGAGTTTAAAGAGGTTTTAGTGCCATTTTCAGCTCAGTTAAGTCTCGGTGCCTGTCTGGCTGCTGGTCTGACTTGCTCAGCTCAGTGCTGAGAGAGAAAGGACAGGAGCAGGCACTTAAAGCACAGTAATTGTAATTATCTGATTATTGGTTGTGCTCAATTTTACAGCACCTATCAAAGCAGCCTAGGAAAGAAAAGTGTATCTTAATTCATCTTTGTTCTTACAGGCATGCATTTGTCTTCTGGGGTCTTTTTGGCCCTTTTTTTGCCTTTTTCTGCAGACAGTTTTCCCCCTCCTGACATTTGGAAGCCTACAAGCTGAAGGACTGTGATGATCTAAAAGAGACCAAGTGGAGATCTGTTTTCTTTGAACACAACCATTAGATTTGCAGAAACTTAGGGACTTTGAAGCTACTTATGAACTTATCACTGTTCTGCCGCCTGAATTCCTAAATGGGAGGGAGACTGCAGAGAGAATGGTTTACAAGATCAGTATGACTGAGGGAGAGAGCTGAAAATCAGAACATTTTCTGACTGAAAAGGACGCTTCTCTGAAGGGTGGAGAGGATGGTTCAGCTCACCCTGTGTCACTGCTGTGCCCATGATTGTCCTGGAGTGACAGTGAGGGACAGTGAGGGACAGGGAGGGACAGGGAGGGGCAGAAGGAGCTGGGACATCCCAACCCTTCAAAGCAGCCCAGGCTCTGCACTGCTGGGTGATTCAGGCTGAGGCTGAAGTCTTCAAACTTTTTATTTCTAATTCTTTTTAATTGTTTTATTCATGAATAAATCACAGTTTCTAAATAGTGCTGCTGCCTCCTGGAGGAAGCTGGGGACCGCCAGTTACTCCCAGCTGGGCCAGTGTAGATCCTGTGGTTTTACTGCTCCTTTTCCAGGTGAACTCAGAATTCCTGCCTGTGCCAGCACAGGCACTTCAGCAAACTGTGAGCTCACATCCAGGGATGTGTGTGAGGCAAGCTCCATTTTGTCAAAATCCTGAAAAATGCTTAGTTCTACAAGCGCTGTATTAAAATGAGGCAGGGGCTCAGCAGCTCTCCCAAGGCTGCAGCTTTTCCTCTCTGCAATTAAAATTGCTGCAGCAGACACTGATGGACTGTCACTGCAGAAACCCCAGCTAGGCTGCCCTCTCAGGGAAGCTTTTTCTCATGTAAGCAGAGAAGGATTTAGTTTAACAAGGAAAACCTAAGGAATTGCAAACTAATCTCTACAGCCTCCTATTTCTTCCATAATATATATGATAAGGGTTTTTAAAGATCAGACCTTGGCACAAAGAAAAATGCTACCATCAGGCCTATTAGGAATAATGACTTTGTAAGAAATAAATTTGTGCCTCGTTGACTGGGCTGTGAAGATATGATTTCCTTCTTTGGAATTGCTTAAGCTACAGGAATTGGAGAGTAAACATTTCATGCAGTATGATCCTTTCCCAAGTCAATATTGTCCTTTCAATCCTGAATTTCAAATTCAATATTATCCTTTCTTAAACAAAGGCATGCTTGGAAATCAATGCTATTTATCTTGTCTACTGTAGCCATAAACACCAGTTTAATTTTTTTTTGTTATAGATGAAAATGCTTGTAGGCTGAAAACTGCAGAAAGACAAATTCTTCCTGTTTTGCTGGTTCCTGCTGTCATTGCTGAGGGTGCATGACAACAGCCACCAACAAAATCACCATTTTCAAGTGGCAGCATTGCTCCTTGCACTATCTGATTATTGGGTTTTGTCCTGTGCTTTAATAAATTTATAACTAAAACAAAACACAGCATTAAAAAAAATATTTTCAGGTTATCATCTGGGGTAAATTTTTCTGTTGCTATGAAGATTCTTTCAGCTTTTTTGTTTTTCATGCTGTTCCAGGTAAATTATTGGATATAATTAGAGTGATAGATCAGAGCAAGCTAAAGCAGAAAATATTCTTTCAAAAAGAAAAGTCCACACTGCTTGGGGAGAGACTTGTACTACATTAATCTATCTATCTATCTATCTATCTATCTATCTATCTATCTATCTATCTATCTGTCTGTCTGTCTGTCTATCTATCTATTCATCTATGCATTTATTTATTTATCTATATATGTATTTATTTATTTATTTATTTAAATGGAGGAAACACCAGATAAAAGACTTCTGAGGAATGCAGAGAAGACCAATAATGTTATTTGGGAGTCACTAAAAGCCTCTCCAACATTAGTGCAGGTAGAGGTTTGGCCTTGCCTGTCAAGAACAACCTTTAAGCATTCCATACTGGTTAATGAGGTCTCAAACCTGTTATCCCAGCATGGCCTCACTTCCCAGCTTCATGTCCTGCAGGGATGAGCATATCCAGGGCTTTTTCCTGGTGGGTTTCTTTTTTTTCCATTTTCCTTTTTCCATGCCCCCCCTCAGCCAAGCTGGCTCTGGTGCTCTCAGATCCAGCAGTGAAGTCACACTTTTCCCAAAGAAAGTTTACTCCAGTGGCTTCCTGCGGGCAGGAACCCATCTGGGGCGTGTTTCAGGGACTCAGAGCAGTGATCAAGGTCTGGGGTTGAATAAACAAAAGGTAAACAGAAAATACCACACATGTGGTAAACATAAGCAACAGAGCTACAGGCCCCATAGCACAGGAGCCCAGCTGTTTTCTGAATTTTGCTACATTTTGCACTATTTAAGGAGGCTGGGGTTGGGTTTGGCTGTCCTTTCTGCTGTGCTGTGGTGAGCTCTTAGTAGTGGAAGTTACAACAGGAAACCCAAAAGGAACAAATAGGGCAAAGGCAGAAGCGATTGTTTCCTGAATATTCAGAGTTCAGCAAGTAAATTATTGAATTGTCTACCAGCCTCCAGTGCTCACCAGCTGTTCATGACTATTATTTTATATATATATATATATAGCTATAACTACTGTGTGTATTTACACACAATAACTGCTCTCTGGAGGGACAGCCATGCAGAAAAGTGAATTGCAAGTGTCTGTGTTTAAAATGCAGTCAGGTTCCTGCCCGTGGACGCTCTGGGACTTCTCCATCGTGTTTGGACCCTTGGATCTGAAGATTTTCTTGATTTCTTGGGCTTTGTGTTTGCTCAGGGTGGTTGTGGGCAGTGGAGGACAAAATCCACACTTGGACTTTTGACCTGGAGACAACAAAACCTCTGTGGGCTCTTCCTGATGTCATGCAAAGGGCTGGGAATTTTCTGAAGCCGTTTGATCCAAGTTTAGATCACAGATTTAACTGCACAGTGGAGCAGAGCAACCCATGGGTCTTTTCAGTGGCACAAGTGTGGTACTTAGCATTCCGATGGGAACTGCTGTGTTGAGCCAAACCCAATTATTTGCAAATGAACCAGTGCCACACATCCTCAGGGGGAGGGCTGTAATACCAAGCGCTGGCTTGAAATGTCATCTTTTCTTTGGGAGAATTCTCTATAGATGAAGTTAGCTATTTTCAATCTAATTTTAGACCATCAGAAATAGGAATTCACTGGAGTTAGCAGAGGAAATTTTAACTTTGATTATCAAAGCCACAGCAGATTTCAGCCTGCTCCATTTTGAAAGTCAGGACAATGTGAAAAACATTCTTTTCACTAAGGTTTGGCATTGTAACCAGAGCTGGCACTCACGGGCAGTGCTTTAATTATACATTATACTAACCAGTGTGAAATACTGAGCCTTATTAAGATAGCCAAAAGCCTTCTTTAGAGTTGATTTATTAGAGCTTGAAATTAACTTTTCACAGTCCAGCTCCAAGAGATCAGCAGATACAGAAGCTCAGCTCTGCCCCAGTGAGTCCCCCATGGTTATCTCCAGCGCTCTCCGCAGTCCCTCCCAGTGCCCAGACGTGATAAAACCCTGCTCAGCAGCAGCAGCAGCAGCAGCTCCCAGCCTCTCCCCTCCATCACAAACACCAGAGCTGACCCTGGGCTTGCTTGGAAAGGTTTCCTGGGAAAGTGGAGCTTTGGGAAGCCACCCTGGGCTCTGCTGGGTGCTCTGGTGTGTGGCTGCCCAGGCTGGCTCTGCTGGAGCTGTTCCACACTGGGGTGATTGCAGAGGAGCATTTGTGCTGCTCCTGACACAACATCTGGTCAGGATATCTGGGATATCAGGATAGTGTTAGGAATTGTTAAAGCAAGCCCATCATCTGCAGATCTCTGCCAGCTGAGCTCCCAGCCTGACAGGATTTTAAATTTTTCTCTCAGCAACCTGGAAGCATTTTCACATTTCCAAACTCCCAGCTATCAGTTCTCTGATTAAATCCATGGATCTGGGGTTCCCACATCTTGTGCATTGTTGCTGTTTGATGCTGCAAGGCAAGGCAGAGTTTGGAGCTCCAGGTGCTGCAAGATAAAACTTCCTCCTATTGAGGGTGGCAAAAATGGGGAGCAAGGCACTCAGTGAGGGAAAGACTGGCACAACACTTGCAGTAAATCCGGATTTAAATGGTGCTGTGGTGGGAATGGTGTCCTGTTGTACTTTGGGTCTCTCCACCATTAGCACAGATAAACATTTTGGCTTTAAAATTTGTCACCAGGATTGCACAGGAGGAGTCACACCTCTACATCTGTGCTTATCCCCAGTGATTCTTTGAGGGTTTAGGCTCTGTGGGTACCAAGACAGCCCCCAGCACAGGCAGTGGGCTCACAGCCCTGCCAGTGTGGCACAGGGGGCACCTCTGCTCTTTTTTAGAAGTAGCTGTGTCATTCCTTCAGGTGACTGATGTGTCCTGTCAGCTGGGTGGGAAATGCCAGACCTCCAAGAACGGAGTTGTTTGGGGGTTTTATCTCTGTTTTTTGGGGTTATTTAATGCCTCTGTTAGGCTTGACCTGCCCTGGGCAGTTGTGTGATGAGCACCAGCCCTGGGGAAAGCAGGGCCACATTAACCTGGGATGGGGGAAGAGCAGAGAGGCAGAGCCCCCTTCTGCTTCACCAGAGCTGAGCCCCAACAGGACAATGCTGTAGCCCTGAATTTCTCTTCACAGAGAAAAGCAAGGCACAATTCCTCCCAAGAATATTCTTATCTCATTTGCTGTGCCTGTGTTGGTGCCAAAGCAGAATGCAACATGGAGATTGTTTACCCACAGTGATGGAGTTTTGTTTCCTTGGCCTGTCAGGGCCAGGTGTGTGTGTGTGTGTTGAGACTGGGGGCTGACAGTCACGAGATTCTGGGCAGGGTGTGCAGAGCTGAGTGTTGGGAAGGATGAAAGTTTGACAAGAAAGTCTCACAGATCTGTGTGCTTGGCAGAAAGATTTTTAAATGTAGGGTCTGAAGAAGGAATAGAGATGGAAGCAAGTTTTGATATAGAAGAAAAGAATTGCTGAGCCAGTCTTACTGGCTAACCAAGGATATGTTAGTTAGAAGGGGTTTTTATGACTTAGAGCAAAGGATAAACCCACCCCAAACAAGATGTTTTTACCAAGCAGGAAGATAGCACAAGCAAAAAAGTCAGCAGATGGAGAAAGTAGAAAAAAGGTCTCAGAATTTTCCACTGCAAGAAAACTGAAAAACAACTTCCAGCTTAAACTGTAATGTACTAACTTTTAGTGATTGGAGAATAGTAGCATGAATATGGTAATGATAGTAGTTATGATAGGCTATAGGTAAAAGTTAAGGTATAGATTGGTTCTACTCTATTAAGATGCCAAGCAAAGAAAAGTCTATAATGCATTGTAACCAAAACCAAAGGGTCTCCAGGCCTGCCTGCAGCTGGAGCTGACAGCTGTGGGCACAGCTCTGTCACCCACAACCCTAGACTGCTGTAACTCTTGGATACAATAAACTGCATTTGAAGAGCTGCCTGGAGTCCCACATCCCTCATTCAGGCTCTTACAGTTGAATGCTTGGCAGATTCAGTTTAGATGTAATGTAACATAGTGTACCATAGTATAGAATAATACAGTATAATAAAGTAATTAATTACCACTGAAATGCACGCCTCTGTTCTCTCTGCAGGTGACCTGTCTGCACGATTTCTTTGGGGATGATGATGTGTTCATCGCCTGTGGCCCCGAGAAGTTCCGCTATGCACAGGACGACTTTTCCCTGGATGAGAGCGGTAATGTCAAACCCACCCTGAGCCTTTATTGCACTGCCCTTCCCTGCTCCTGTCTGAGCTCAGTGCTGCATGCTTCTGGTCTGGCTTATGAGAGCCACTGCATGGAATTTAACTATAGGAATGTGTGTGACCGTGTTCACAGGGGTCCCAGGATGAGGGAAGAGACAAGGATCTGACTCCATGTTTCAGAAGGCTTGATTTATTATTTTATGATATATATTATATTAAAACTATACTAAAAGAATAGAAGAAAGGATTTCCTCAGAAGGCTAGCTAAGAATAGAAAAAGAAGGAATGATAACAAAGGTTTGTGGCTCAGACAGAGAGTCCGAGCCAGCTGACTGTGATTGGCCATTAATTAGAAACAACCAACATGGGCCAATCAAAGATCCGCCTGTTGCATTCCACAGCAGCAGATAACCATTGTTTACATTTTGTTCCTGAGGCCTCTCAGCTTCTCAGGAGGAAAAATCCTAAAGAAAAGATTTTTCATAAAAGATGTCTGCGACAAATGTGTTTTCTGTTGACAGCGACAAAGCTGTCCTTTGTCTCTTCAAAAAGGAAAGAAGCCCAGAAGTTTCTCTCTTTGAAAAAAGCCACTTCATGGGCTCAGGGGACATAATTTCAAACTTAAGGATAGCTAATTGGACAGAAGCCAAAAAGTCTCACTTGGGCAATTTACTAGAAATAGAAGTGAACAAACTAATTGCTTTTGTAGGGTGTTTTACCAAGAGCAAGAACCTCTTGCACCTGGCTCGGTTTTTCTCTGTTTGTTGTTTTGCTTTTTATTAAACCTTTTTGTTTCCAACACTGCAACAGAAGCCATCCTGCTGATTTTTATGCCTCCAAGGGTAGCTGAGCTATCTTGGGTGTGTTATAGACCCCCAAGAGCTTATGAGACCTGGCTCAAGAAGGCTGCTGTAACATTTAACATCCTTTTGGGATACTTATCCAGTCAGCACTATTATAATCAGGCAAATACTGACGGAGGTGTAGTCAGAATAAATTAAGTCCTACAGCATTTTGACATTTACTGCAAAATCTGGGAGTGTTTATACTTTCGATTTTCTCCAGTCACAATCAGATAGATGCATTTTTCTTGAGAGCTAATCATCCTTATGTAGACACATGCATATTAAAAATGGAAACAAGCAAGAGTTGAAAATAAAAATCACATTTCCACTGCTTACTTCTGCTGAAAAAAGCAGGGCAATAATTCCCTTTTTGGGGGCATGACTGGGACAGCACCGGTATTTTTGCTTGTCACCACTGCCATCAAAATTCTCTAATATGTGAGTCTCTGTGATCAATTACACCATGAAATCTTTGATTTTACAGAATATACAGAGCTTGGACTTGCAGGCCTTACCACCCACCCCACCTGGCAACTGTACCCACCTGTGTGCAGGTGCCAGTGAGTGCAGCAAGAGGAAATTAATGCCATTTTAACCGTTTAAACTGAATAAAATGTGCTCTCCAAGCATCTAGGCACACTTCCCAAAGCTCTACGTGTGTTGTGTAAGGAACACAAGCCCCATCCTGTCCTATATGCTGCAAACTGGCTCTGTATTGAGGGTCAAAGATGATTTTTGCTGGATGCCAGGAAGCCAAGCAGCCTCTAGTCTCCAAACACCGAGTTTTTTATTACTCCCTTGCAAGCCTGATTTTATTTTAGTGCTTCCAAAGTGCTTCTTTAGGTACTTCTGCCCTGTGTACTCCACATGAACCCATTTGATGGTCTTGGGGTAATTCAAAGGAAGTTTCCAAGGTTCAGCTGAGACTTTGCAGGCAGAGGATAAAGCCTGTGGCAGGCTGGGGAAGTGCTCTGTAAGCTGAGCTTCACATTGTTTTTCACCACTCAGCAGTTGAGTCAGCTCCACAGGGAGCTCCACGCTGGAAAACAGCTCGGATGCAGCCCTGGCAGAACAACTGGATGGAAATCCCAGCTCTGCCTCCACTCGTGGGCACTGCTGGCTTCTCCAGCTTGGATTGCTCTGGCAGGAGGAAGCCGAGTTTGCTGTTGGGAAGGCAGTGAGCAGCTCCAGAGGCGTTTTTGCAGGAGCCCTTGCAGCTCCCAGGGAGCAGATGAGGAGCCTCAGCAGTGTTTCCCCATTGTACACCCATCAGCCTTCCTCCTTCCAAGGCAGATGCTGCCAGGAGAGCTGCAAATCCTGAGGTTTTGCAGATGAGTGTCACTTCATAAAATCTCCTCTGTCATGGGGAAATTTCTCTTGCCTGTTTGGATGACACACACCAGGATTGCTGGTTATGATGTTCACTCTGGCAGGACGTCAGGAAACAAAAAGAGAATCAGCACAAGAGAGGATTATGTCATCTTTTCCTCCTGGCTGCCCACCACAGCTTCCACCCTCTAATCCTGCTGCTGAGCACCTTCCAGATGACATTGCTCTGTCCTTTTTGTACCCCCTGGTTTCAGCATGGTGGAAATGTCACACTTTGGTGACATTTAGAGGCCTTTTCACACCAACCTCAGCACAGCCAGGTTTCCACCTCCTGCAAAAGCTCAGGGATTGCCTCTGACCCTTGCCAAGGGCTGAGCTGGAGGAATTCCTCAGAGTCAGCCTTTCTCTGCTGGAAAATGCAAAACCAGGTTTCCTTCCAAGGAATTACTCCCCTGGGAAGAGCATAAATTTGGAAGCTCTTGCAAAGACCTAACATGAAGTATTTTTACTTTTTTGGTTTATTTTTTTTTAGTGAGTAATTCAGGTGACTAAACACAGCTGCCTGACACCCTTTGAGTCCCCTCACAACAGCAGTACTGCTCTTCATGTATAAAAAATTTGGCTATATTTGGGCTGGACCTCTACAAGCCTTTCAAGTGACATCATCTGTGAGAATTCAAGCATTTTTGAAGGAAAAAAACCCCACAACTTTTTCTATTCCTGATTTACAATTTCCAAAATTGATTTAGCAGGAGAGAAAATAAGCTGGCTGTAGGTTTAATTCCTGCCATGCAGCATCCCTGGAGCACAAGGCCTCCTCTCCTGACATTCTTGTGCTGCATGGCCCAACAGCAAAACTCTCTCAAACCATCCAGGAGCAGAGATGGAGCCTTGGCTGGCTGAGAATGAGCAAAGCCTGGGGAAAAATTGAAGCCAATTACATTTTCATAGATACACTGATATATCATTAAATAACATATACATTTAGGTCAGACAGCTTGCTTTTGGTTGACCAATTATTTATCTGCTCTGTGCTGCCTTAATTCCATTGGGGACTCCATTCCAGGGGGTCCTCAGTGTGGAGCATGTGGGGCTGAGCTGAACTTTTCCATAAAAAACTGCCTGCATGTGGAACACGTAACTCACATCTGTAAAAAAGACACATTTTTCACATCTTGGTGAGGACAAGCTGTTGGAGGAGATGAGGTGGAACCAGCTAACATTTGACAAAAAGGAAATCCCTTTTTTATTGCCTTCTTCTTAACTGGGTTAAGTTAATAACTTGAGGGGTGGAAAGTTCCTTTTCTGTTAGCTCTCAGTGTAAATAAAACCCAGTTCTGAAGATCAGGCATGCCTGAAACCCTGGGACACGTGGAGGTTTGTTAGCATTTCAGCTCCCCTCTGCAGGACTCTGTAGATCATGTTTACATTTCCCACTCTTCCTGGCCTATTTAGTTTTTAAGGAAGCACAGTTGGGGTCCTCATTTGCTCACATCTTCCAGTACATAAATCTGCTGGGCTTGTTTATAAAAACCTTGCTGAAAGGGATGAGTGGCCAGGACAGAGGATGTGCTTTGTGAAACCATCTTGTCTCCTTTGCTTTGTGCATCTGAAAAGTTGCAGCTTGTTGAGGACAGAAGAGGCTGGTTCCAGCTGGGTGAAAGCCTCCTGGGGCAGCTGCCCCATCTGCCACTTGGAGGCTTCATTTACAGCACACCATGAGCTGTTTGCTGGCTTTCTGCACCTGCAGAAAGGGCACTCATCATTCCTGGTACTGGGTCTTCACAAGAGTGTGATGGTGTTCACAGGGGTCTCAGGTTGAGGGAAGAGATGAGGATCTGACTCCATGTTTCAGAAGGCTGATTTATTATTTTATGATATATATTACATTAAAACTATACTAAAAGAATAGAAGAAAGGATTTCCTCAGAAGGCTAGCTAAGAATAGAATAGGAAAGAAGAATGATAACAAAAGCTTCTGTCTCAGACAGAGAGTCCGAGCCAGCTGGGCTGTGATTGGCCATTAATTAAAAACAACCAACATGGGTCAATCACAGATGCACCTGTTGCATTCCACAGCAGCAGATAGTCAATGTTTACATTTTGTTCCTGAGGCCTCTCAGCTTCTCAGGAGGAAAAATCCTAAGGGAAGGATTTTTCATAAAAGATGTCTGCGACACGGGAGGGCTACAGCAAAATACCTGGATTTTCTTGAGTGTTCCCTCAGTCAGTGTTGGCCATTTTCATTGTGCTCAGGAGAGCCAAGGGAAGGGCAGAAAATGTTTCATGGGAGCCAGCCTGACACCCACAGAGCCTCAGCACCTCCCCTAGAGGAGCAGAGCTGTTCTCTCTGCCCTCCCCTTGATGAGTCTCCTTTCAGCCCTTGGAGAACAAGGGACAATATCAGCTTTTCCCTTGCCCTTGGGGTTCCTGCACCTCTCTGGGGACCAGGCACTGAGCTGTTTCACAGCAGGGCCATAACCAGGTGGGTCTGTGTTCCCGCAGAGTGCCGGGTGATGAAGGGGAGCCCAGCAGGTGCCACGGGCAGCAAATCCTCGCCCACCCCTCAGAAGAGCTCGGCCAAGAGCCCCGCGCCCATGCGCCGCAGCAAGTCCCCGGCCGATTCAGGTAACCACCAAGATGGTGAGTGATTGTTTCTTGGTGTCTGCCTTTCACTGTGCTCCAGGGAAAAGCACAAACTCCCTGTGCTTGCTGAGGAAACTCAGGTGTCTTTTGGAAACAAGAAGCTATTAAATATTGGGAAGGAATCTCCTGGTTGGTGAAGCGCGGTTGTGGCTCGAGGTTGTTCCAGCCACAGGCTCACAGCTCCTTCCCCAAAAATGTTTTAAAAGAAGTTTCTATTCCCCAGGCAGGAAATCAAGGCCCACAGTGCTCCCAGATGGTCCCTGCAGATACAGAGTGATTTAGGGTGACCTCCTGTGCAAAGCAAATGGTGATTATTGCGCAGGTCAGGAGTGGCTCCTCACAATCATTATTTAAAGGAGACCAGTGACCTTGCAATTGCAGAACTGCTGATGGGTTTATTGATGGGACACTGAGACACTCAGTAATGGAAAAGAGGGAAAATGGGAATCCTAATTTGCTGCAGCAGCTTGCACCATTTCAAATGCCTCCTTCCTTCTGCAGCAGCACCGGGGTTGGCAGCACATGTGGGGAGCTGCAGCACTGTCAGTCCAAGGCTGGGCTGAGTATTGCAGTGATTCTGGTAATTGACAGTCCTTAGAGTCATGGAGGGCTTCTGGGGTTATGATTGACAAAAAATGTCATGGTTTGACGCTGGCGCAATGCCAGTGCCCCCATGAAAATACATTCTCCCTGGTGTCTACTGCGAGATGTGACCAGGAATAGAGCAAAGCAGGCTCCAGCTTAGGAATAGAAGGGAAAAAAAACTTTATTAATTTACAATATATAAAAGAAACAGAACTCAGGATGAAAACCTTCCAAACATTCCTTCTCCCCCCAGCCAAGTTCCCAATACATCACAGTAAGACAAAACCTTAGACTCTCAATTCAGTTGCCACCCCTCAGATCACCAACTCTCAGTCCATCACCACCCTTCAGATGTTCCAAAAGAGAACCAGACATGGCCTCTCAACTAAAATGGCCAAAACATCAATTAAACATGTCAGAATTCCAGGAGAGCTTCACAGCTTGAGTTCAGGTGTCCCACAGCATCAACACAGGCGATATAAACCAGAAATTCCTTTTCACCGTCATGCTAACGTGCTGCATATTGCATGGGAACATCACACGACAGCTGATCATCAGTAGAAATGGGATTATTAGTCAGAAAATTCTCTTGGCAGCAATCAGAAGGATTTCCCCCTTCATTTGCAGTTCATTTGTTTAGGGTGTGTGGGTGTTTTTCAGCTACCTAAAGGGACAGTGTGAAATTGGTTGGCACATGCCAAGACTATATTTTTTAAAAAATATTTCTTTCTGAGGTGATTTTGCATTCATAAAGTTTTTCTTCAAGATTCCATTTGTGGCTATTCTCAAACTCAGGCTTGCCATAATTTAACCACTTTCACAGCCCCAAATGCCTGCTGAAGCTGTGTAGGCACATTGAAGGCACGATGGGAAATGTGATTTACAAAAACCCAGAAGTAACACTCAGTGATGTGGGAGTCAGCTCACGCATGAGCAGCTTTAAACCTTCCCCACAAGCATCAGGTGCTGCTGATTCCCACCAGAAGCAGAGTTTACTGCATGAGCATAGAGTTTAATGTGAAATGGCAATTATTGTGTGCCTGATTTTAACTGATTGAGCGACTCCAGGCCCAGGATGGTGACTCATCTGATGAGCTTTAATGAACACACTTAGCAGAGCTTTTCAGGGGGAGATTAAAACAACCAGAAAGGCTGAACAATAACCAGTTCCTGGAGTTAAGGTCAGTAATGAAGAGCAAATCAGGTTTCTTTAATCTGTCCAGACAAGAGTCTTTCGTGCTTTCCTGTAATTTCAATAAAGGAAAAAATGGCACTTGTCCTGCTTAATGAGGATAAAAAAGACTGAGCTCTGTTAGTACTGAAAAATAGAAGACTCTTGTTTTCTCAGGACAGAGAGAAAAAAGAATACCATTTTGTATTCTTGTATTGAACTGGTAATAAACTAAGTGGATTTACACATCTCATAAGAACCAATATTTACATTTAGATGAGACTTTGGAGTTATCACATTCAAAAAGCAAAGAAAGCTGAATGAAGTCTGATTAATAAAAGATGATCTGACCTATTTTTCCCCCCCAGAATCTCACCCATTTAATGTGTGAAACTATTTAAAAGCAGTTTTACTTCAAATATATGCAATATTTCTGCTGTGTGTTTGCTCCCCTACCCATTTGTACCTTTTGTCTTTGTTGTCTTTCCCTCTGCTGTGGTTGTCATGTGCAATCTCATGAGCGTTTCCTTGGTTTTGTGTTGTCTCTGTTCTTCCCAGTTATTTTCTGTGCAGGTTTCTGTATCCTATTCTCCCACCAAGGTCTCCAAGGCCATTGTGACATATCTGGGCACTGATGTCTGGGCAGGTTTGGAGGGGAATCTTTGGGTGAGAGGAGTCTAAACCCACCTCACAGTGAGGTGTCAGGGCCTCACTGTGGAAAGCTCAATCCCTTTAGGCAGCCAGAGCCCTTCAGCTCCCAGGATATCCAAAAAAGTGATGTGGCAAATCCACAGAAGCAATTTAAACATTGTTTTCTTGGCACGGCGCTTTTCTCTTACCATGCAGTCATTTAAATGAATGAATGAAAATTAAATTAATGAATGCAGAACAAAGAAGAGTCTCTCTGCTCTAAGGAGATGGGAACTCACCCCAATCCTTGTATTCCCAAGGGAAATCCTTTCTCCCTTCCCTCACTAACACCCAACCCATAGCTGTCCTTCCTAGGCAATGCCAGTGGATTTCTAGCAAAATTTGAGTTATAAAGCTTCTGTGTATTTCTAACCTCAATCTTTCCTCCTGGGGATTCAGCTTTGCTGAAAGACCCAGCTCAGAGCAGTGAAATCCATACTAAACCTCACCTGCAGGGCACCATCCAGTTCCTTCTCCTAACGTGGCAGAGGAAAACTGGCCATGAGGAGCCTCTGTGCTTCTGCCCTGATCCGTGAGATTCAAATGGAGCAGGGTCAGCATGAAGTTTGGCAGAATTTCTTTAACAGACTGCTCCAACAAGGAGTCAGGCTAAGCAAAAGCCAGAGCTAAATCTCAGGGGAGAAATACAGGAGAGAAAATAATGATGTCATTTACCATTCTTTCTTTGTTATAAGAACTTGGATTTATCTTATACAAACTGATGTGCCAAACAAGGGTTCAGTTGTATAAAAACATGTGCTGTGATGGGAGAGCTTATGATTATTAAAACCAGGACAGAGCCACGGGTACCTGAACTGAAATTTGAAAATGTCTTTGCCTTGATTTGGCCTGGAGAGAATATGAGCAGGGCTCTGAGGCTGCTGCAAGACCTTAATGTCTCAGTCCACTAATGGACAGAGGGACAAAAGCACATTCAGCAGGCAGCAGCAATTAGCAAACAGACCCAGAGTGTCCGTCTGTCCTGGCTGCAGGGCTGCTCCCAGGGGCCATTATGGATGAGTGTGTCCAAGGGCAGCAGATGTCTGGGGAATGCCATGATGCCTCAGGTTTTAGCTTTTATATTTCTCAGGTTCTGTGCTGCTTTGGTGTGTGGGTCTGGGCTTCATATGAGGGGATGGGGAGCTCTGTGCACAGAGCAGGGAGACAAAACAATTCCTGCTCCAGCTGGGGACCAAGGACAAATGATCCAAATCTCAGGCCCAGGAGCACAAACACCGTGGGCTGAGGAGAGAAAAACAAGACTGCATGGGCTAAAGCTGGAATTGGACAATGAACTCTGGATCCAGAGCCCCAGTCATCCCAGCAAACCTTAGCAACACCCAGGGAACAATTCCATGTGACACACCTGCCTAAAAAGGGCCCTAAAAAAGGACTGAAGAAGGACTTCTGACAAGGGCATAAAGTGATAGGACAAAGGGGGAATGGACTTAAGCTAGAGGAGGGCAGGTTTAGACATTAATAAGAAATTCTTTGCTGTGAGGATGCTGAGGCCCTGGCACAGGTGCCCAGAGCAGCTGTGGCTGCCCCTGGATCCCTGGCAGTGCCCAAGGCCAGGCTGGACAGGGCTGGGAGCAGCCTGGGACAGTGGGAGGTGTCCCTGTCCATGTCAGGGGGTGGAATGGGATGAGCTTTAAGCTCCCTTCCAACCCAAACTTTTGTGTGATTCTAAAATATCTGTGGGGGGAGCAGACAGAGAATTCAGTTTCCCTGGATCTCTCATCTCAAACACAACAGGAATATTCTCCATCCCCCCTCTCATGTGCTGACAAGTCTGATTTCTCTCCTGAGTACAAACTGCCTCGTGCACAGGGGGAGGTGAGGATCCTGTGGAAAAAAGGTGCACATGCTCCTGCAATTAAAGAATATTACATATACACTTCAAGGTAAATTGATGTTGCAGAGCAAATTCAATGCCATGAATAAGCCATAATGCACAAAGAATAAAATGGTGGAAAAACCCTAAAGAATTGAAAGGAAAGCTGGTTCTAAAGAACAGTTCCTGATAGCTGAGTGTAGGTGAGATCCTGAGCTACCCTAAATCATCAGCAGATTTTAGTGGAGCAGCAGTGTTATGCACCACCTGGGGCCCGCTCTTTGCCTCCTGTTATTTTCTTGCATTTCAGTTCAAAGGAAGCACAGGCAAGTTTGCTTATGAGCACTATTCTTCATTAGCAGGCAGAGAAAATTAAACTGGGCTTCTTCATTGTTGCTCCTGCTGCAAAATTCTGCTGTCTTTGTAATGATATCCATCCATCTCATTCCATTTCTGATTTGGATGTCACATCTGGTTTTTTGTTGATGCTCATAAAATATTTACATGCCTGCTGTAGCACTTAAAACTCTCATTGTATTAGGGAATTTCTATCCTGCCCTGCAGCAATCACATCCATTTTGCTGCACACTGGCTCTGCTGTTGTTCCAGTCTTGTTGGTGGAAAGGAAATTGGGGTTTCTTGCAGAGTTGTTAGGTGGCATTCTTCAGCTTAGGGAGGATCAGTGACAATTGGAGATAAAGAAAGAGGCATTTTAGAAATTGGAAATGGATTCTAGCTAATGGAGATTATATCAGTCCTCTTGTTCCCCACATTTTCTTTAATAGGAAACACAAATTCACTCAGTGAAATAAAACATAAAAGAGATCCAAGTTATTTTTTACTGAATTGCCTTCATTATTTGGCATACCGTTAGAGAACTCTACTTTTTTTCCCACCAGCCTGGAGAGCAGCTCATTTTGTAGAGCTCAGTGCAGGTGCCAGCAGGAAACAGCTCCTGCTTTTCCAGAACAGGTTTTTCCCCTATCAATAAAGCATGATTTGTGTAAGATAAGGAGGTGAAGTGTTACTCTGTTCCCCAATTATCTATAAATCATTATTTCTACCACCTTTTAAAAATATCCATTTCCTCAGTTAGGTGCATTTGTAATAGGAAAAAAGCTGTGTGTGATGAATACCCTCCTCTTCCAACAGAGGAGGAAGTGCATGGAAATGATGGATGTGAAGGCAGAGGAGCCACACCACCATGAATTTGTTGTTTTAAGGTGCTGGCAGCTCCTCCTTTGTCCCGGGGCTTTGAGCATGTGAGCAACGCCAATCACTTGTTTTTTAAAAATTTTAAAAGTTTAATAGTAATAAAATGGTTATGAAAATAGTAATACAATTAGAGTAATAATAATTTGGACAAATTGAATTAGGACAATATGAGACAACAAATACAAAGAGTTATGGACGTCTGGGTACCTTTTTCTGGGCAGCACGAGCCCGAAAAAGGACACACATTAACAGAGGATTAACCCTTAAAAACAATAACCTGTTGCATATTCATACACCTGATACATGATGCATAAATTCCATTCAAACACAGGATTCTGTCTGGTCAGTGTCAGCTTCTTCCTCTGAATCCTAACAGCGCCTTCAAGGCAGGAAGAAGTTCATTTCTTCTGATAATGAAGCAATAAATTCTTTTTCTCTGAAAGATTTCAGGTGTCCTGTGGCTGCTATGCCGCTGCGAGTCCTTTCTTTAAAAAAGTATCCTACATAGCATAGTTTCTATTTTAACATTTTTTATAACCTAAAACTATATTTAACACAGTACTTAAGAGAATTAATACAGCATTACTTTCTAACACAACACATATAATATTCATTTTAATATTTGCGAAAAGCCAATCATAAAATACATGCATTTTTCACAAGCACGTGTTTCTTTTCACACCTGCTTGCCCTCTGCCTTTGTTGCAAACCTGAGCTACCCCTGTTCCTCACAAGGAGGTAACAGAGAAGAGCACTGAGTCTTTCTGAGGCATTAAAGCAAGAGCTGTGCTGGTTTGGCTCTTAAAAATACAACATTCACATATTTTACTCTATGACACTTTATTACACTTCTTCAGTCTCCTCCAGACACTCAAGTACTTGATGAATTTTAAGTAACTGATTTGTAGATTCAGCTGTCACAATTGAAAGCATAATTCCATCAGGCTCTTTGGCCACTTACTCCCATCCACAACAAAATACAGCCAGGGCATTCCAGGCTGCTGTTTGCCTAATTTTTCATTTCTATAATTGACATCTCACCTCGCTTGGGTAAGATCCAGGATATCTTCAGCCTCTGGTTTCCAGTCATGCCCTTAAACAGTTTGAGAACACAGAAATTGTCTTTCTGTTTTTCTGGTGATATGTGCCTTGGATTGTCTTGGTGAGTATTTCTTGGGTGAAATATTGCTCCCTCAATTTATTTTGTATCTCACTGTATTTTGCAGCTGAAATCCTTGAGTTATGTTTACAGCTATGCTGTTCACTTGTTTTGTTGTTTTTTTCCTCCTGCCTAACATGAATAAACCGTGCTGTTGAATGTTCGGAGACCTTCCATCTCCCCAAAGGAGAAAACCCTTCCCCTTGCTTGCCTGATTTGCAGCTTGTGTCTTGTTTCCTGCCAGCCAACGGGACCTCCAGCAGCCAGCTGTCCACCCCCAAGTCCAAGCAGTCCCCGATCTCCACGCCCACCAGCCCCGGGAGCCTCCGCAAGCACAAGGTATTACGTTTCTTATACCTTACTACACCTCCTTCTGCCTCAGCCCCTCAGCTCTGGGGGACACTGAAGTCATGGCCATATCCTCTGGAAGAATAACTCATGTTCAAACAGGGGAGTTTGGCCCTTTAGCTGTAAAAGTTGTCCTTTAGGGCAAGGTGGTGAGCAAAGCCTGACTCCTCCCCTGGAGCTGTTAATGTGTGCTGGAGACTGCCCAAAGGGATCAGAGGAGACAACTTAACCATGAGCTTGTGCCACTATTTGAAAAAAATCATTGATGGATTGTGGTTTCATGTCAACCCTCCTGGCCTGAAAAGCTTCAAGTGTTGGCAAATCAGGCCCATTAAAGAGCAGAAGCAACACAAACATTACTGCAGTTCTCAGACATCACTTTAATGATGCTCCTGAAGAATTTAAGTTTTTTAAATTATTTAAGGCCATGCTCTGTTTTACAGGAATCAGGTGATTCTTACAGCTGGTGTGGTAATTGTGTTGTGGATCAGACCAACAGGTAGCACAGCATCCTGGCAGGGACCAGGAAACCTGGGCTGGCTCATGGATAATTCATGTATTGATTTATTTAAAAGGTACAGCAGCTGTCACAGCTTTTTCAGTTCCTGTTATTCAGGGCCACTCTGTGCTGAGTTCTGACTTTCATTTCTGTGGGCCTTTGCATTTCTGGAATAGCCACCATGCTGCTTCCAACAGTTTTCACTTGATACGGGAATTGGAGCTTGGGCACAAATGTAGATGTGAGAGGAGGTCAGGGGGATTTCTCTTTAGTAAAACAGAATGCGCCTCTCAGCCTGACTCTGAAAGCATTGACTCAAAGATTTTGAAGAGTAATTTAAAAATGCTGGTGGTGCTGAGGTTTTGCAGTCAGCAGCCACGTGGAACCCACCGTGGGGCAGCTTGCAGGGGTTGAACCAATTCTGTTTAACAAAGCGTAGCTGAATCCAAATGAAAACTGTTTTCCTCAGGACCTCACTCTGTTCTCAGCTGCTCAGTCTAAGTTTGAGAAAACACACCAAATTTAACACAATGTGTCCAGATTTATTATTAATTTATAACTGAGGACAGAATCTGGTCCATGGTCTGAGTTCATCACTTCAGCAGAAGTAATGCTGCAACTGCACCCTTTGCTTCAGCATTAGGAACAATAAAGATTTTCCAAACTTTCCATCTCATTGAGAAATTTTGAGGTGAGGATTTGTTTCTCAAGACAAATAAAACTCACCTTTTTAATGTTTCATGTATGTTTGCAGCTGGCTGATTTATCACCTTTCCAGTGCAGCCCTGAGACCATTTGTAATAGATGGAGACTGCTGAGGGCAAAGCCAACCCAGCTATGATTTTCTCCACGAAGTTAAGCCAATCAGCAAACACAAATTCAGCATTTTAGGTTACCAGAATATTCATGCATCATTGTCTTTCTCCCAGAAGCAATTTCCTGCTTATGATGAAATCACTTTTCTCTCCTTAAAGCTCAAGTGATAAATGCTTAGGTTGAGCTCACCACAAAGTCCTATGTTACCTCTTCTTATATCAAGATTTCTGTGAATTTCCTTCCTGAATATTTGGGTTTTTCTTCATTTTGCTCACAGTTATTACCTGTGTGTGGGTCAGAGTTCAAAAAGGTCCCAGGAGAGCTCTTGAGCTGGTTCCTGTACCTTGTCCCACAAGAACTTTAAACAAATGCAATAAAATGGTTACCCCAGAAAGGGACACTGGAAAAGCATTATATTGAGCATTTGATCCAAATAACAAACTTGGGATTATTTTATTAACTTTTCCAACTGATTAGAAGTTACTTAAAATAAAGAATAAACCATGGAAGATGTGATTTTCCTGGAGATTTGTCCTGAGGGCAGCTGTCAAACCAAGGTAAGACTCTTCATTGTGGACTTAGGTTTAAAGAGATGTGTTTAAGGCACGATGCTGCTCCTTCGTGCGCGTGCTGGAATGGCCACATTGATCCAGAAAAATAAAAAACCCTGAAACTTATCCCTGAATAGTCATCAGGAACAGAGATGCATTTGCTGGTATGGCCACATTGATCCAGAACAATAAAAAAACCCTGAAACTTACCCCTGACCAATCATCAGGAACAGAGATGCTCTTGCTCCTCTGTGCAAGGAGCCTGCCTTGATTTTAGCCTTGAGCTCCCTGGATTCTGGTGAGCCCAGCGCAGTCACCAGCACATTCCACCCTCTGGAATGTGAATTTGAGCCTCTGGGGTGCCCAAAGCCACTCAGTGCTTCCCTTTGCATGGCCAAGGGTGGGAGCTGCTGGTGAGGGTTAACATTTTCTCCTTTCTCCCTACAGGACTTGTACCTGCCTCTGTCTTTGGATGACTCGGATTCCCTGGGAGACTCCATGTAGAGTGAGATGTCCGCGTTGCATTTGGGATACAGCAAAGTACCTCTGCCACACAAGCAGATCGGTGACTGGTGCTTTCAAGTCAAAGGACACACAGTTAAATGTCATTTTTGTTCTGTGATTTCTCCTCTCTGTGCCACAAACCAACACCTGCCAGTCTATAGAGATAGAGGGATACCATTCTTCTAAGTCACAGGGGTGCAAAATGGGCATTGTGAGAAATTTGGGGCCTCCGTGCCAAGGATTCTGTGCATTTACCATTTTCTTCTGTTGTTTCTCCTGCTGCTGCAACCATGTGGTTTCCCGAGTGTTAGTGAAGTAGTTCCCCTGGAGGTGTGCAAATGGAGCCCTTGCTGAGCACTTTGCAGGTGATGCTCTCCACCTGTGCAAACTGCCAGCTCACCTGCTCCTCATTCACAGCCCCAGTTTTGGCACCTGCATTCTAAAGAGTCTTGGTTTTATTGTGGAGAGCAGGAAGGGAATTTCTAGTTGGATGCTTAATATGCCAGCAGAAGCTTGCATGAGATCAGGAACGATTGTGTCAGATGCTAAGTGAGGTTAGTACAATAATTCAAATTATTCAAATATTGTTTGGGATTTTTTTAAAATAATTAAGCAAAAAAACCCATAAATCAGCTGAGTTATCTGGTGTAGAACATCTTCCACATGCAATGCTGCTAGCTGGTAACAAATATTTATACCTCCCCTATGGTATCTCTCTATCTCTGTTTGTAACAGTAATGCCTTGTGAACAGCCAACACTGAAAACACTGTGAGAATTTGTTTTCAGGTTTGACACCCTATAGGTCACTTTTTATAGCAAAAAAAATCAATACACTTTTTATAAAGGAAAACCTTTTATCTGTGTTTTGGGAGTAAGGATTCAAGCTCCTTCTTTTTTATAAAAGCTGGTAATTTTCTTTTGTTTAAAAAACACGTTCAGAAAAAAAAAAGTACAAAAAAAAAACCAACCACAACTGCAGAACAATAATAACAGTAACTCAGTTTAGAAATCCTGTCATCACTGCCAAAACAGACACGTGTAGGGGGGGAAAAATGGTCAATTCAAAATATTGAATGTTTTGATAGTTTTTGTAATGTTTAAGACTACGTATTTGGTTTTTTACACTTCAGTATTCCTAACTATGGCCAGATTCTCTACTTATATAACAAATGAAGTTTTGTGGTCTTCTAAAAACCTGTATTTTAAGAAACTCTTCTATCTGAGAAAAAACAAACTCGCTGTATTTAGAGAAGCTTTTGCTTTTATTAATCAGTAATGCCTCCTCCAGAATGCAAAGTTCATCTCCTCACGCAGGGCTGGTGGTTTTTACTGCGCCAAAGCTTCGTCCCAGGCCAGCTGCCACTGCCTCCCTCCCTCATGGAATAAGCTTTGATGAAACTGATTCTTGCAGAACTTTACCTAAATGAAATCTGTGCAATCAAGCCTTTCTTTGTTGCTTTTTGCTTTTTTCTTTTTTTTTTCCCAACATAGACACCTACTCCCTGTTGCCTTGCAGCCCCTTGTGGTTAGGATGGATTTTATCCTTGTGATGTTTGATGCTCCATGAATGCTGGCTTGTTCCCAAAGCCACTCCACGTTTTGTTTGCTTGCATTGCTGAGATGAAACAATCTGTGCAGGCTGCATCTTTCGAGGCTCGTGTGATCATACTTATAATGCAACTTTTTAAAAGAGATTTATCAGAGAGAGGCCAGGATTGGGAATTGTCAAGGGGTCAGAGTTATCATGCACCAAATTTGCACCCAGTAGTCTTAGTGCATGATCATTTACAGCCAGAGTTTTGCACAAGGAGCCATTTGTTCTCACTGATAGCTTCATTTGATTGAATAACTCTCTGACTGCACAACTGCTAAATGGTCATTTTAAATATTGTAAATAGAATCCTGGGGTTAGTTCACAGGCTAAGGGCTCATTGAGGGTTTGTGGGGGGGAAGGATGGTGCTGTGGACAAAGCTTGGGTGCAGCAGTCAGCACACCTCTAAGCCCTTGGCATTGCTGAGTTTTGTGTCTGAATGGGAGCAGGTCTCTGAGTAACCCTGTGCCTCAATCTGTCTGTCTGTCCCTGCAGGGACAGCTCTGTTCTACCTCACTGGGGGTTGTGAGGCCAAATGTTGGTTAACATTTGTCAAGTGCTTTCAGACCCTCTAACAGAAGGTGCTGAAATATTCTGGGTGCAGATTTGGTTATGGGTGCTAATTTTTGGCTGTTTAATCCTGTGAGTGCTACTGTAGAAGCTGGTCATGAGCAAAAAGGACTTTTTTAAGCATAAGGATGTCAAAGGCCTTGGTTATGCTAATAACAAGATTATTCATCAGAGCTTTTGTCTTAGGGAAAGCTTTAGTGGGACACATAACTTGACAAGCTTTTACCCTCTCCTCTGTTCTGCTGGTGGAAATCTCAGAGTCCCTCCCTGAGTCTCTGCCTGTCCAGGGACCCTGAGCAGTCACCATGGATGGACTGGAGCTGCAGTCCAGGGTGTTGTCACACTGTGGCAGAGGCCATTCCTCTCACAGTCAGGGTGAGCCTGTCCTGCCACCTTTCCTCAGATAAACAGGAGACCAGCCATGCAGTCCCACCCAGGTTCTCGTGCTGCTCAGTGCAGGACACTCACCACAGATCCAGCAGGAAACCCAAATCTGGGCTGCTCTCTGCAGCCTGAGCTGCTGGCGGGAGGAAAGGAGTCTGGGAGATGCTCTCACCCACTTTGTGTAAGAGAAAGCAGGATCCCAGGGGAGGAATGGTGCTTTGTTTGGATGGTTGTTGAGAAGGGGCTCCTCTCCTTCCTGCCAGAAGCTCTGTTTGGTTATTTGGAGATGCTTTTCCTGGTGCAGCATCACTGAGGAATCACTGAGCTCTTCCTCCTGAGCTGCACCTGGTGACATCTCAGAGCTGATCCTGCCAGCTGCCCCTTGGGAATGCAGCTTTGTTTGCATGAGGATCATCTTGTGGTGGGGCTGAGCCCAGCAATTCCTTCAGGGAATTAGGGGCACCTTGAAAAGGCCTAAAAGGATTAAAATTAATTGTTCAGTGGGAAAAATAGCCATTCAAACCAGCAGAAGCCACAAAGAAAACAGGGTATGAGGTCAGACTCCCAAGTTTTAAGAAGCAATTTTCTAGGTAGAAATGCCTGGGCAGTAGAAGTCAGTGAGCATTTCAGCTGTAGCATAGAGTGAAGTCTGTATTAATGCCAATATTGCATGAGTTTTTGTACAGAAATGCATGTGGAATGTTACATACATTCAGAACTAGTTATCTTTGGCTTTGTAGGATCCCCCATCTAGATTTGAATACAAAGAGAAACAGTGCACAGGCACCAGACCTTAGTTACTGAAACAGAAGAACAGCTGTGATTCAGGAAAAAAACCTAAAAGCTTAAATTTTAGCAAGTGCTTTACTCCTGTTGACTTTTCACAAGATTAAGCTTGGATTTGGTCAGAAAGCTTTCCTGAACTGCTGTGAATTAGTAATTACTTCCAATTTACTATGGCAATTCCAGACCCTGTGAGATCCTGAAGCAATGATAGTAATTCCACTATATACTCCACAGTTCACCTTTCATATTTTTATTTTTTTTTACATTTACAAGCTCATAAAGCTCCACATGATATGAGGATTTGCCATATTAATTCTGCTATAAAAACCCTGTCTAATTTGCCTCATGAGGCTGCCTTTAGTGCTTTCAGAGACTAATTGAATCACGGAGACTATATTGTTTTAAAACAGTACAGTATTTAAAAACAAATTGGAGTAACTCTTAAAGTAGCAGGGCTTTGTTTCTTTGAAATCTGTCTTTATTCAGAATAATTTAGCAAATTTGCATATTAAGATCCCTGTTTCAGGCACATTCATTAGGAAGGAATAGTACAGGCAGAAGGGTTTAGCATTTTTACACTCAGGTGATGGTCTTGACTGTAGAAGATGAGAGCAATGCAGCAAAACCTTCAGCCTTGGGATTTTTATCACTTGTAAAGCATTTATAATCCTGAAGTTTCTGGTTTAAAGCCTCATCTGGTATATGATTTGGAGCTAGTTCAGTTCCACCAGCTAAATATCTTGAAGTGATTTGCAAAGAGTTTGATAATGAGATTTTACTTTGTGGTGGGAGTCGGAAGCAGCTTTTCCCTACCACTGTCTGTGTTTCCAGTATCTGCACATTATTTATTGTCTTCTCAGGAGCTAGAAACCCTAATTGTGTTATTTCCATAGATGATAGAAGAATCCTGCCTAGAAAACAACTTCCACATCTCTCTCACCCTCAGCTAACACACGTGTGGGCACACAAAAATCCACACACTTGGTCGAGCTGCCATTTCTCTCCCATTTGCTTGTTCAGTACTTTTGAAGGGGGAAAAAAAAGGAGGCAGAACCAAAAAAATTTGGCAAACAGCAAAGCAGAGTCACACCCAGGCATTTCCACTTTGAAGCAAGGGCATTAAAGTGTTAGTTTCTCCTTATCCACACGGATAACATTTCCTGGGATGCCTTGTCTTTGCCTTTTCATGCCTTTGAGGTCAGCACTGCTCTTCCTGCTGCTTCCCAGCACAGCCTGTGGGAGTGCTCTGGGATTGCAGACACTGTTCCAGGGACAGCCATCCCTGGAAGTGACATCTTCTCTGCAGGGATCCAGTGTGGATTTTGCAGCCTGAGCCTTCCCCAGCGTGCTGAGAGCTCTGGAGTGATTTTGTTGCTGACCTCCGTGGTGCCCCACAGCCATGAAAAGCAACCAAGGGCTCTCTTCCACTGTAATAGAGGCAGAATCATTTTTAGAGAAAGGGATAATAGATAAGTAAAGTAGATGTAAAATTAGCCTAGAAGGTGTCTTCTCAAGCTAAGACAATCCATAACCAGAGAAAAGCGCTGTAGAAGTGTGTTTGCCACACACCAGGTGCTGATCATGACCACAGTGGAATAAAACAGCTTTTTTGTTTCCATGTGGTGACTTAGGCTCCAGGTCAATTTTTTCTGGTTGCTGATGGAAGCAGGCTGGGACAGTGTTTGGGACTGGTGAGGTTCTTTGTAGAAGCAAATGGATGGCACGGGATGAGGATCTTTTTCTGTGTATCTAAAGAGTCAGGCCAGTCCATGCAACAGGACAAGTGCTTTACACAAGACACCTGGAAGGGATCCAGCTGGAACCCCACCCTGGTGTGATGAGAGCAGCAAGGTGAAGACTTTAAGTGCCTTCTAACATCCCTTGGGCTTCAGAAGCACGACTGTGCATGTGCCCAGCAAGGCCTGGGGTTCAATGGCCTTGACCAAAGGAGACAAGCAACACTTCAATTCTTGAGGTATTTAGCACATCTCTTGAAAATTGCTGTCTCCAGAACCACAGAATTCTTCTGGCTGATGCCTCTGTCCCATCTGCATGAATCTGAGCCTCTCCACAGTATCTCAGGAAATGTTAAAGCTGAGTCTTGTGTGTCACAGCTGCTCCTCACTGTGGAGTGAACAGGGCTGGGTTCTGCTGCAGTGGTGGTTGATTCTGCTCTTCAGATGTTCTTCATCCTCCTCCTCTGCTCCTGGCTCGAGAGCTGGCTTCTCCTGGTGCCTGCAGGTGAAAGGCTGGGAGCAGCAATGTATAGACCCCTCTTTGCTTTGTTTTGTTTCCTCTGGAATAGTTCTAGGCAGTGATGACTGAAGGTCTGAGGCCAAGGTGACAAACCCATGTTTTAACAGGGAGAGGGGAGATTTTCAGGGAATGTAAGTAGGTGGGTGGAAAGGCTTTTTCCTGCAATACCATTGCACAGCTGCTCTGACAGGATCCCAGCTGCAGGGCCTGGTGTGAGTACTACACCTGCAGAGGAAAATGTGGAGTTTTGGGGTCACAGACCACTGTCCATCCCTTGGGACACTGCTTAGAGGAGGTTAAACACATCAACACCTATTTTTGGCCCACAGATGAGCTTCTGGGCAAATCAGAATCAAACCTAGGGATTCAGCAGTGGGTTTCAGAGCTGTTGGGGTATGGCACAACTCTGGACAGATCACTTCTCCTTGTGCCAGTGCACAGAGGGCTGGTCCCAATACTTCCCTCCACCTGTAGGGTGCTTTGAGATAAGCTGATAAAAGAGCTTGATTTTTAAATGTCTTCATTGCTCAGCAAAGTCTGAACACGTTACAGAAGCAAACTGGCAAGTCTCTCACAGACCTCTGGCTCGCTCAAAACTCTGCTGTAAAAATGTTGAAGTATTTCAGTCATGGGGAAAGAGAGACACCTAATCTTTAGTTCCCCATTGAAACCACGGGGGAGCCAGCAACATCCCTGGGAGGAAGGAGGTACCCTCATCCAGCAGCCCATTCCTCTCCTGCCTGGATACAGCCCCCACTGCCCCTCTTTTTGTTAGATGTACGTGCACGTATCAGGGGCAATTCGTGCTAGTAGTCAAAATATGGGCCTTCTGTTTACAAACAGTGAATAAGTCTAATTATTTCAGTGGCTTTCTACCAAGAAAACAGTGGGCCAGGTGTTCAAAACCTCCTTGTTCAGAAAGCGTTTGTGGTCAGATGTCTGCATGGGAGAGAGCAGTGTCCCTGCTTAGTGCACCTGAACTCACGTCTTGTGACTCTTGCTCTTTATCACCTCAGCAGGTGGCAGGTGAAATCCTGTGATATTCTGTTTCCCTCTTGAACTCAGGGCTCTTGAGCCAGTTTGGAGGCTCCCTAGGTCTGGCAGTTTATCACTCAAACTGAAGAAAAAGGAGGATGCCCAAGGGGAATGAACAAATCTTGGCAGTAATTAATCTGTCAGCTGCAAAAGAGAATCATCAGGGGAAGATGCCATGATGGAAAACACAGGGAAGGAAGGGAGAAGCCTGTTCCTTACAGGAGTGGTGGGGGGTGTTTGTTAAGAGGTAGGTGCTGAGTCATGAAATGAGCTGGAGCTTCAGAGAAAATCCAATGGCAGGGAGAGCACTGGGACATGTCAGTGCCACTGGTGTGTGGGAATAATGAAAGACAAAGGCAAGAAATTCCAGGGACAAACAAAGAAGGAGGCTGGGGCTAGCTGAGGATCTGTGGCTTGGTTTGGACAGAGGAACAGCAGCAGCTCCTGGCTGTTTGTTCAGAGTGATGTCCCTGCAGGTACCTGGGCCAGGGGGTGCTGTCTGTCCACAGCAGCGTCTGTCCCTCTCCCCTTGGCAGAAATGAGGCCAAACCTGGCTGCAGGCAGGAGGACTTGGTGTGAAGCTCCTTCCCTGCTGCTGTTGAACTCTGCTGCCAGCACGTGCCATCCCTCAGAGGGAGAGGCAAGATGCAGCCCTGTGCTGAAGGACAGCCCCAAGCTGTGGGCTGGGTTTATTTACACTCCTCCCTGTGTCAGATCAGAAACAGCAATCACTGATCAGCACACCCTGGCCTGGAGAGGACAGACCTGGCACTCTGGGGAATGTAAGAGAATAATGAGGGCACCTCAGAGCCTCCCATCCCCTCCCACGGAGCTCAGCAAACTCTGGGACAGGGTGAAAAGGCAGGACAGAGTCCTCAGGGAGGGTGTGCTGTGTGGGCACAGAGGTGATGCTGATCTTGCCCAGGAAATGCCCAGCCCCTGTGGGAAACCATGCTGAACAAGGGCACCTGTGTTCGCCCTGCTTTTCTCATGAGATCTTTTTCCTAAATTCAGTTGAATTGCTTGTGAATTTAATCCTAAACCACAAAATAATTGTCTCATCCAAACACTTTTTTGCTGAACAGTCTCAGATTATTTTTTTTGTCGCATAAAAATTGCATCTCTTTTATTTCCATAAATTGTCAGACACTCAAAATGATGCAAATGGAACCCAATACACCTAATTTTCTGCTGCTTTAACCAGGCAGAAGCTCCTCTGTAATTAATTTATGAATCTATCTGGTCCAAGGTTGGTCTCCTATTTCAAAGATTGACTACTGTTGATAATGCTTATATGAATGATTACTTGAGTGCAGATTCAGTTTCCTGGGTGACAGCTGCAGCCTTTGCAGAGAAAAGCTCACTGACCCCAGTTATCAAGTGATCTCTTGTATGGACCTTGAACAGCAAGTTATAGATGGGAGATATTTTGTATAGTTTAATTATGGTTACTGATAAAGCTGAAATAGTTTGCTGAAATACATTAAAAATTTTAGAATTGAAAATTAAACAAGGAACCTCAGCAAATCAGGGCCTCCTCCATATTTTTTGCTTCTAAAGAGTGTTGACTTTATCTCACTTCACTCTCACTCAGTCTACCAACAGATATGCCCTGAGCCCAGCAGGTTTATGGGACTAGAAGTAGTACTTCTATTTTTACCACTATTTTTCTACTCTAGTCCCAGCTAGTGCCAGGCAGAATAGAGATTTGTGGTTGGCTTGGTTTTTAGAGAAAAAACATTGCCAAATGCCTCTGAAATAAAAAGGAAGGTTGGGTTCATTTTAGGTGACCCATCTAAACTCAAGGCTGCTTTTGAATTTTATCCAAGCTGGTTCTTCCATCTCTCTTTGCAAGAGTTATTTATAGGAAATGGAGCTAAACTGGAGTCACATTTGCACTGGGGAGGTTGTTGCAGAGCACTGGGACTCACCTGGCACGTGCAGGCAGGATGGAACACGGTGGTGGCACCTGGTCAGGGAGAGCCAGCACCAAACCCTGGCTCTGGGAAACCCATGCTCAGGGTGAGACTTGGGAAATACCTGAAAGGGACCAAAGGGATCCCAACCTTGGGTCCAGGCCCAGTTCTTAACAAATTTCATTTTCAGAGAATCCCTGAGAAACATTTTGTGGGGCTTATTTTGGTTGTTGTTTGGGTTTTTGGGGTTGTGTTGGTAGAGTATTTTGTCATTTTTTTTAATTACAGCATGGCTGCTTTTCTCTATCTGCTTCCAACCACTGCAGAGCATGTATGGATAGGCTTGTAATTCACTTTCCTTAGCAGGTGGCAGGTGAAATCCTGTGATATTCTGTTTCCCTCTCATGCTGACCATACAGTCACAGGGGGGTTGCAGAACACACAGCTTTTTTTCCTTTCTCTCCCTCTCTTTAAGACAGAGGAGCTTTTCCCAGATTTTTGTGTGATGTCTAATGATGCATCTGCCTAAAAAGAAGAATGTCTAGGGAATTAATTGCACTTAATTGGTGTTTTTAGATATGGTGAAGCAGGAGTATTGAATGTAAGAACAAGGAAGCCTGAGAGTTATAATTACATGCTGAATTCTGACGTGTGAAATTGTTGTTAGTTTGCTTCTTATTTAAATGGTGGGTGATCCAAGCAGCTTGAGCACCGTGGCAGTCCTAGTACAGCTGTGATTAGCAATTAGAAGACACCCAGGCTCTTTTGGAAAGAGGAAACCTGTCTAGCCAAAACTCTTCTGTTCTCTGAAATGACACATTCCTCTCCATAATCCTCTGGATTTTGTGACACAGTCTAGTGTGGAAGCACAGGAAAGGAGGATCAGCCTGCTGGCTTTGCTGTCACTAGCCTTTGTCTGCTTTCTCAGTTACAAATCCTGTCCCAAGGTGAGGTGAGCAGCTGCCAGCCCTCAGCCTGAGCTCCTCACGCTGCTCTTGTCTGGAGAGCAGGAGCTGCCTTTGCTCAGGACCCTGTGGCTCCCAGACCTGCAGAGCCACCACCCAGCAGTGCTGAGGGAGAGAGGGAGGGAGGGAGATGTGCAGCTCAACTGGAACCTGCTGGTGGATCACTGTCTTAGACCATGCATTGAGTTCGTATGATTTCCTCATTAACAACAAAGCTGCAATATAATATAACAGAACTGAGAGGCCACGATGGATTTTCTCTTGTGGTTCAGAGGGTGGGGGTTGGAGGGGCAGCTGGGTTTAAAGTTTAGCTGGTATACTTTAAACTCTGTGTACATAACCTTGGAGGACACGGGGGTGGGAAGGGATCCATGGTTATTTTGGTGGGATTGGTAAACTTCAGGATGTTTTTGTTTAAAGAGTAAGGTATTTAATTAATGACATTGTACAAAGAGCTGTTAATTTAAATGGTGCTTTTGTTCTCCTACCCCAGACCCGTCTAACCTTTGTTTTTGGCAAGCCTGCAGCAATGCTGATCAAGTTGACTTTTGTACCTTGGGGGAGTGTGTGGAAGGGGAGGGGAAATGCTTTTCTCTTCAGACAAATAACGTTGCCCATAGTTAACTTCCTGCTTGGCTATGTACCTTGAGTTCCCTTTATGCTGAGTTTTTATGTGAAGGTCTCTTCAAAGGGACAGAACAAGCAGAGGTTATTCCAAAAGATCTCAACTGTATCATCTTGTAATATATTGCAGCTTTATGCCAATGATTCCTTGCTTACCTGTACACAGTCCATGCATGTTTTGAACTAATTTTGCATTCTCCATTTGTGGTGAGTTACTTAGCATTTTAACCACCTTTTGTGCCATTCAACTTGTACAGAAAACATTTTTATTGACGTTTTAAAGGGAGGGGGAAGAAAATAAAAATACCCCTTCTGCTCTCTAGTTGTAGGTAGAACTCAGTTACTTAGCAAACAGATGTAGATGAGTGGTTGTAGTGTTAGAAATGTTGGCTTGCTCGTGAACAAGCTCTTGAGAGTAAATGCATGGTCCTGTACCTCTCTTTTCTTAATTAGCTCTTCCTTTCCTCCTGGAAAGATTCTCTCTCTCCCTCTCTCTTACTCTGTCTTTGTCTCTCTCTCTCGTGGTTGTAAAGTACAGATTTGGGCATAAATAAAATGACCAGGTTTGAAAAGCAGTTCTCAACAGGTTCTCTCGGGGAGCGTACTTCTCGCAGTGCCTTGCCTTGGCACGTTGGTCAGATCCAACTTGCAGGATACAGCAGGAGGAGATCAGTCCCCAGTGCCTCTGCCCGAGCTGGGGGGCGAGTGCCGCCTTTGGGAGGTTGGCCCTGCTGGAGGGTGAGGTGCTGCTGGGCCACTGCAGCTGAGGCAAGAAGCACGAGCGGCGTTGGCCGTGGCCTCCACTCCTGCTGGTGGTGGTGGTGGGGGTGATGTCCCTGGGACTCGTCCCACGGCCCCTGATTTGCGGAGTTTGCACACACTTTTGATTTTCCTGGATACACAGCAAGGGGGTGGGGATGGGATATGGGAATTATGTTGTTGGGGGGGGTCTGTAAACAACTCCTTCTCCACACTCCTGAGCTCTGAGTTGAGTACAAGGGGCTTCTTGTTTGTTAGCTGTGGTTCTGTTGGCAGTGGAGGACAGAAAACGGGCAAAGTCTTGGAGAAGATGGGGTCACTCACAAACATGCATTTTGTAAGAAATGGATTTAAAGAAACCCGAAAAAGCCGTGCCACAAAATCACCAAGTGTACCTAGATCCACACCTCTATTCCCTATGGCTCTTCTCCCTTAACAGAATTTTCTTTTGTCAGAAGATTTGACTAGGAAAAAATTCCATTTTTGTGAGGTGTTGTGAACTGTTTTTGCTACTTGTAATAACCATCCCGGGTCTGAGTATTCTTGTAATGCAATGCCATGCAGCAGAGAACCTGTCCACTTTATAGCTTTGCTCTCAATATTTGTTACTCATTGTTTTCTCATCTAAATGTACATTTGCAAGATGTGTGTATTGTCATTTTCAAAAAATAAAATTTGGTTTCAATATTTAGGCCGATAAATCCTTTCTGAGGCTTTTATTTGTCGAGTGTGTGTTGACTGTGACTTGTGAATTATAGAACACTCATTCATTGTGATACCTCAGCTTTCCCAAATCTGCCCCACTTGTATAAATGCAGAAAAAAAAAGAGACTGGAGAGGAAATTTGATGCCCCTGAATTAATTAAGATACAAATCTGCCTGACTGAAGCAGCCCAACCTGTGCAGGACCCATCCTTTTGCCTAAAGGGATGAGCTCTGTGTGGGTCCCACTCTGGGAGAAAAGAGGAAAATAAGGGCAGCTCTTTCCCTGTGTGAGCACTGCAGATAAAACTGTGGGTTCAGAGCAGCAGATGTGGCCCCCATCTGAACCCTGCCCTGGCCTCCAGAGCCTGGGCAAGGCCCATGCAGTCCCGCATGAGTTTGGGGAAGTTTGGTGAGATTTGAGAGCTGCACTGTGTTTGTCCTGCCTTCCCACACAGGCCTGAAAAAGCTCCAAGTTTTCCTTTCCCAGCCTCTCTGTCAGAACCACAGTGAGGACAAAAGCTTTCTTCCCTGTGGGCCCTGAGAAATGACAATAAAGCTTGGGCCACCAACCCATCGCCCCTCTTGGCAAAGTGCTGGCACCCACTTGTGCCTGGACAGGCCAGAGCAGCACAGACAGTGCAGTTCTGTTTGCAGGGAAAGGCCACGTGGGAAAAAATGCAGTTCCCATCATGAAACCAGGAGAAAACCACACTCAGGCCAGCCTTTATGTGAATGTGCATGGGCTGAAACTGAAGGAAATGTTATCAGAAAAGCAGAACGAGTGCTTTAGAAAACTCTCTGCTTGTGTCCCTGCGCACTCGAGGAGCCAACAACAAAGCAGCCTGGTGTCTCTTTCAGGGGCTATGTGTTGGATCATGCTAATAAAATCCTGGAGGAAGTGCTCCTGCCCATGCAAAATGTTCTGAAAAACCTGCTGTGTACATCTATCACAGCTATTCCGGGGACTCTGGAAAGAGAGTTAAAAGGAAATCTAAACGCTGGTAGTGTGGCACCCCCAACCAGCATGGCAAGCCATTGGAAATGATGCTGCTGTCTTAGCAGGAACTCCTCTGGCACATGTGGAATCACTCCAGATTTATTGTTGTGACAGTGAGAGCAAAATTCAGCTTCCACAGCCTGGCCTTCCTGCTGCATCAGCCTGGATCTAGACAGAAATGAACATCAGGGGTCCTGGAAAATGTTGGTACATCAGAGCAGCAAAAGTGTTTGCTCCTGAAAAGTCTCAGTCCAAGGGTGTCAGCCCTTATGTGGTATCAGTTGCTTGGACTAAAGTAACTTCTGGCCTGGTTCAAAACCCCTTGGCTGCTGCCTTCTGCTTTTCCTGGTTTGTGAAGACAACACAGAGGAGGATTTTAGATCCCTGGAAATGATGCTAAGCATCAGTGTTCAGATTTTGGGCTTTCTGAGCCTGGGCCATCAAATCCAGAGTTTGATCCCACTTTCTGCTGCTCCCTTTCACCATCTGCCATCAAATCTTGTGATTTAAAAAGATTTTTTCAGGTTGTCACCCCAGGCTGGCTCGGTGCTGTCCTCCAGACAACATACCAGGCAGTGCTGGACCACGTTCTAAAGCAGAGGCGTCCCAAAGGATGGGAGTGACCATAACCATGGGGAGATTCTCCAGGGAGCTGTGAAAGCCCCTGAGTGGGATGAACACCCCAGTGGCACTGCTTTAATTGTATCAGTGCTTTGTCAGCCTCATCAGGCTGACCTGCATCTTTAGCTGCCTTAAAAACTTATGCAAAAGCTTTTAATATTCACATTCTGAACATGAGAGACCTGACCAAGAGTTCCCTGGCTTTGTTTTGGCTGGGAGAGAGTTAATTTTCTTCCCAGTAGCACCAAGTGTTGTGGAGTGGTGTGAGGATATGTTGATAACACACTTGTTTTCAGTCATGGCTAAGCAGTGTCTGTGCTCAGACCTTTCAGCTTCTCATGCCCTGCCAGTGAGGAGATTCAGGGCACAAGGAGCATGGAGGGGTCACAGTCAGGACAGCTGACCCCAACTGACCCAGGGATATTGCAGACCATCTGGAGTCATGCTTATCACATAAACTGAGGGAAAGCCATCCATGGGCTGGACAACTGCATTGTGCACCACTTGCTTTGTACGTTGTAATTCTCTTTTATTGTCATCATCATCATTAGTTTCTTAATTTCTGATGCATTAAACTCTCTTTGTCTCAACCCACGAGTTCTCTCCCTTTTGAACCCCTCTGACTCCTCCCCATCCCCTGGTGTCGCAGACATCTTCTCATGAAAAATCCTTTCCTTAGGATTTTTCCTCCTGAGAAGCTGAGAGGCCTCAGGAACAAAATGTAAACAATGGTTATCTGCTGCTGTGGGATGCAACAGGTGCATCTGTGATTGGCTCATTTTAGTTTGTTTGTAATTAATGGCCAATGACAGTCAGCTGGCTCAGATTCTCTGAGACAGAAGCTTTGTTATCATTCTTTCTGATTCTATTCTTAGCTTAGCTAGCCTTGTGATGAAACCTTTTCGTCTATTCTTTTAGTATAGTTTTAATGTAATATACATCATAAAATAATAAATCAAGCCTTCTGAAACTTGGAGTCAGATCCTCATCTCTTCCCTCATCCAAGAACCCCTGTGAAAATGGTCACACCCTGGGAAGGCAGTGGGTGAGCAGCTGTGTGGGGTTGGGGTAAAACCAGGGGCTCGGGTTAAACCAGGCCACCTGAGATCATCCCCCCGTGTGACAGGGCAGGGGCTGAGCTGGGCAGCACTGCTGGGAGGCAGCACAGCCCCCTTGCTCTCTGATGTGGCCTCGGTGTCTTTGGGGACATGGCAGGGTCCCTGTAAGTGCCACAGCCCGTGGAAGGGAACACTGGGGGAAGCAAAAGGACCTTCCTGGGATCTGCTCAGGTCTTCAGGGTTGGTGGAACAGGAGAAGTCAATTACTCTTCTTGGGAAGAGGAGGGGAACAAAGATGCCATTCTGACATGGCCTCAGTTTTGCTGAAAAATAAGGCACCAATGCCAACATAAGGTTGAAAAAACACAGGACAGGAGCCTGGAATAACCTGCAGCCAAATCTGTCATCAACCTGTAAATGATGTTTCTTCCAGCACTGCCTAGAAAGGTGAGCAGCACCTAGAGCAGGGCGCAGCAATAAAACCTTCATTTTAAATTAACACATGACCAGCCTGGCCTCTGGAGAGAGACACATTTGTGCAAGCACGAAAGAAAATCTTCGGAAAATGCCATTCTGTCACAAATTGTCCATGCTTTAATTAAGAAGTCCTCATCAGGGAGGAAGATAACTATGAGATCCATGAGAGGAGGAACACAGTTGATCTATAATGAAATCAGCTCTCAAATGAGGTCGCCCACCCAGGCACTGCTTGTGCACACACAGCGGGAGCAGGAGCCAAGTGCAGGGAGATGAGGCCAAGCTATTGTAGCTCTGCAAATGAATGGGTCATGCTTTGGGTGGGGAGGGGATGCAGTTATGTGCTGGAGAACTTGAGGACAAGGGCAAATGTGTCCTCCCGTGCTCTCCTCTTAAAGGACAATTCCCTTATTCCTGTGTTTTGTGACAAAGTCCCCTGGAACAGGCTTCAGGCACACACAGGCCAGTGCAGCATCCCCACAAGGCATACCCCATTAAAACAGAAACTAAAAAACACCTTTCTGTCCCCTTGACATAGATTTAGGTACATAAAACCAAGCCTGCCCTTAATATCCTTAATTTTTTAAATGACTCACCATACTCCACTTTTCTGGTCAGAAAAGTAGATCATCTAAATGCCTGGCACCAGAACTAGGAAAATAATGTTTAGAGTAGTAGGTTGAAACTCAGGAGACTTTCAGCTCTTGATGTGGCCACAGATTTCTGTGTCACCTGGGGAATCACCTGAGACCACAGAAAAAACACAACAAGTGCCCAGAATGGGCTTAGAATTTCTTTGGTCTCCAGGTGCCAGCAGGATGGGGATGATCACACCTTCAGCAGGATGGGGATAATCACACCTTCAGACTCCATGTGAAGAGTTTCACCTGGGAAACTACAAGAGCACAAGAAATCACCAGCACTGCGAGAGCAGAGCTGGCACCTGAAACTGCAAGAAGACAAACATTCACTAGATAAAAAAATGGCATTGCATGATCAACATGCCACCAAAAATGGCGTGTTCCAAGGTGGAACATCCCAGTGCTCAAAGCAGATGTAAACTGCAGTGAGCATGGCCTGGGCATGCAAAAAAAGCTTGGTGCAGTGGGTTGTGTCTGGGAGTGCAGAGCTGCTCCTATGCTGAGGGAGGTTTGGACACTGTTCCTGCAGCAGCAGCATCCCACAGACCAGGAATGACAGGGCAAACATGAGCCAAACCCCGTCCAGCTCCTGCCAACATTAAACAAGGCTCTGATTTCAGGCTGTGTGAGAGGGGCAGCACTCCCGGAGGCCCTGGAATCTCCGATGGAGAAGGGGAACACGCTAAGCCTGAGCACATTTCTCATGACCCTGAGACAGGAATGGCTTTATCCAAATCCCACCGCAGAACAAGAATGCTACAGGCAATGTTTTAAATATTTAATGTTTACACAACACTCGGAATACGAATGGCAATTCAAAGAGAAGGGAACTTCTGTCTCTGTGAGCCCCTCAGGGAGTTTTCTCTTCATGTGTGTTTTTCAGCTTGATTGATGCCTGCCCACACAGAGGGTGAATGGCAGCAGGGGATGTGTCCTGTGTGCCCCAAAAAACACCCGTCCTGCTCCACTGCACAGGGCCCTCAGTGCCAGAGAAGTGGGGAAGAACTGGTGATTTCAGCTCCCTTAGCCCCTATCCCACTGTAGGGGGATACAGAATGAGTAAATGAAGGTGGTATAGAATGTCATCTTAGCCCCTAAATAGTTGCAGCTGAATCAATTACTAAAGATTAGGAGCGGGCCTGATGTTAGCAGCCACACCTGTAGCCAATCAGAAGAGTGTTATAAAAGAGTGGATTGGTTGGCTGAAGGGAGCTGGAGTCAGTTGGCTGCTGTGAGGACAAGGAAGAGTCAGTGCCTAGAGGAGCTGCCTACACGAAACATCAAGGAGGTGTGAAACTCTATCAATATGGAGCCCTTGCAATGTAATGACAATAGAACTCTTGCAATATAATGACAACATCCCAGCCCCACAAGCTTTATTTTACTGCCAGCTCTGCCCGTTCAGCTCGTTCCACTTCTTCCCATTGCCATCAGGTAGCTGATGGTAGGTTCTCACAGCAGGATCTTTGCTATAGCTCCAGCCCAGCTCCACCACTACAGCTGCTCTCCCATCCCAACCCCACAGTTGTTTCAGCTCCAGCCTCGCAAGCTTTACTTCACTGCCAGCTCAGTTTCCACTCCAGCTCTCCATCTCCCCACTGCTGTCAGGTGAAGCTGCTCCAGGATCTTGGCAACATCTTCATTTTCTCTCCAACCCTTCAGTCCCTACCCTGTCCCTGCCCCACAGGGGTTTCACCCCCACCCATACCATGTTTATGTCTTGCCAGCTGTGCTGCCTCAGCTCCAGCTCCTCAGCTTCCCTCTGCCTCCAGCTAAAAGCTGCTCCTGGTTCTCACTGCAGCCCAGGGCTGTTAACAAGGACACAAACCAGTCACTGTCATTGCCACTTCAGTATCTCCATGAGCTGTCACACCCATCCCAAATGGGCTCTGCTAACGAGACCTGATCCCAAACACACACACCTTTCCATCTCACCCCAGCTGGCAACAGGGGCAAGGAGCAGCCTGTGAGCCCAAGGTTTCCCATCCCAAAATGTGCCCTTGGGCTGGTTCTGAGCCCCAGGAGCCCCCCTGAGAATCCACCCCTGGCTGGGCTGGAAGCCCCTGGGCAGCTCCATCTCCTTCCCTGTGGCATTTATTTCAGCTCCATGTGGGTTTGGGTCTGCCTCCTGTGCCAAGCCTTTATGTCCCCTGTGGCCCCAGTCCTACAACCTTTATTTCATAAACACTACTTACCTGTGATGGTGTTCACAGGGGTTTTTGGATGAGGGAAGAGATGAGGATCTGACTCCATGTTTCAGAAGGCTTGATTTATTATTTTATGATATATATTACATTAAAACTATACTAAAAGAATAGAAGAAAGGATTTCATCAGAAGGTTAGCTAAGAATAGAAAAAGAAGGAATGATAACAATTGTGGCCCGGACTCACTGTCTGAGACAGCTGGGCTGTGATTGGCCATTAATTACAAACAACCAGCATGGGCCAATCAAAGATGTACCTGTTGCATTCCACAGCAGCAGATAATCATTACTTACATTTTGTTCCTGAGGCCTCTCAGCTTCTCAGGAGGAAAATCCTAAGGAAAGGATTTTTCATAAAAGATGTCTGTGACACTTACCTAGTAAAAGAATAAAAAAATACAATAAAAATACTCTACTGCAAAACATTAGTGGAACATAAAAGCAACATAATAACAGAATAAAATAAATTTATTGCTTATATTTTTTAATATTACTTCAATCTCTACTGGGCTGCATCCCACAAACCTCTCATTCGAGGACAACTTTCCCCACATAGGCTCTGCACCAGCCTCCAGCAGTGCCTAGGGTTAGGGTTAGGCTTCTGAAAATCACAAAGCCCAGAGCTGCAGGCACACTGCAGCTGCAAAAGGCATCTCAAGGGGGACAAAACCAGGATGCCTCCCAGACCCAAGCTGGCACCAGTGCCAACTGGGGCTGGTTTGGCAGTGCCAAGAGGCTCCTGCAATCTGCCATCAGGAATCTGGATGGGTGAGTTTTGTTTCCCAAGGAAAAGCGCTCATGTTTTTGTTCAGGGGCCTGCGGCTGTGGGTGCCTGCTCATCTGCTAGGGTTCTGAAAACCACCAAGCCCAGAGCTCCAGGCACGCTGCAGCTGCAAAGGGCATCCCAAGGGGAACACAGAACTGTCAAAACATGGCTCTGTCTCTGTGGCCCTCCACTCAGGCCAACAGGCCCCTGTAGACTGACATTGGTTGTTTTCTCTGAGAAACGATCTCACCAGCCCAGGTTCCTGATGGCAGATTGCAGGAGGCCTTTGAGTCTGCCAGGGTAACCTGAGTTTTATTTTGCTGCAGCTTTGGTCTGGGCCATTTGGGATTGCCCCCTCCTAATCCTTACCTTCTTCCCTCAGCCCTCTTCTGTAACATCCCCTTCTCGCTCCCCACCCCTACTCCAACTTCCAGCCCGGCCCTGCCCCATCCCTCTCTCCCCTTGCTGCCCACCTGTGACTCCCTCCAGCAGCACATGGGAGCCCACTGCTGGCAAGACATAAACATGGTATGGCTGGGGGTGAAACCCCTGTGGGGCAGGGACAGGGTAGGGACTGAAGGGCTGGAAATAAAATGAAGATGCTGCCAAGAAACTGGAGCAGCTTCATGTGACAGCAAGTGGGGAGATGGAGAGCTGGAGTGGAAACTGAGCTGGCAGTGAAATAAAGCTTGTGAGGCTGGAGCTGAAATAACTGTGGGGTTGGGATGGGAGAGCAGCTGTAGTGGTGGAGCTCATGGTGGGGCTGGGCTGGCAAAGAAGGCAAGAGGTGCAGGGAAGGGAAGGCAAGGGAGCAGTAGGCAAGGCAAGGTGTATTAAGGCAAGGGAAGGGTAGGCAGTGTAAGGCAAGGGAAGAATATGCAAGGTAAGGCAAGGGAGCTATCACACCTTAGCTACTCGTCCCTTCCCTTGCCTGTCCCACCTCTCCCTTGCCTTTCCCTCCCCATCCTTGCCTTTTCCGCCTCTCCCTTGCCTTGTCTATCTCACCCATCCCTCGCCTTTCCCACCCTCGCATCCCTGGGCGATGCCGCCACCTCGCGGCCACGCTCCCCCCTCCCCGGGCTCGCAGGAGGGAGGGAGGGAGGATTTCGTGTGTCCTGCAGGGAAATAAATCCCGGGGCCCTTCCCTCGCAGGGCTGTTCCCCTGCTCCTCCTTCCGCCTGTGACCAGTCTGCCTGGAAAATAACTCCAAACTCTACTTCAAACCCCGCAGGGTAGTGCTGCCTTGTCTTTTTAGAATTTTTTCTTCTGATTGTGGTTAAGGTAGTCGGGGGATAAAGCCTGCTCTGTACACATTCAGCCTCTGTTACAGCTGTAGACAGGGGCAAAGCACAGCCTCTTCTGTTACTTTTGTTTTAGGGATTGTCTTCCTTTAACTCAGTGCTAGCAAGCCACCAGTCTGGGACTGATCCATTACTCCAACCCATCTTGTCATTTATGCTTTAGGATAAAGTAGGAAGGAACCTGTTATCAAAATTCCACAATGTGAAAGAGGAGTGATCCAGGTTCAAAATGCTGTTGTTCAGCAAAATCAGGCATGACTGGATATACAACTCTGAAAATTTTCAGTGAATCTTGCTTAGTTTTCAGATTTCTTGGGCTCTTCTTTATTCAAACTGCTTAAATTAGAAAGGGTAGAGTAAACATGTAGGATTTAAGTCAAATCTCTGCTGGAAACCACCTCATGCTTTATTAATAAATTGCCCCATGAAATTAAGTGAATAATAGATGAACATATCTCTGGTGGGACACAAGAACCTGGCAGTGGGGTGTGTGCAAGGTGACAGGCAGGAATTTCTGAAGGTGTGATGGGCTCTGAGCTCAAGGTGCTGAGCATACAGATGTGGGGTATAGAAGACCTCGTGAAGGAGCAAGTTCTGGGGGTTCCTTGCACTGTGGTGTCTCTTTACAAAACAGGCTGGCTCTGGTTTGCTGCTGAGGGTGCAGGAGGAGTCAGGTTTAGAAAGCAGCAAGTCTGGAGCAGGGGAAGTGTGGTGGGGCACTGCTCAGGGAGTGCCTGCAGGCTGTGCAGGAGAGCAGTGAGGAAACTGGGGACACCAGGAGATGCAGCACAGTCATGGATGGAAACCAGTCCAGAGGAGGTGACACATCCATCAAGGAAGCTAAAGGCTGCAGGGATCATTCAAGGATTTCAGGTACGATGTTGTAAGGTTAAATGGTTCACAATAACTGAGACCTCTTTTCCAGATTTTTTTTTTCCATTAGTTGCCATCTGTGTAGCTCATCTTGCTGCCTGTCCAAAGGAATTTCTGTTTCTGACAAGACTTCCAGCAAGAGCTCCTCCTCAGCCCAGACAAATCCCATCCAATTCTTGGATTACACCGCTCACATCAAAAAGTTCTCATGGTTTTGTTCTGCACTGGATCAAAGCAAAGGCAGCTACTGCGAGAACACTTCTTATAAGCTGTGAATATTATTATCAGCTCAGAGAGTGGAATTTTGTTGTGCTCTTGTGGGAGTTTTCATGTTCTTCCCTCAGCTGTGCAAATGAATCACAGTGTGCATGTAATATACAGGCATCAGCTTTTTATTATGATTTAAACTCTGGGCTACTTACTCAATCAGGAATTGGAAACACATGGCTTTAGTTTGTAAGGCTTTTTTACTCATGAAATGGTAAAACTGTAGTGGCAGCTTCCAGGGACTTTCAGTCCAAATTTCAGCGTGCGTTCTAAAGGAATTGGGGTAAAAGGGCAAATAGTCCTGCAGTGCAGAAATTTGTGATACTTCTTAATCATCTTCAGAGTAGTTTGTGGATGTCACTCATCCCCTGAGGTCCAATCTCCTCTAGGAAATTTGCTCAATAATAATGTTGAGGAGAAGGAATGAACCTATTTGTAAACTTAGACCAGTTATGCTAAAATGAGGATTAAATGGAGGAAGAAAACTGTGGAGAATATATAAAACTACAGTACAGATGAAATTTTGTAATGCATTTTGAAATGCTGCTTGTTCAAAAATGGGACTACATTTACTAAAATACAAATAAAAGCCACATAATGGCAAAATAAAGGTATTATAGTCCTCAAATCAGAAAAAAATCAAGTCAAATTAACCCAGATGTTTAGGATTTACCCAAAGGAAATTGAGGCTGAGCAAAGTATGGAGAGAAGCTTGTTTTTCCAAAACCATTTCTTGTTGAGAATTTCTTTGTGTCCTCCTTTTTATTTTGCTACAGCACCGAGAAATGTATTATTTTCTGTGTTCTAAACTTTGTTACCCCCATGAAGTGATACCAATTCCTTTACTAGGACAGAGAGAAAAGAATGAGTGCTATGCAGTCTAATAAGGAATGTAACATTTTTTTTTTCACGGTGCACATTAATCTGTTGTTTTCCCTACCAAAAAAAAAAAAATTAAAAAAAATCCAAACAAACCCTGCAATTCTTGCCAAACAGCCTGGCCTTATCTCCTTCTTTAAGAGTTCATTCACAGTTCCAGCCACAGCCACAGCTGATGGTTTGTGTGTCAGGAGCGCATGAGCCTCTGCACTTTTGGTCAGCTCGGAGCTTTCCGGGTGTCCCTGGGACATCCCTGGAAGAGTTATCCCGGCACACACCCCCCTAGAGATGTGATCGTGGTACAGCCCAGAGAATTCCACGTTAAGAAGCCGAGGGATCGCTGTTTGCAGGAGCTAGTCTGGAGTTCTACGTGCCCCAGCAGCGTCTGACCCCAGCCAGGTGAGTGCCTGACGGGTGTTTACTCATTAACACCTTTGTCGCCAGGAAGGAAAGCTCTGTGTGAACCCTAACGAGCCAACACTGTGAGAAAATGCTTTGGATTACCTGAGTTTGTTTAATCTATAGCTCTTTCAGAAAGTCACAGCTCTGTGCCAACTCTGAGCCAAATTTATTGCAGGATTTATTACCAAAGCATGGGTGCTTTCCTTTCTTCTGGGATAACCAGTTCTACTCTTCTCTCTACAGGCATCCTTTACAGTTATTCCAAAGAAAGGGGCCAGACTGAGAAAGTGTGATTTGATCTCTGCTCATATAATTCCATTTGCCACCCTGTCTCTGATCTTCCAAAATACTGTCAGTTCTCTCCGTGGATTCTTTCACTGTGAAATTCAAGGGGTTTGGGTTTTTTTTACTTTATTTCGTTGTTCTTGTGAAGGAGAGATTTTTGTACTGTATCTAAAATAATTGATAAGTGGATATATAAAATCATGGAGTGGCCTGATAAGGAGTTACTAATTAATTTGCAATTTCTTTTTACCCTCTTTATTTAAACTAACTTTTATGAAAAGGCAGAATGGAGAGATACTGGAATTCTGAAGAAAGCTGTTTCCTGTGGTTTCAGCACAAAACCTTGGCTTGAGTGAATGAAGTGACAGTGCCGTTTGCATTTTCTTCAGAGCTTTTTATAGATCACTTGATTGGATTAATGTTAATTGTAACAATTGCCATCTACTGTACTAAATGACTTTTTAAAACAATCTAACTGGAATTGTACCTCTCTGATGTTAACTGAAAATGTGTCTGATTTTGAGGCTATACTGGAAGCCACTGAAGGACAAGGTTTCTTAAAACATGAGGACACCTGTGCACTTTGGAAAATCCTGAAAGGAGCCATGGGTTTTGTCTCTGCTTGCAGTGATCTTTAAGAATTTCAGGATTTTGTTGAAGGTTTCACCTGGAAGTCAGGTGGAGGCAAAAGTCTGCTCTGCTGCTAATGCCATTGCTTTTTAAATCTTTGCCCTTGCCTGAGGGGAGAGAGAGAGCAGTTCAAGTGTTTCACGGGCAGCTACTGTGGATAAACTCCCATGGAAAAGACAAGGAGGGGAGAGAGGGAGTCCAGCCAGAGTTTATCCCCTCTAAGTGTGTTCTGCCAGGACTTTGAGTGGTTTTGACTATGAAGCCACCATTGTACTGCTGAACAATCACAGGTGTATATTGATACCACTCCGTTCTCAAGCTGAAAGGATCCCACATCCCCCTGACCATCAGCCAGCCCTACAAATTTGGGGTGTTTCTGCTCATGCCAGGCGCAGCTGTTCCCCCTTGGGCACAGTCACCTGCAAGGGCAGCTTTCCTCAGCAGCTCTTTGCTTCTGCACTCCATCCTGAGGGGTCAGAATGAGTTCGCACTTTATCTCACCAAGAACTGGAGAGATGGGGAGAGAGAACAAGCTGAGAAAATCAGTGGCAGGTTCTTGGCAGAGCTCCTGCTCCACTCCTGGGCTTAGGAAATGTCAGGCTTGGTCCTGACCCAGCACCCAGCCTCTGCAGTGCAATCTGAATTCTGACTCCCAGCTGAAGTACCACACAACCTCTCCTATCCCAGTGAGATGTGAAAGAAGAACCTGGTTAAGCACTGTGCTGTTGCAGTACAAGTGTTGTAATTAATTTGATTGTGGAAAAACTTTGGTTTATAGCCTGTTGTTTCTGCCAGGCCATGATGCTGTCAGTGAAAGCGAACAGCTTGTGGGCTGTCCAGTTGCTCTCCCCCACATTCCTGCTCAGAAGTGATAGGAGATGGGTTGGGATACTCCCAGATGAAAATATGTGGTTTTCTTTCTTGATTTTAAGTGTGGCAAAACTGCACAGCAGAACAAGGGTGGCATGGTCCTGTTTCTGCAAGAAGGCAAATGCTGGTGTCTCCTTCCCACAGCTAATTCTTGAGCTGAGCTAACAGAGAAACCTTCTTTATGTGCCTATAAAAGTCCTGAGTTACAGAGGCTGTAGTCAAACGAACCTTATTTTGTTGGAAAACCCAAACACTGGATGAAAGAAGGGCTGATGCTGCACAATCATGGCATCCCCAGAGTACACAATAAACTTGGTGTTTCACCCAGTCAAGGAGAGCGCTGCCATCCAAAACTACTGAGAGCCCTGGATCACAGTCATTTATACTGGATAGGGTGATATTAAATTATCCTGTGCAGCAAATTTGATCAACATTGAATATATTCTTACTAATGCAATTGCACATCCACACAACACAGATCCAACGCTGACTTTATACATTTTTATTGGCTTAGGCAGAGGAAGAGAGGAGATCTAGTCCTGCATAAAGCCTCCCAGTTAATGTCTTGGGCTGTTTAAAGAATTTGAATGAGTAAATTTCTCCAGAAGAGATGTTTCTACTGCAGCGGTAGCAGTGGAATAGCCAAGATCATGAAACCACAGTGTTTATGAAGTGGAAGATTTTCAACCACTTTAAGTTCCCCTGCACTTAATACAGATTTGCAAAGTCACTGTGTTGTAAGGACCTGTGATCACTCTGCACAGCAAGAAAGAGCAATAACCTTTTCCAGCTGGAGATCTGGAAGTTCCTTTAATTAGTTTAACAGAAACCCAGTTCAGAGTAATTTAAAGCTTTTGGCTGCAGGGCTGCTTTTTTGGAGGCATTCACTGGTTTGATTGTTCTGAAGCAAACTCTGGAGACAGAGATGTTTGGGAAAATACAAAACTATGTTTGCAAACAGGGAAATACTTGAGTCCCTGTTTTGCTCTCGTAGTCCAAACAGTGGCTTTGAGGTTTGGTGAGGAGTCAGTGTTGAAGGAGCAGAGTTTGGAGCTGGGATGTTTTTGTGCGCTGTCAAGACAGGCACACAACTGCAGGTACAAAAGAGAAACCTGAGAACCAGGTGTGGCTGTTAGTCCTGCTAAGGTGACAACTTGGTACCTGCAGATGGACAATAATCTTCAAATTGGGTTCATACAATAACAGAATGCTTTGGGTTGGAAAGCTCATCTCATCCCACCACCCTGGGCAGGGAGATCTTCCAGGCTGCTCAAAGGCCAATCCAGCCTGGCCTCGGACACTTCCTGGGATGGGGAGTCCACAGCTTCTCTGGGCAACCTGTGCCAGTTCTCGAAAGAATTTCTTCCTGGAATCCTAATCTAAACCTCCCCTCTTTCAATTTAAAACCACTTTCCCTTGACCTATCACTCTCTGCCCATGTGAAAAGTTGCTCTCCCTCTTTTTTTATAAATCCCCTTTAGGAACTGAAAGGCTGCTCTAAGGTTTCCCTGGAGCCTTCTCTTCCGCAGGCTGAGGCACCCCAGCTTTCTCAGCCTGGGAGGCTACCCCAGAGCATGGAATATGCTGTGTGCATCATTTCTGGCATCCCTCCATGGCCTTCCCAGGCAGGGGCTCCTGAACCAGCAGGAATGTGGGCCTTAACTCAGGATTCTCAGGAAGAAGCGGTTTCATTTTCAAAGTTTTGTCCAACTGTGACCTTAAATCCTGCCTGGAAATGCACTTTGCCCTTTTAGTCCTGGTGCTGTGCATGGAAATTCCTTGGAGTCCTGCAGCTGGAACGGCAAAGTGGGGTGTGTGATAGAATTTATGTGTTACAACACATCAAGCCTCCTCCTTGCAGAGGAGTTTCATCTGGCACCAAGGGCCCTCTGCAGCTGCTTGGCCTCTGGGGCTGAAAGTGCTGGGTTTGGTTAGGAAAAACCCAGCCCTGCTGTTCCTGAGCCCCTTGGGCCGGGATGGGAGTGGGAGGGATGGCTGGGCCTAGCAGCTGCAATAGCTGCTCTGCCTGGGTTTGTACCCTGCGTGTCGCTTGGTCACACAGAGTAACCAAACTGGGATGAGAGCAGGTGAATTCTGTTCAGGTCTGTGTGTTTATTGCATGAATTCAAGGATAAGGAGGGTGTAGTTCTCCCTCACACGCCTGTCTGGACAGTCAGTGCTGTTTGTTGTGGATCTCCTGTGTAGCAGCTGGGGGAGAGAAAGGTTAAGACAGGGAAATGTGAGTGTGAAGAAACACTGTTGGGTAGTTTAACACTCGAAGCTTACCTTAATGCTCTGGTGAATACCTGGATTTCAAATGAATGTGCCTTTAATTTATGGCTGGGACTAAGGCCAGGAGCTGCTATTTGCCCAGTGCTGAATGGGATTTAGCTGTGCTCTGGCTGGCTCTGGCAGAGGAATCATCTCTGAGAATAAACTGTAAGTAAAACTGAGATTGTTCTGTGGTCAGGCTGAAGAGGGGACTCTGCACCACCTCCACTTCACTCTTCTGCTGAATCCCTTTTCTTAATCAAAATAGGAAACTCTCTGGAAAAACAGAGGGGCAGAGAAAGACTTAAAAGCTGTGAGGTTGAAAGCTCAGTGACGTGAAACCTCCTGTACTTCTGCTGATACCCCAGGGGACTGGGTGACCTGGAGAGCTCTTCGGCATTTTTCCCCCTTCTTTTCTCCTCTGTGCCTCCCCTGCAGTGGTCCCTTCTCTCTGCAGAACCACAGTGTCTCTGGGTTGGGGTGCAGTATTTTTAGGACTGTGTTTCTTAGTCCGCTGTGCCCAGCTGATCTGTATCACATGGCAGAGCAGCTGCCAAGCCCTGCAGTGTCTCCTCAGCTCTGCAGGGTTGGAGTGCCAGCTGAGCCAGCTGTGGTTGTGGAGCAGGGGATGCTCTGCTGCCCGGTGCCCCAGCTGCAGGAAGGAGGGAAGGAGTGTGCTTCTTAGTTTGGGAGCTTCAGTCATCAACTGAGGGTTAAAAACTGGGAGCTGCTTCAAAAATAAACCTTGGAATGGGAGCCAGGTCTGCCTCAGGCCATGTCCTGGTAGGTGAACACTCCAGGAGAGGGGGGCTCAGCTGTGCTCCTCCATCCTCAGCACTCAAACCACCAGGCTGTTGTATAGAAACTGCACTGACATTCCTGATGGAGGGCTTTCCAACAAGAAAGAGATCTCTTTGTTGAGTTTAAAATGGGCAGCTCTGGGTTCCTGTGAAAGTGAGTTCCTCCAGATGGCGATGAGATTTCAGTTCAGTGCCTCCTGGGTGGGAGTGAAACACACAGCAGCCAGGATGAGCAGCCCTGGGAGCCTGAGCCCCTAAAACACACTGCAGATACCACAGGGAGCCTGGAGAGGGGCCGGAGGAGGGACTGGCAGGAGAAGCCTCCTCCTTGTTGGTGTTTCCCTCACTGTGCACTGCCTGTGCAGCCCAGGGCGAGGCAGGCAGTGCTTTCTCACTGCCTTCTGTGCATTGCCACAGAACATTCTGGGCCGTTGTGGAATGGAGTGTTAATCCTGGAAGGTCTCACGTTCCTGTCTGGCAGATAGGTGGGGAGAAAGGGCAGGCAAATGAGGTCATGACAGACCTGTCTCAATGAATTAGGCAGTGACAGAACCCTCATCACCCAGGGGCTATTTTAAAAACAAATAGACTCGGTTTAGAATGTTAGATAGCTCATGGGGAATTTTTAATGATCAAGAATGCCAGTTATCATGAAATAATCTATATCCCACCCAAATTAGTCAGACTATTTTGTTGTGGTCCCTGAGGTACCTCTGTAAAATTGACGAGTTGTTCTACACTTGAATTTGAAGAACTGGCTTGTGGGGGGAAGCAAATCTGTTTGCCCTGTCTTGGGAGGCCACCAGCCAAGTGAGAGGCCTTGAGACTTTTTGTTGAGGGAGATAAGTAAGCAGAAAGCAATAGAATCACAAAATGGCTTTGATGGGGAGGGATCTTAAAGCCCATCCAGTCCCACCCCCTGCCTTGGGCAGGGACACCTTCCACTATCCCAGGTTGCTCCAAGCTCCATCCAGCCCGGCCTGGGACACTTCCAGGGATGGGGCATCCACAAAGAGCTTTCACTCACAAGAACAAAGACCACGATAAATTTGACGTTTCCAAGTGTTCCTCGTTACTCTTCTGTATTTCTCTCGCTATGCTCACTTGCACACCTGCAAAAGCTTGGTTTAGTTTCCTGCAGATTTGTGGAATCTCATCCAGTTTGTGCTGCAGGTGGCTCAAGGAGCACCAGCTGAGCTCCCTGCAGCTGGACACAGCGGGTGGCTGCCAGGACCATGTGGTGCCATGCTCCAGAGCAGGATGTTGGTTAATTCAACCTGCATTTGTCTTTATTGCTGTAGGCAAGGAAGGGGAGATACATCTCTAACTCCAACCTGTGTCCAGAAGGAAGAGGAAAGGAACTGACACACAGGACCTTTCCAAACAGGGTAAGTTCAAATGCTCTCACCTCTCTCTCTCTTGAAGCACAGATAGCATCCCTCACGTCCTCCAAATTTCAAACTATCCTGAGTGATTTCTGTAATTGATTCCTCATTTGTAAAATGTTTTAAAGCAATTTATTTGAGCTCTGTGGGTGCGATCATAAACCTGCCAAGATTGATAATCAGGATTCTGGGAATTATGGTTTGGAACACATTGTTTGGGTATTTTATTGTTGTTGTGCTTTTTTAAGATACTTTTAGTTCTCGTCAATTATTTGCAAATATTTTCTCCTTCTGGGAAATCTGTTCCCTGAAAAGTAACATAAAGTTCAAAGGCAATAGTACAAGCCAAAGTACTGTCACTTAAATTAAGATGGAGAAAAGTGGAAATCTGGTTTTGGTTTTTTTAGGCACAAGATTTGGAGTAGATAATTTGAGCTTTAGAGACCAGAAGAAGAATGTAGGACAAAAAGATGGCCCAGCCCTTCACACATGGTGCAGACTGAGAGCCAAGCCTCACTCTGCTACCTTTCCAATCAACTAGACAAAGCAAAATGTTGGGTTTGTGCCTGGCCTGGGCTCTTTCCTGATAAGAATTCTGTTCAGACAAAAATATTATCCTTATCTATAAGATCTTCTTGGGTTTATACTTTCCCAGTCTTTAACCTAATCTAATTTATAATCTGTGGTTTTTTGTTTTATTGTAAATAAAACAGTGACCTCATTTAGAACAAGTTACATGCTCTCTTGTTCAAGACCAGGGTGTGGTATCAGCTGTGGACTTTCAAGAGCCTTCATGGTTTGTCCAATATTGATCTTATCTAGACAGAAGATGTCCTCATCAGTGCAGCTCTTCCGAGATCAGAGGTACCACGAGCTGAAGGGGCAGTGCCTCCAGCAGGGGATCCTCTTTGAGGACCCCGAGTTTCCAGCCTCGGATGAATCCCTGTGCTACGACTCAGCAGCAAAAGGGAAAGTGGAATGGAAGCGGCCAAAGGTAATGGATGGCTGTGTTTGCACTCCTGGTGGCTCCTCCAGCAGGGACACTTCCACCAAGAGGTGTCTGAGCAAAACTTTGTGTCTTGGTTTGGAAAGACAGGAGTCTGCTGAGGAAGACAGGAGCCTCCCCTGAAATGGAGAATGTAAACCCTCCCCACCCCTCCCAATTGCTATAAATTTTAAATTAAGGGGCTCTCAGGCAAAAAAATATGGGAGCAGCAATAACAGTTCTTTATTAGGGAAGGAAAAAAAAAGGATAAAATAAACAATAAACTAGAACAACACTGCCAGAGTCAGAACCCAACCTGACACCCTGTGGGTCAGGGTGCTGGCAGCAGTCCCATTGGAATTGTGGCTCAGCCCTCCTGCAGTGTCAGGGGTGGTTCTGCTGGAGCAGGGATCCTGGAGAAAGGTGCAGTCTCTGCCTCTGAAGATCCAGGGGAAGAGGCAGCTGCTGTTCCTCTGGGGAATCCAGTGGAGAAGCCGTGCTGGTGTTCCAGGATCTCCAGATTATATCCAGGCAGGAATGCTTGGCTCCTCCCTCTGGGCTCACATCTCCCAGTGGGATGCTGTAGTTCTTATCAGCCATGCAGGGACATTCAATGGCTGTTATCAGCAGATATCCCCTCCTGAGGGAGGAGTGATTGTGGTCACTCAAAGAGACAGATAAGGCAAACTGCCCACTTGACAAAAGACAACTCCCATACAGATGGTAATAGAAAACATCTTGCATTGCTATCTGGAACACTTTGTTCTGCTCTGAATTGCCACCCTCTCCCTCAGCTGTTTCAGTTTGGTTCTACTGAAGTCTTAGCAGCAAGTTCTACACAGAGAGAGTGGAGAGTTCTCCTTTATTGGTTGATGCCAGCTCTGGTCTCTGCATGGCTGTGCTGAATTCACAGTGGATTTTGTCTCTGACTTGTGTAGAACCTCAGTTACCCACCAGTGATTTTCTGTGCCAAATGATCAGGTCTTATCTGTAAGCAACCAAGAATGCTTGTGTCTATTTGCCACTTTTACTGGCATCTTAACAGGAATACAAATATGTCATTTGCTTTGAATTGTAACTAATGTAGTAGGCATTTGAAATCATTAATTCCACATATATCTGTGGTCTGGTAATTCATTTGCTCTGGGGTTTTATGCTTCACATGTATTTTTAAATCAGTTCACAGCCATAAGCAAGCAATTCAGAAGAACACAAACCCATTCCCAGTCTGGCTTTCCATCAGTGTCATCTGTTCTCTTACTGTGACAAGTGTAATGGAGAGGACAGTGGAAGCCTCCAGCCAGATGCATGCAGTATTTTTGCCCTTAGGCATGATGAATCACTCCTTTACTTACCCATGTCCACCTTTGGGATTGGAGTTAATCTTCTGGAAGCACAGACTTGGATGTCTTTCCTTAGAAAACACAATGCCAATGTGATGTCCTTCATATGCCCCTGGGGCTGTTCTGTGTCCTCTGTGACAGGGGACAGCAGATGAAGCTGACCAAGGCTGGACTCTCTTTGCCAGGATGGCCTGAAGCTGCTTCTCTTTTTTGCTTCTCTTCTTCTTTCCTGGTGGTGCTCATTCCTCACAGCAGCTTCTCCACTGGAATTTTAGTGAGCAGTGCAAGGGTTGCTTTCCTGCTTCTCATTCCAGTTTTCCAAGTCAGACGTGAGACTGAAGAATAGGGAGAAGTAATTTGGGAAAGAAAAAGAAGACATTCCAAAGTCTGTGGGTTTGTTCTCATTTCTGAGCACCTTCCTGTTTATTGGAGTCTTTCATCCCCTCCTAGAAGAGGAAATACTGTGCAACCATTCACAGTGAGGTCAGGAAGAGTGTTTGTTCTTCATAAAAGATGTGAAGCGAGAGCCAAACTCTAGCCAAGGATGCCATTTTGGGCCATTCTTGTGTGTACGAGATTGTTCAAGGTGCTGGTCAGTGGTTTGAAGCCTAACTGTAGGTCAGTGATTACCTTTGCATTCAGTTATTACCCATTAAACATGATTTTAATGTAGGAAACCTCACATATTAATTAATGTTCTATTTACATCAATTTTATTATATTTATCATAAAACCAAGCACAGATTGACCTGACCCTCCTGAGATGTTGAACCACATCCCACCAGTCCCTGGCCTCTGCCAGCCAGAAGTTCAGAGGGTGAATTCTGGTGTTGATGCCAACAACACAGAACCATAGGATCTTCCAGGCTGAAAAAGACTTTTAGGTTGAAAAAACCTTCTAAGATCACTGACACTTACCCTGACACTACTGAGTCCATTACTAAGCTATGTCCCTAGCACCAGGTCTCAAAAAAACCACTTCCAGCAGCAGTCAGTTCCAGTGCTTGACATCCCTTTTGGAAAAGAAATTCCTCCTTGTATCTAATCTAAGCCTCTCCTGGTGTGTGAATCCTTTGCTGGTGTTTCAGAACGCTGGGCTCTGCTAATACCCCAGTTCCTCTGGGATAAACCTGTGAAATAACTGAGCTGAGCATGACCATTCCAAAGGTGCAGCATCTTCCAGAGCCCTTCAGCTCATGCAGGAAGCATCCTGGGGAGACTCTATGGGGAAAACTTCTGGTTTGTTGGAAAAAGAGTAAGAAACATTCCCTCTTGTTGGTGGACATTCTTTCTGCCCACTGATATTAGCATCATCCTGCTCTTTTCCTGTGATTTCCCTGGGAAAAAAATCTTCTTTTCACTGGAAAAAAATTTCTTTTAGCCTCTGCCAGGCTGAAGTGGGGCTGGGGGCAGCTGTGTCCTGCCAAGAGGGGAGTCCTTGGCCACCTGTCCTGGTTAACACTGCCTCTGTGTGGTGGTTCTGCTCAGAATGGGCTGAAAATAGCCAGGAATTCCTGTCACTGCCGAATGGATGCTTTGTCTTATTTTTAACTAAACCTCGGGTTTGTGTGAACTTTTTCACTGACCCGCAGAAAGGATGGAATCTCAAGGACATCTTTGTCAGTGTTCAACAAACAGCAGTGAGCCCCCAAGCAGGGCAGGCAGGCATGTGAGGAAGGAGTGGGTAAGCTTGCTTCAGAGATAAACAGTGTTCTTGAGTTATTCACAATGGAAAATAGTCTGATCCTACAGAATGAGACTTTTATCATGTGCTTTCCTGGTTTCCCTGCTTGACCCTGTGTTTTTTAAGCCCTGATTCTGCTTTCATCTGCATCTTCTCTTTGTGAGAGGGCCGTGATTGCACTCTGATGTTCTAGGAAGACAGAGCTGGTCTGTGTCCAGGAAAACAGCACAGAGAGGCACCGTGAGACAGGGCTGCTGATCTGCTTCCCCAGAAACCCCTCCTGTGTCCCAGCCCCGGAGGGACACTGCTCTGTTTGATTAAATTCCCATTAACTCCAAAGGTCAGCTACCTGGCTGAAGGTGGGGAGTTGCATCTGCACAGCCCAGTGCCCTTTTTCCTGGAAACACTGCATGCCATGGGCCCCATTCTCCACTCTTCTCACCAGTTTTCCGGCCTTTTTAGGGGTGGTTACCACCATGCAAGTGAAAAGTCTGGGAAATAAGGCAGTACTGTGTTCTGGAATGATACAGTGATAGGAATAGATGGAACAAGTGTCTCCCCACTTCCCAAATTGGGGTGTGTGTGGGATGGGCAGGTTGGTGATTTATCCAGGGCTGAGGTGCCAGAGAATTCAGGGGCTCGGACTTCTGCACCTTCACATGTTTATTGGAGGCAGCAGCAGCTTTTGTTTGCTTCTAACTGGTGGAAAATGATCCATTGTCTCAGGAGCTGAAACATCTTCATATTTACAAGTGCTGATTGAAACCCTAAACCCTCCCCTACCTTGTCACTTATTTAAGATTTTGCTCTCATTTGGAAGGCAGAGGAAGCTTGGAGCAAATTCCTGTGTAGGCACTTAGTCTGGGTGAGAATATTTTGCATTAATGTTCTTTATTCCACAGTGCCAGGATTTGTGGTCTCAATGTCCTCCAGAATAATCAACAGTAACCCAGTTGTCATAAATTTCATGGAATGAGGGTCATGAAAGATTTGACTGTCAGGTTAAATGTCCCTCAGATGCAATGCTCTTCATCATTTAACTCCTGTCTCCTCTGCAGCTGTGTCACTGCAGTCTCACCCTGTTTTCCAGTTTGAACAAGACCAGAGACATCTGCTTATGTTTGGGACTCGTGTGGAGCCCAGTGGTGCCTGCAGGAGAGGGAGGTGTCCTGGCACTGTGTCGGGCTTTGAGCAGCTGCATGACCACTGCAAGAGCAGTTTTGGGGCATGGAGAGGAGTGACAGCTCCTCACACTCTGGGATATCTGCCAGGATGGGGCCTGGGGGGAATCCAGAGCTGCAGGAGAATGGATATTAAAGGGGAATGCCATCAGCTGGCATGGCAGTGGTGTGCACTCCTCTCAGAGCAGCTGCACTGCTGCCTTCTGTGTGACAAAGTGATGGCCTTGTAACAGCCCCCACGAACAGTGACACTCACCTGGTCTGCCAGATCCCCTCTCTGTGCCCCAGCTCCCTTCTGGGGTTTAGCTTGTGGTTAAATGATCACTTTTTCACATCTGAATGTGCCTTTTTAATTCCTTCAGCCCCTTTTTTTTCCAGTTAAAAATATGGAGCATCAGCAATCATGTTGCTTAATTAGAATAGGGGTCCCTCCCCAGCTCCCCTCCTCGCCCCTAAAGATTTGCATGATATAATTATTCTTTTCCTGAAAAAAATACTTATTCTGCAAAGGCTACATGTACTGAAACAGCTGAAGTTTAGGCTTCTGTTTCCCTGCCTATCCAGAATTGTGCACATTTCTCTGCTCTTGGTGGTTATTGACTTTTGTTCAAGTGTAGGTAAACACAAATTGCAAAGCTCTGTGCGCTGACATTCGTGTTTGCACTGGGAATAATGGCACATGTGGCATCTGGGAGGTGAGGAAATGTGTTTCAAAAGGTGCTGAACTTCTGCTGAGCTTTGAGGGAGCTCACAAATCCTCTCATGTGCCTCAAGCACAGCTGGGGACACAGAGGTGGTTTCAGGTTGGAGGCTGTGTGAGCCAGTGTCTGGTGGTTTGCTTGTTTGCTGGGTTTCTCTGGGACCTGTTTGTAGCAGAAAGGGGCTGTGAAAGACTCAGCTTTGCACTAAGATGAAATCAATCCTGAACTGGCTTCTTTTCCTTGTGTGTCTGTCACATCCTGGATCTCAACACCGTGGATGTTGTCCTCCACAGACAGTCCAGCATCTTCAGTGGGTGATTTTCAGACATTCACTCCACGAGTGCAGCTGTACTGGAGGATTTTAGGAGCTCCTAGATGGCCCTGCTGATCCTTTCAACAGGCACTTTGTGTGCTGTAATTAGTTGTGAGTGCACTAGCAGGGAGGCTGTTTGCCATTGTTGGAAATAGTTTTCCTTGCCATTAAAAGCAGATTTAGCTCGTGATCTTCAGCTACAGATCATTATCTGTGGAAAAGTTTAAAGTCAGGTATTTCTTTGTTAACTGCGTGTGTGTGTGGATATAAAGAGAATGATTGCAGTGCACCTTAATTTTTATAGAAGGGTTTAAGCCTTGCAGACTCAAAAGTGGTATAAAAGGTCATAGGCAAAGTAGGCTGTGACCTAAGTTTAAACCCTTCATCTTAAAGAAATAGGAAAGCTCTTAGGAGCTAAGCTCTGGGAAGCAGTCTGCCCTGGAAGATAATCACAGATTGATGGGGAGGTTTCTGTACACATTAATCATGGTTTGTAGGTTAAAATTGTGGAGGCTGGGACCATGTAGTCCTCCAGACATGGTGCAGTGTGACCGTGTTCACAGGGGTTCTTGGATGAGGGAAGAGATGAGGATTTGACTCCATGTTTCAGAAGGCTTGATTTATTATTTTATAATATATATTACATTAAAACTATACTAAAAGAATAGAAGAAAGGATTTCATCAGAAGGTTAGCTAAGCTAAGAATAGCAAGGAATGATAACAAAGGTTTGTGTCTCGGACAGAGAGTCCAGGCCAGCTGGTCTGTGATTGGCCATTAATTAGAAACAACCACATGAGACCAATCACAGATGCACCTGTTGCATTCCACAGCAGCAGATAATCATTTTTTACATTTTGTTCCTGAGGCCTCTCAGCTTCTCAGGAGGAAAAATCCTAAAGAAAAGATTTTTCATGAAAAGATGTCTGCGACAGTGCAGTCCTCTGTTAGTGTAGAGGGAGTGGGTGAGGCGACAACAACAGGCAGATGGGAAACGACCAGAAGAAAATAATTCCTAAATGATGGTGAAGTATCTTTTCTTTCCTCATTGAGGACAAACCATGTACCCCAAAGCTCCTGCAAACGGAGTCTGGCACTGCTGCAGTTTGAGGGGAGCTGTTCCAGCACCCTGAGTGCCCGGAGCTGTGGAGCTGAGCTGCAGCCATCTGTCCCTGTGGTGCAGGTGTCGCTCTGCAGAGCAGGAGGGGTGTCATGATCCATTCTAGTGAACGGATGATGTGATGGTTCGTAGGGTGATCTCAGGGTGCAAAGAACCAACAAAGGCACAGGGGATTTGCAGTAACAATCAACAAATGCAATTTTATTGAAATAGCCACAACAGATATGCGTTGGTGAGGAGAACTGGGGAAAAAAGGAGAAAATAAGGAAAACAGGGAGGAAGAGGAGGGGTGGGTTATAGCTACCAAACATGGTGCTGTGTTATCCTTCGTGATCCAGCTGACAGAGTTCACCAGGCCACGTCCGGGGAGATCTCAGAGGCACAGTTCATCTGAACCCCAGTTATACTGTTTTTCATTGGGAGAAGCGGGAATGAATTTCGTAACCTAAACAAAGGTCTTCAGGGGGAAAGAAGGGATTTGGTCAGGGGTACACAAAGTCGAGCCAGGCAGCAGGCGAGAGCCATTGTTTTCATGGCCCAGTGCCTGCACCTGTGCTTGCTTTGGGCAGCTTCCTTCCCCCCTGCACACCTCCCCCGAGTTGGGGGGATTTCAGTCCCAGTCTGTGGAAGAAGGTGAGAGGGGGCCTTCTCACACTGGGATTCCATGTCTTGGTTCCTTGATGAAGAGGCCTACATCTCTGCTTGTCTGTCACAATGGTTGAGGATGGGCGAGAGGGGTCTTCTCTTGAAAGAGGGACCACCCCACAGCTCAAACCAGCCGGGCCGGGAGGTGGGGAGGAGTCCTGGGCCATTGTGCAGAAAAGGGCAGGGTGCCCCTTCGAGTTCAGTGTGGCGTATAACAAACAACACCTGTGGAAACTGTAAACTAAGAATCGGGCACATGATTTCCCCCCCACCCCGCCACTGGTCCAGCAGACAGCAGTTCTTAATTTTTCGGTGGTCTCTCTCCATGACAATCGTGAGGCAAAAGTGAAGGATATTTCGGTCAGACTCCCACAAGGAGCCGCTTGCCAAGGGCTGGCGATGGCAGGAAGGACAGACAGGCGGCTCCCGGGGAGGAAGGCGTTAACCCCACCCCATGCCAGCTGCGGGAGGTTGGCACGGCTCCCGAGGATGCAAGTGGCAGCACAAAAGCATCCTCTCCGCACCCGTTACCCTGGCAACTGCACATTCAGAGGGCGGGATTGGCAGCGGGATCCTGCAGGAGACGATGCAGCTGCAATTAAGTCGAATTGTCTTCACGTTGTTAGAATTAATTCTGAGATGGGAGGGAAGGGGAGGGTGTTGGGGGTAGGACAATGAGCTGCCACCCCTCTGAAATGCCGGCGTGGGCAGGGCTTCTTCGTGCTCTGGGCTTCTTTAAGGGTAAATTAGTGCTGGCACTCGGCTTCTGAGCCTTGGGGGCTTTTTTGTTGGAGCAACTAAAAATCAGCCTCGGGAGCTTTATTTGTTTAATGAGGGTGGATTTGGTGGAGTGAGTGATCTTCTGTGCAGCTATTGCTGTTCTTGCCTCCTGGTGAGCCACAGACTGGAAATGCAGGGATTACCAGGATCCCAGGGGATTGGGCTCCTAGGAGGAGGTGTCCAAAAGTGGAGGGCAAGGTCTTTCAAATCCAGGTCAAAACAAGTCTAACTCTTCCTGTATGGCTGCAATTCTGGATCAGCTGGGTTCAGAAGCTGCTTTCTTCTTTTATTTGGTGAAATCAGTTGATTTGGATATTTTTGCCAGCAGCTGGAAATGTAATATCATTTTCAAGAGAAGTGTGGCCACCTGGTTTTGCCCTGGCATGATGAGACAGAGGTGGTCAATTGTGATTTGGTGCATGAGATACATGAGAATTCACTGAAATTCAAAACTTTCTAAAGCACTTAGCAGCCAGGATTTTGAAATCTAAATGTAATCTAAATAAGAGTTCTAGTAACTCAAATACATATAGGATGCACTGATCTACAGAGACCAAAAAAGTAACTGGAACCCCTTGGAACTGGAATTCTCATTTTACCAACCAAGAATGGAAGTTCTCATAGAGCACATCATGATAGAATAACATTGGCATTATTTGTGCTACCGTAATACAATCCTGTAATCATTTTGAAGTTCAGAATTGTCCCAGCTGTTCCAAGGAATTGATCTTTTTGAGGAGCACACACATTTTGTAAGAATGGAAAGGAGAAATAGTGGGTTTTTTGTGAGGGGAAAATACTGGGTTAAAATACTTTTTGGTTTTTATTTTAATGTTGCAACTTTTCCCCAAATGTGCTAATAAAGCTGAAATATTTATTGAATTTTTCTTCTTGGAGGCAAGGAAACATTTTTCAGCCCTGAAGGGCTTTCCCTTGTTGGTGATTTAAGGTATTTAGAACAGCATGTTCTGATGGTGTCCAGCCAAACAGTTCACTGAAAACATTGTGGGCTTTGTTTTATTTTTGCCCTTCTCCCATTATTATTTTCTCCTAAGGTTTTCAGGTTGGGTTGTTTTATTTTTTTCACTGAACATGTTCTGAAGAGAAAACGTGGCACCTACTAACACCCTGGCAGGTGAAGGTAGGGAGCTCCAGGCAGCTTTTTCCTACAGACCATTGCCCTTTCTTGGCTGAGAAATAGCAAAGGTGAATTTTTTTGGGAGTGTGTTTGAGTTTCACAACTGGGAGGTTCATTTGGGATTTTTTTTTCCATAGCTGGATGGAAAAGGAAGAACCAAACAGGAGGATTTTTGTTACATCAGGCATGTAAAATGTGCTTGAGAGCTCACAACATCTGAGAGCAGCCTCCTGAGGAACCAGGAAGACTCCAAAGGAATCTCCTGTGTTCCAGGCTGATATTATTATTTATATATTTAAATATATATATTTAATGTGTTTGTTAGCTGATCTTTTCTGGAGCCAGCCTGCAGTGCAAAGGGAAGGGCCTTTATTGCTACAGCAGAAGAGCTGCCACGAAATATACCTTGTTGAATATAGTAAAAATATTTAATATTCAGTTGAGGAAACATTATGTTGATCCCAGGAAAAGGGGATGGGAAGGTTGCAATGCCCAGACTGTGGCCACTGTGCTAATTCATGTTCAACATGACACTGATCCTTTCTCTGTGGCTGTGACATCTCTGCTGCAAGCCCTGCCTCAGCTTCTGCAGGTGTTCTGCTGTCACCAGGCAAACTGGAAAATGTGTGTTGACTTTGTCTGCAGGTTTGGCCTTTTATTATTCTAGAGTAACCTTTGTCACCAAAGCCTCCAAGTAATAATTAACAGGCTTGTCTCTGGAAATCTGATGGGCATCGGACCCTGAGAAAATCCTGTTAACAGCAAATATTTCATACTGGATTGCATTTTGCTAAAGAGAATTTTAAATTAAACAATATGAACTTCAAATACAATTATCAATTTCACAATGTAACCCTTCAGAAAGCTGAAATCTTGATTAATTTGCAACAGCATTTCTGTCTATGATGAGACCAACCCAATTTCTAACATGAAAATGAAGCCTGGATGCTGGGCTGTGAGGGCATGAACACAGGGCAGGCAGGCAGGCAGGGATGTGTTTAAATGGATATATGCACAAGGATGTGTGTACATGAATGGGGCAGGGGCTTGGGAAGTAGGATGCTGAAGGGTGAAGGCTTTGGACTTGCTTTGCCACCCTGACGAGGTCTCTGGTGTCAAGATGACCCCAAGGTGTTAGAAAGTCTCTTTTTCCCAGCCCCGAGACCAAAGAAGGAGTCAGGATTCTTTTGTTCTGATTTTCAAGGTTGTTTATTTTCTCTTATCTAATACATTCTTTCTCTGGCCTGCTGAGATCTGTCCAGCAGGTCAGTCCGTGGCACACTGCCCACCCTCAGGGTGGTGCTGTCTTTTATACTAAAAACTGCCTGTACATTATTTATGTTTATTTTCCAATACCTATCACCTATGTTAGACAGTGAGTTTCTACCTTAAACCAATCCAAAAGTGCCAGCATCACCCAGGACATGGAGGCTAGGAACAAGGAGAAAGAAGGACAAGGCACGCCCAAATTCCTCCATCTTGGGACCCCAAGCCCCCATTCTAAAAACCTCAAAAATCTACTTTTCACCCTGTGACAAACTATGATTCTACTTAAACTTTCGTGGCGTTTAGATCCTCATATAAGGTTGATAATTTTTTCCATGAGTCAAAATCAAAGGCACAGGGATCTTGGGCTCTGTGCCAAGGTCTCTGAGCCCCCTGGCAGGGGTTTGAGCCATCCAGGGCAGCCAGAGGGATGTCCTGGGTTCTGACACCACCTCAGGGCAAATCTGAGGCATTTGGAAGGCAGGCAGAGCCCCAGAATCTGTGCTGTACAATTTCAATGGTGATAGCTTTATAAGGGAAATATAATTTTTTTTTTGTACTAAGAGTAGTGATGGGAAAGAGGATGGGTCCAAGGTGAAGTGTCTGGGCTGAGCAGGCACCAGACACAAAGGGTTGTTGCAGATGTGTTGTTGAGCACTTTCTTTCCCAGCTGTTTGGGTCCTGGAGGCAGGAAGGGGAGCAGAGCTGTGTGTGGTGCCCCCAGGACTCCTCTCCCACAACCAAACAAACGGAGGGATCTCTTAATGCCCTGAGTCCCTCCCAGCAGTTATTGCTGGCCAGGGCTGGGTTCCACTCTCAGGGGTCATGTCCAGCTGTGTGAGCCTTGTCCAGGTCCCATTCCCAGGCCAAGGTCTGCAGGCCACATCCAGGCTGAGGCTGATAGTATAGGGATAAAATGTGTCTAAAGTCATGGTATATTCAGTGGAGTTAGAAAGAAAGTTAGGCTTAGTAGGCCCTGGGAAAATGTTAAGGGTAGGCCCTGGGAAATGTTAGGCCTTGTGTTTGCTGGAGCATGTGAAACTGCACCTGTGTAATCAGTATATGATAAATGATATAATTGCTAATGTGATGATTGGTTAGTAATTAGATATAATTATTGTTTAATTGTAAGAAGAATCATGAGAAACTGTGTTCAAGGGTTTGAGGGGGATCATGAGAAACCCATGCTTGGGTTTCAACCCATGCTTGAAATCAATGTATACAATGGAACAATGTAAGTTTAATAATGAATATGTAAGTTATATAATGATAGAATATAAAAACATGTTCATCCCAAACCCATGGTGGAGTCAGATTTGGGTCTGTGCACCCCTGACACCCAGAGCTCCTCAATAAAAGCACCTGCCTATAATCATTCTGTGATTATGTGTTCCTGAACGCTAACAAGGTGAGTGCAGGGTGCTGTGGCTCTAGACCAGAAACCCTGAGAACCTGATAAAATCCCATTTCTGTGTCTGTGAAGGTCCACCAGGAACAGAATCAGGAATTCCACACTGTTCCAGGATTTTGTGTCTCTCCTCACCTTTCTGCAGCAGGCTGGTGATGCCCAGCTCTGGCAGAGTGCTTCACCCCAAAGAGATCTTGTGTGTTAATGTGAAAAATGAAAATATGGGAGCACACAGCACTCCCGAACTTGGGAGACCCTCACTTTTTTTGAGATGGGTGTTTAATCTAAGAAGCTCTATGGAGACTGAAACAGATACTGTTTTGTTCTCTTGGGGATGTTATTTTAAGGAAGTGTCTTTTCTAAACAATAGAAACTTATCAACATAGTTTAATTCCCTTTTAGTCCCACCAGTGATTTATGCTGGTACACTTCAATATTAATATCAGGGGTTTTGGTCCCTGGCTTCTTTCAAAGCTTTGGGAATCTCACTGTGTTCTGTTTGTCACCTTGTCTGTCCCCCAGCAGGCTGAGTATGGGAGGCATCATGAAAACACTGTTTGGCATGTTTCCATCTTGGTTTCTGACTGGATAAAACATTCCTCCCATAATATTCTGTCCTTAATGTTTTCAGCTGGGGAAGTTGTGACATGTTTCTTTCTGGAATTGCCGAAATGTTCCCAGAATTGAGCTGTTGCTCACCCTTATTCTACGAATTCCATCATTTTATTTTTATTTTGCTTGGAAAATCTTGTTAAGATGGGGCTTGCCCAGAAGAAGAGCTGAGCAAGGAACCATAAATCCTGCAGGTCTGAGCTCTCCAGTACAGTCTGGTGACTGAGTGGACCCCATATGACATCAATGTGATGGCTCAATCCCACTCCTGATGTCAGTCAGAAAATTCTTTGGTTTTAGTTGTGCCCTTTGTTGCTGTCTGCATCCTGACAGGAAGCAAAAACCCCTTTATTTCCATAGGATGAAGTGGCAATTTTGGAAAGTGGCAGCTTGCTCAGTGGGATTATTCACCCAAGTCTTCCAGGACTAAAATTAAAGGCAAACATTTGTAAATGACATGCATGCTTGCCAAGCAGACAGCTCTCCAGATGCCAGTATTCTGTTATCTTCTCTCTTGGCACTTTTTCCAGTTTGTATTTCCCTCCCTCAGATTGGATGAAGGCTTTCTTATGTTGTTGTGGTTGTTTCCTCTAAAGAAAAAAAATATTAAACAACCTCAATGTCATTGCTAGAGCACAAACAGTACAGCTCCAAGGCTCTGAATGTTTCTTTAAATTTTAAAATGTCAGGTTTCATTTAGTTGGTTCAGTTGTCATTAGATGAAAATTGGTTTCTCAAACCGTTTCTGTTTGTCCTGGGGCGATGTGGTGATGGCAAGAATGACATGGTAAAATTTATTTTGAGACTGTAAAACAAAAAGCCTGAGGATCATATCCCCAGCTAGCATAAGTCTTCTTACAGTAATTGGTAGTTCATTGATCTAGTCTTCCAAAAGAATTAAATGTCTGACTTGTCTGAAGCAAAAATTACAGCCTAAACGTGCCAGTTGCAAAGGAAATGGAGGTATTGTTCTGTCAACACTCTTCAGCAAGAGTGGAAAGCATCCACATCCAAAAAATTCTTTCTGTGTGAAACGCTTCATGCTTTTGTCATATTATTTCCATATTTAAAAGGGTATTGGGGATGAGCTGGAATTTGAGGTTTAGTAAGCCATTCTGCCTTCGATTTGCAGAGTAATTTGTTTGAATTTCATGCTGTGTTCCTGTGATCCAAATGTATGTTTCCTTCAAGATTAATTCTATTTAAACATTAAATAAATATGTATGTTTTCTTGGCTAAAAAGAAGCTTTTAAAAATCCTTCACAGCTGAAAGAACCTTTTAGAACTGCTTCCTTGCCTGTATGTGGCAATGTTTCTAACTTAATCACAAAGACTGAACCATTTGGAATTCGCATTTTTTTCCAGCTTTCAGGAAATAAAATGTTGTTCCTCTGGAAAAATACACTTTTTGTTAAGAGCAAGGGTTATCTTACAATTATTTTACCATTATTCAGTTCTTGCACTGAACTTTGGGCAGCATTGGGGGTTGCAGAGGCCACCTTGAGCTCCTCATGAGCATCAGGAAATGGAATTTGTGTCTGGAGCTGTCCAGGAGCCATCTGGGCACTCCTGAGCTTGGGAGATGGACAAGTGGCTCCCCAAGGTCTGCTTAATAAAGAGTGTCTGTGCTGTAGAAAGCACACTGAGGTCTGATTTTTGTCTGGAGACAGCCCTTTCCAGTCTGATACAGTGAGTAATTATCAAAATGGGGTTGTTTTTTGCCTAAGACTGTACTGAATCTTCAGTCCTGGGATGGTGAGTAAAAAATTAAATCTCATTTAGCAGTGATCCACCTGTGGGCTGAGCTTTGGTGTGCACGTTTGGAGTTTTATTGCTGCTGCAAGTTTACCATGGGAGCTTTGAGGAAGCCCTTGTGGGACTGATAAAAGACAAAAAATCAGGAATTTTCTCTCCCTGGGTCAGTAGGATAACTACAGAAAATCCATTTTTGTGCAGAGCTGCATTTGCTGTGCATGAGCACTGCTATCTGTTTCCTCCTCCCTTCAGATAAGGGCATTTAAGTCTTGGACATCTGATTTTCCTCCCTAAATGGAGATGTGAATGCAGCACCTCGTCCTCTGGCCTCTCCTCCCTCCTCCCTCACTCTCTGACTCTGCTCTCCACAAATAAAACTCCTCACAAGTGACAGTTGCCTAAAAGCTGCTTTTCACATTTGGGCACATGACCTAACTGGTCAAACCGCTGGTGTCTGCACTATAAGAGGAATAACTCCAATTCAATCCAAATATTTCAGATGTAATCCAACCATGGCATTTCTCCTTCCCGGTCTTAAAGAGTACATTTATTCCCCTAAAATGCTGAAAGTCTCATGAACCAAACCAAAGCTGTATGTGCCTGTGGACAGAGGTGGATGGAGGGGACTTGCAAGCACCATCAGCCCTTGGTTCAGCTGAAGTGAGGATGATTTACAGCTGAGAATCTGCCCTGCAGCTCTGCATTTGGGTGGAGTGCAAACTGCAGACCCTGAGGGGGAGGGTGTGCTTGGAAGACACAGGGACACCAGGTTAAGCTACTTGTGCAGACATTCCAAAATCTGCAAAAAATTAAAAACCAACATCGCCCCCAGTGAACATAATGGCTGAACTGTAAATACTTATGTTGTAAGACAAGGGAAAAGCAACACTGACAAACCTCAACATTATTAGAAACAGGCTCTTCTCCTGTCTTTTGAGAGTTGAGAAATGTTTCCTTAGGTTTTTCACTGACTTCACTTTAGCTGTTAGTCCCTGATTAAATAAAGATGACGAAGCTCTCACAGCAGTTCCTGGATATTTGTAGAGAATCTTCATCTTCAGAGGAAATTTTGTAGTGCTTTGAACACACAACAGAAACTGGAGGTCTGGATCCCTTTTGTTTTGCCCAGAATGTGGCTTCAGATCCATAATTCCAAATCAAACACTTTGTGTTCTCTGGGAAGTGCTGTGAGGTTGGGCACTGTGAATGTTCCTATGGCTGCCAGTAGTCATTGCAAAAGATAGGAGGGAGATTATTGGGATTCCAAAGATTTCTAAGCTGGTAAATCAGGAGGGTAATTTCTCAGTGATGGCACTGATGTTAGTGTCTAACAGAGAAATTTGTCTGAAATGAAGTGGTGAATTCAACTCAGTGTATTTATATCACATTGGGAAAATCAAAAATTAGCTCAAGCAGTGAAAGAGCTACGGAAAGAAACAGCTTGATGTAAATAAGGAAAAAAGTTTCTTATTCTGTCTTTGCAAGCAAGAAGTCTCTTAAATGTCTGGACAATTTGATCACAAAGATGAAACTCACTGTGCTTCAGCTGGGATAAAGTCATGACCAAGTAAATATTCTGACAACACCCTGACGGGCTGAGTCCTCCCAGGCAGCCAAAGGCTCTTGTCCATGGATCTGTCTGACTGAATCTGCTCTACTCTTTGTTTTGGGTTGATGCAGAAGAGAATCCAAAATTAATGATCATTAATGGTGCAAGGAAACTTACTGACTATTCAAACAGTGGTAGAGCTCCACATTTTCACAAGTCCTTAAGTGATTCAAGCATCCAGGTTCCTCTGGATATTCAATGGTTTGGGCATTTAAGTTGCACAGTAATAATATCCAAAGTGGCATGCAGAGTTTGTAAAAGCATTAAAGCATATTCAGACTGGTTTATCCTGGAAATTCTCTTGAGGCTGGAATGAAGAAATCCTCAAGATCACTTTGTATAGCAGCATGTTATCCAAACATATTTTATTCATTTTAGTACTCTAATAGCCATCTGTGCAAGACAAAATCATCTACAAAGAGGGAAAAGCATGGGCTTGATTGCCTGGCAGATAGAGCAACTGTGATTTTCCTTAATTTTTCTTTGGAAGTCACTGATGTGGGTTTTTAAGTGTCATCACTCAAAACTGAAGAAACTTATCTCACATGCTGATAACTTTATTGCTAAATGAAAATCTTTCCAAGACAAAGTTTAAAAAGATGTTTTAGAGATAGAAGCTGCTGTTTGTTTTCAAGATGTGTAAATAAAAGCCTTCCTGGTAGTTACTGTGAATTTATGAGTCTGTGATACACTGATTTGGCTGAGTCATAAAAGTGCTTTCAGTATTCAGGAGTAAAATGAATGCTGCTGTGTCACTTTTGAGGCAATATTTTTATAGCTTAGAATTTGAACTATCTATCTTCCTAAAGGAAAAATACTCTTGTTTACATGTTCTAAGGCTGCTCTTTGCCAGGAAGGATGTCCAGACTAGAATTTAAAGTCTGGCATGTGTCATGTTGGGACAGAGACCCTCCACAGACTCTGACCTTCACAGGCTCAGCAAAGCTGTGCTGTGCTGGCTAGAACAAAATTTCTATTAAAAACCAATTCAAAATCCAAAATTTGTTACAGCTTGCAGTCTAAGAAGGTTGTGTCTTATGCTCAGGGCTTTATGCCATTTTACAGTTCCTCTTTTTATGTTATGAAGCAAACACCTAGTGCAGAATGGTGCGGGGTGGATCACAATCCCAAAGGTTTCTGTGCAAGGTGTCACTGGATAGGCCTTGAACTGTTATCCCAGGCATTCACAGATTTTTGCTTGAAGCAAATAAGTGGGAGAGCACCTCAAGGTGCAGTCTGAAAAAGATGAGGAGTCTGGGAGAAGAGGATAAAGGATTTTTATCCTTAAGTGTCGGAGATAAATGCCATGATTGGTGGATAGTGGAATGTAGGCTGAAACAAACCCTGCTGGAAAAGGGATGTGGAAAGGAGGAACTTGTTGCTAAAGGGGTATATGCTCTTTAAGGTGGTGTTTAGACTTAAGCTTTTTAATCTTTATAGTCTGTGCATTGCCACTGGGCAGGGGAGAAATACCTCCTTTAAGGAAAAACAAATCATCTCCAAGATGAATCTGAATTTTCACTCCAGACAATGTTTAGATGACTTGACTTTAGTTTTGCCACAAAACACTCAACATAATAAAAAAAACCCAAATGTGACTTAGCTGAAATCTGCCTGGTACTCTTTTGTAAACAGCAAATTCCCTTCCTCAGAAAAGGCAGTGATGGAGAATTCCATCTGCATTGGTTGCCAGCCCCCTGAGACACAGCAGAAGGTCAGGCTGGACAAGATCATGGCCCCTGAGCCAAAATGATGCTCATTATCAGGCAAACAAATATTCTCTTCCCCAGGCAGAGCTGGACAGTCAGGAGTACAGACTTGTGAATCATTTATTCCACGCTGCTCCAGTGCGGAATATTTCAGTGCTGTGAAAAAATGTGTGTGACTTTTGCCAACCTCCTTTCCTTATTGTTTTTACTCACCATCTGAGGAAACTCATCCAAGAATTTGATGGACAAACATGTTTTGAGGAAGCTGTAAAAAGCTGGAGCTGAACAGTGGGTGGCCTTTGAGTGTGATCAGTGGCCTTACAGCCCATGTCTGACCTCACCACGTCAGGGTATTTAGGAAATGATGTCAGGGAGTTGCTCCAAGAACTGGCTTTGCTCCTGGCCATCCTCTTTTATTGCATTTAATGCAAAAACATTTCCCCAGCTTTGGTGCATGGCTACATTCAGATTTTCTTTCAAATGCTGCTACTATATCTACCTGTTTTTCATGGTGCATCACCACCTCAAAATCAGAGTAAATCCTTGTAAAAGCATTTTGCAAGAAAACTCCATATTAGTGATCCTAAAATGGTCCCTTTAGGATGGAAAATTACCACTTTTTCCAGGAAGCTGAAACATATACAATTTTAACCAATTAAATTGGGACTTGGATTAATTTTTTTCCCCCACATCATGTCACAGTTGCTGTACTTTGGAATAGCTGAAAATCAAGTTTCATAGGGGTTGGAATTGCTGTGAACAATTTTATATTTAGGTTTATATGATCAGTAGAGACACAGGGCTCCCTCCAGTGTCCCAGCACCATGGCAGTGGCAGGGTGATGTCTGTGCATTGCCCTTTGGAAGGACCTGAGCTCTGCTTCCAGGAGAATTTGGACATCTGGCTGAGAGAATCTGATGTTCCCTGAGGTGAATCCTGTCCTAAGAATGGCATCTCTGATTGCTGCTGCTGGGGAAAAGTCACACAAATTGAGTTTAGAGAAGGGAATAGGTCCAAGGGGAAGAAGGCAGGAGGCAAAAGCTGTGTTCTGGTAAATTCAGCGAAAATCAAAGTGTTCTTCTCAAACAAGGCAGCTTTTCTCTAGAGGTGTTATGGATGCGCTGCAGTTCTGTAGCATCACAAACTCAGATGGTGCAGCAAGAGTTGATTTGAGGTGGTTTGTCCTTGTCTGAGGGTTCTGGGAGAACAGCAAATCTTTCCCTGGAGTCTGCAGTGATTTCTGGGCTGCAGTGGCAGAGGGCTGGCACAGCTTCAGCAAGGCTTTGTCAGGAGGCTCAGGAGGAGGTCAGCCCTAGGGCCCATCACTCACTGAGCCCTGCCCAGCCCTGTCAGCATTCTGGGGAGAGCAGCTGTGCTGCTCCAGGGGTCAGGTGAAACCCACAGGCAGCCAAGATACACACACCATGTTGCCCAATTCCCATTTTTTTGGGGGGTTTTTCTTCCAAAACATTGATTCAGATCCTCCCCAAGCACACGTGTCCCACAGGCAGGGCAAGGCTGAAACCCATGGACTGAGTATTAGTCACCACTAGCTCCAAACTGAAAAAGGAAAAAAAAGAACACTATAAAAATGTTGTGATGCATTTGGTTTTGTAACAGGATTTAGCAGAGAGGGAGGAGGGGGAAGAAGTGTTTCTCAATCCCCAAACAGCTCAGTTTTCTTTTACACAAGGCTGGAGCTCTGGCATGTCCTTCCCCTTGCTCCTGTGCTGCTCAGTTTCTCTTGAAGCAGCACTGGGCATTACCTCACTTTCAGGAACTGGTGCTGCTGGATGCTGGGCACAGAGCTTTCAGAGGAGTTGCACATCCTGAGCTCAGGGAGGACAGACAGACACCTGGGGCTAAACCTGCCCAAAGTCCCCTCCTGATCCCAGCAAGGGCTGTTTCAGTAGGGTCACATCCAACCCTGGCTTTTTTTGGATGCCTCCTGCGGGGTCACTTCTCTTTTTCCACTCCATGGGCAGATTTTTTTCAGCCACAACAAGGTTTAAAAGTCTTTTTGCATGCACTGGGGTTTCCATTGCAGTTGGGCTTTGTCCTTTTGCTTCTAGGGGCTAACTGCAAATGCTTTGGCACACAGCCTGCTCTGGGGAGAGCTTCTGTGGCCATGCCAGCACAGCTGGGGTTTATTACAGGATGGACAACCCCATTTACCCATTCAGCTCCACAACCACAGGGTGCTGTCTTTGCTGCCTTCCTTTAGATGAGGTTGGTGCAGTGTCAGCTGCAGCCAAAGCTGAATTTTTCCATCCATGTTCAGAAAGAATTGCCTTTCCCCCTGCTCCCTTCACTGCCTCTACAGGAGTTGTCTCAGGATGATGGGAGGGTGGGAGAAGGGAAGAAAATGGAAACAATTCTCAGCTCTGACAGAAATCAACCTGCTTTAAAGACTTTAAGGGAATGGTGACTGGGCTTAAGTAGATCAGTCTGATAATGCCTGCCTCTGAAAGTCTCTTGTGCAAGCAAAGGTGGATTGTTTGTCATGCTAGGGCTGGGTTCTTTAAAGGGTGCTGGAGAAAGGAAGCTCTAAATGCTACAGAAACCTTTGAAAATCTTAGTTGCAAACAATTGCTGCTCTTCTGTCTTCTTCCCTTGACTGAATCTGTATATAATCTCTGTTATATAGACCCTGTATAATCTCTGAATAATTAGGGTCTATCTCTTAGACAGTTGACAGACCCTAATCTGTTAAAAATCATCTTTCCCTTTTCTTGGACATCTGAGATCATCCAAGAAATGATATTTTTTTACAGTGCAGCTTCAGCTAATGCCTGTGAAGACACACAGCTAATTAATTAACCCTCTGAATGTCTTTCTCCCTGTTTCTAACCAATACTGCATAACTTTTAGCTAATGAATATTTGTAATACTCACACCAGGAGATGCTTGTTCAGAGCTAAGGGGAATTTTCTCCTTTAGCTAAATTACTCCAAGAGTCAATGCATTTATCAATGCACAATCAGTTACCTGCTGTACTTTCAGTGGTGTATCTGGTCTCAAATAAAACCCATCCTTTCTTTTTTAATTTTTTTCTTTTAATTTTAGGGAATTGTGGCAGAACAACACACAAACCATTTCATGGCTCCAGTGAAATGAGTGTCTGTTGTCTCCCATGGTTCACATTGTTTTGCAAAACTCCTTCATGGGGATGCATAGTTGGTGAAATAAATTACTTGGAATATTCTCAAGCTGTGTTTCTGGAGTGTTACAGGAATCTCCCCCATCAGAATTTTCATTGCTGCTTGGATGAGGGGCTAGGAAGGCAGGTATGGGAATTCTGTAGGATCCAGGCTGGGATAGGATTGCAAGCCAGTTGACGAGGTTGCTCTGTTACAAACAAAGGGACCATTTAAAATCAGGAAAATGGGGTTTGTGAGCCACTTCATTCCTCACTGCATCAGTTTGTAAATGTCAGATATTTCAACGACACAGCAAGGATGGGAGGTGACACAGCCAGACTTCTGCCATGCAAATGAAAGCCTGGTAGGACAATGAGGGCATCAGGGCTTTCAGCAGAACCAGGAGGCCCTGAAACCTCCAACCTCACTACAGACTGTGCCCAGCCCAATTAGAGCTCTGCAGATGGTGTTTATTTCACTGTGCACATGTGTGAGAGGAGAAATGGGGAGAGCTTTGCATTTGGGATGCTCCCTGCAGGCACAAATACTGCAACAACTGCTTTTATTGTGGTGCTGTGTCAGAAATAGGGTGGCTGCCAGGCATTAATGGTGTGTAGTAGGATCCTGTAGTAAGTGCCATTAAATGTTTCCTTGGAAATGGGAAGATATTTCTCTCCTTCACAGCACAGATGATGCAAGATGCTCCTGAGAAAAAGGATTGGGGTGCAACCATTGTGTCTGCAAAGGAGGAGGTTCTGGTGGAACTGCCAGCCCCAGTGCTTGGGTGCTCAGGCAGCAAGAGAGAGAAGGGACTGGGGCTCCTGAAGTGCCTGGATCACATCTCCTGTCAGTGTCTCCTCCTTGGAATTCCTCTGAGAGTAACTGGCTTGATCCTCAGCTATCCTAAACCGGGAACATTATATTGTCACAGACATCTTCTATGAAAAATCCTCTCCTTAGGACTTTTCCTCCTGAGAAGCTGAGAGGCCTCAGGAACAAAATGCAAACAATGGTTATCTGCTGCTGTGGAGTGCAACAGGTGCATCTGTGATTGGTCTCATGTGGCTGTTTCTAATTAATGGCCAATCACAGTCAGCTGGCTCAGACTCTCTGAGACACAAGCTTTTGTTATCATTCTTTCTTTTTCTATTCTTAGCTAGCCTTCTGATGAAATCCTTTCTTCTATTCTTTTAGTGTAGTTTTAATGTAATATATATCATAAAATAATAAATCAGCCTTCTGAAACATGGAGTCAGATCCTCGTCTCTTCCCTCAACCTGAGACCCCTGTGAACACGGTCACATTATATATCCTAACTGCTGGGAGCATTGTAGAAAATATATTTTTAATTTTTTTTTCAATTTCTATTTTTACATGCTTGGGGCAACCAAAAACGCTTAAAGACCCTCACAAGGACTGCAGAATAATATATTGAAATAGCACATTTCTAACTTGTGTTGGAGGAATTGTGGCTTAGATAGATAAAAGTATTCCTAAGAATTTACTATATGGCTTAAGTGGCGAAAATCACAAAGCCCAGAAGAGAGCAAAGAGCTGAAATGAGCTCTAAGCTGTGCCTCAGTGTTGTTGTGTCTCATCTGAGCTGCACAGTGACAGTCACCACAGAAGCTGTTAAAATTACATTAATTCTTTAATTTATTAATTTATTAATTAATAAAAGAAACAGAATTGGTGGCATTTTCTTACACTGAAGTCCAGAGCTCTTAGGTGGTTTAATCAGAAAGGATTTATCAGGCAGGATCCTGGAGAATTTGGTGGCTCTGGTGGAATAGGGAGGTTCTGTTTCTGAGCTCTGCTGTTCCATGTTTGCTTTGGACCCCAGCACTCAGCAAATGCTGATCTCATCCATAAATTTTGGCAGTTGGCAAATCTGCTCTGTTTTTCCTCTGAGGACATTGTGAGATTCAAGACACACTTCAATTAAAAAATGGCAGTTTAATGTGGTTATTTTTATCAAAACAAACCAAATAAGATCTTTGTAATACACAGCAGTGCTTAATTTCTTTCTAAAACTAATTAAAGTTTTGGCTTCCACTAGTGACAGAAAAGTTTGGACAGTTTTAACCCCAATGGCTCCACTTATCCCTCATTTATTATTCTAACAAAATAACATTTTGAAAGGAAAAACAAACTAGAAATTATTAATGCCAGAGATGCCAGGAAATGGGATATAAAATGGCATCTGGCCCACGTGGATGAGGGATGTGTGCTACCACCATGAAAGCCAAGTGGCCAACTGATGTCCACCCCTGCAGCCAGGTGGAGTCACATCTCTGAAATGCCATTCCATGTCAGAGCACCCAGGGAGGCTGAATGAATCTGTCCACTATGCTGATGAGCATCTTGTCCATGCTCAGTTTTCCTCCTGGGCACCATTTTGTTGCTCAGATTTTTGTTGAGGTCTCTTAATAAGCTTTGAATTTTCTCTAAGTGCAGACACGTGAGAATTCCTGACAGGAGAGCAGTGTCATGCAATGATCAGTTGCTTGTTTCCCAAAAGGCATTTAAAAAGTCAGCTGCTATTTAATGAGAAAAGTCTCATGCCCAAAATATAATTTCCTTAAGGAGAACGGCTGCAGCTCTATGAATTCCATGCTCTGAGCTGATTTCAGGAGCCATCACCCAAACCAGCCCAGGTTTTTAAACCATCAGCAGAGCACTGAGGTGGTTCTTTTCTCTGGAAATGAGTTCATCTGGCTCAGATTTGTCAGTCACATCAGAGAGGCCTATGGTCTGTAGCCATGCTTGGGTTGCACTCCTGCTGTTTTGGGATCATCATCTTTAATTGCCAAAGGGCAGAGAGAATTCCATAGCTAAGGAGCACAGCTCCTTCCTCTGCTGCAGATGGCAGACAGGACAGACTGCAGGAAATCTGGGGTCTCCTGCCATTTTGAGATGAGATTGAATTATTTATTCTGCATTTCTCGTGCTTGGATATAGGATCATCTCCACAGCGTTGAAATTGAGGGTTATTAAAATGTGAAAGAGCAGAACTTCCTGCCACTGCCTGCTCTGCCATCTTCTCAGTCAGGAATGGCAGTGACTGACAGGAGAGTGTCAGGAGTAGTCACTGGGTTGAACCCTGCAGGTTCCACACCAGTTAGGGATGGTGGGATGTTCCCTCTCCATTCAGCAGGACACCTCTGCCAAGGGTTTTGTGGGGACAAACACATCACTGCTGCAAAATGCACCCCTGTGGCTTTCCCATGGTCCAGGAAACTGAGAGGTTCTCCCTTTAGTGCAAGGGGTAATCCAGGGAGGAGCAGGGAGACATCCCAGCCATGCTCTGGTGGGAATCTGCGTGTGGATAGAGATGGAGCCAGGAAAGGAGGGACAAATAATTCTGACAGGAGCCCGAGCCATGAGAGTTATGAGACTCAGAGAATGAAAAGTGTGCTTCACAAAGGGATGTTCTCCTCCTGCTGCAGTGCTGAGGGGTCACTGCAGTGACCCAGGCTCTTGGTGAAGGAGGGTTTCCAGTGTGTCAGCCAAAGGAATGGCAGTGGAGATGATGCCTTGGAGTGGCTACCTAGAACAAGGCAAAGGACAAAGTTAAAACAATAAAGTGAGTATTTATTAAAGGCCTTTAACAGGTTCACCTTGGGCAGCGCAGGAGCCTGGCAGAGGCTACACCCAAGATGGACAATGGTCATGAGTTTCTCAGGCAGATATAAGTTTGGTTTGTTTGCATATCAGAGATTCATTCCCCAATTACAGCTTCAGGTAATGAAATCACATTGCCTCGGTTTGCTTCTCCCCAATTCACTTTTGTTTGTACTTTTTGGGGCCTGAGGCTGTAGGCTGTCCTTGCGTTCCAGGCCCAGAGGAATTGTTTTGTCTGACCAAAGTCTGAAGACAGTAGTTAATACTTTATATGAAGTGTAGAGTTATGCACTATTGTAGCACAGGATTTGAAAAATATAAAGGCTAAAATCTCAAGGCAGCATTCCCCTCCCTTTAAAGGCTTGACAAGAAGAAGATCAGAGCTCAGGTGTCAGAAGCATCAATTCCTGCTGCTTTTCTTGACTGGAAGGATGCTGTGATCATTTTGGGAATGGAGTCTCCAGCAATCTCTGGTTTGCTTTGCCAGGACCTCTGTGAAGATCCTCACCTGCTTGTGGATGGAATGAGCTCCCACGACTTCCACCAGGGCAAGCTGGGGAACTGCTGGTTTGTGGCTGCGTGCTCCTGCCTGGCTTTGAGGAAAAGCCTCTGGCAGCAGGTGGGTGATTGGTGTGTGTGGTGCAGGAAATAAAGCGAATAAACCAAGCTAACCTTGGCTGGTTTTCTCCCTAGGACTAACAAGGGGTGAATTTTGGTGGATTCAAATCTTCCCTTTCTTTAACATGTTCCAGGGCACTCTGCCCTGGGAATAAACCTCAGCACAGTGCACTTGCTGAACTTCCCCTTTGTGAAAAATGTACATTTTATGATTGGCTTTTTGCAAATATTAAAATTAATATTATATGTGTTATGTTAGAAAGTTGTGCTGTATTAATTTTCTTAAGTGGTGTGTTAAATATAGTTTTAGGTTGTAACAAAATGTTAAAATAGGAACTATGTATGTGGGATATTTTTTTAAAGAAAGGAATGAGGTACTCACACCGAGATAGCAGCCACAGGACACCTAAATCTTTCAGAGAAAGAGAATTTATTGCTCCATTATCAGAAGAAATTAACTTCTTCCCACCTTGCTCAGGCCTGAAGACCCTGTCAGGATTCAGAGGAAGAAGTTGACACTGACCAGACAGAATCCTGTGTTTGAATGGAATTTATGCATCATGTATGAGGTGTATGAATATGTAACAGGCTGTTGCTTTTAAGGGTTAATCCTCTGTTAACGTGGGTCCTTTTTTGGGCTTATTTTGCCCAGAAAGAGGTACCTGGACTGTCCATAACTCTTTGTTTTTATTGTCTCATATTGCCCTAAATCCTAATTGTCCAAATTTTTATTCCTCTAATTATATTACTATTTTTACAACCATTTTATTACTATTAAACTTTTAAAATCCTAAAACCAAGTGACTGGCATTTTTCCCACCCTTCCATGGTTTCTCAGGTGATTCCAGACTACAATGAGCAGGAGTGGGATCCCAAAAGCCCAAGGAGATATGCTGGGATTTTCCGTTTCCGCTTCTGGTGCTTTGGAGAGTGGACAGAGGTGGTGGTGGATGATCTGCTGCCCACAGAGAATGGGAGGCTCATCTACTGCCATTCCAACGTGAGAAACGAATTCTGGAGTGCTCTGCTGGAGAAGGCTTACGCTAAGTATGAGCTGGTTCCTTGTCCTTGTAGCCCTCAGTTCTTTGTCTTTGTCTTTCAGTTCTGTCAGACTTTCCATAGGTTTTAGTTTTGCTGCTGGTAGAGAACCTAAAAAAGACTGAAAACTCCTTTAATCTCTGTTAAAATCATAAATTACTGCAATGCTGTCTACTTCAGCAGCCCAAATCCTTAAGGATCCTAGAAACCAGGAAGATTTATCTGCAGTTTGCTCAGGCTTTTTTGTTCTGTTCAGTTTTGTCCTTAGTGAGACACAAATATGTTCCCTACATTCAAGCCAAATTAGAGCACTTGTTCCAGCCTCCTGTAAATGAGAATGTTCCGTGTTGCCTTCAGGCTGGCTGGATCCTACCAAGCCCTGGATGGAGGCTGTGCTGCAGAAGCCCTGGTGGATTTCACTGGAGCAGTGGCAGAATCCATCAATTTGGAAGAGGGCAAATATGGTGAGGTTATTTCTGAGCAGATGAAGCTGTTTGAAGACTTGATGAAAGTGCATAAAAGAGGAGGGTTCATCAGCTGCTCCATTTCGGTGAGTACAGAGAGATGGATTTTAATGAAAATATTCTGGAAGAAATACCATTACTAGGATATTGAGTATGTCCTTCCTTTGCATGTTTGGAAAAGCTTTGTATGGAGAAATCTAGCAAGTGCTTCCAGCTCCAGGAGCCCCTAAACACAATCACAACTGCTTGTGCTGCCACTTCGCTGTGTGTCTGAATTTCTTTTTTCTGAATGGTCACAGTTGTGAACTGACCTGAGGTAAATCCACCCTAATTTACAGAGCAGATAGCAGCATTCAACTGCTTTATTTCTTAGAGAAATCTCTTTAGAGAAAACACTTATGGCACAGAGCTGCTGAGACCTCTTGACTTTGGTTGTGCCAGTGCAGCCCAGGGTAACAGTGGAGCTGAGCTGAAGGGCTGAGCTCACCTGGTTATTCAGGTATTTGATACTGAATTGATATTTCAGCTATTTGATATTGAAATATGCAATATAGTCAATATATTGAATAATCTCCCCAGTGGAATTAACTGCAGAGCTTGCCTGTGCTGGCTCATGTGGGCTCAGGTATCTCAGTGCCCACATTAGGAGCCCTGAAGTTCCCTTAGTCAGCAGGGAGGGGATGGTTTCTGAGGAAGATTTACCCCTCTCCAGTCCTGTGCTAGAAGATGGATGAATAACAGCTCCCAAAGGATGCTCTGTGCTTCACAAAGCACCTGTGGCCCAGCCCCTTGCCACAGGAGGCAAACCATTGACTGAACTCCCCTTCTAAGTCTGCAATGTCAGGCCCTGGCTGGATACTGCTGGAATCCTCACCTTGTCCACGGCTGTTATCACATCTGAAGGGCTAACAAACTGCAATGGCACCTGAATATGTCCTTAAAAATGGCTTTAAAATTATTTTTAAATAATTTATCATGAACCATTAATCCAGCAGAGAAAAGGGATAATTTTCTAGGAGCTGCACTGTTGGCATCTAAATGCATTTCAGCATTTTCCTCCCATGGCCCCTGCTTCAGTTTAAGGCCTTAGCTAAGGCTGATCTTAGTTAAATCACTTAAACATTTTGCTTTAATTTCCCTCTCTGTGAATGAAGATGATTCATTCAGAAATTCTTGTGAGTATGAAGAGAGCTGTGGAGTTGTCAAGAACAGCAGAAAACCAGCCGGTTTTGGGGTTCCTGAGAACGTTACCTGTTGATCTGGCCCTGGCCATGCATGGTCCTGCATCAGGGCGTGGCACCAAAGAGGAACACCTGGGGTGGCCCCAGCTCTCTTCACAGAAAGCAGGAGGCACAAGCTTTCCCAAATCCACACGGGATTTTTCCACATTCCCAAATCCACACAGAATTTTTCCTGGGAAGGCAGTGAGAAGCACAGAGAGGAGAAGAGAAAACAACTCTTATCTCTATTCTGTGCTCCTGTTGTGTGTTAGGAAGATTGTTTACCCCAAGTGATTTGTCAGTTGGATTCTGCTGAGGATTGTTTTGATTCCTTGGCCAATTGGCCCAAAGCTGTGTCCTGGCTGTCTCAGACAGTCATGGGTTGTTCTTTAGTGTCTCTTTAATATAGTGTAGTATCTCTTTAGTGTAGTTATAATATAGTATTAAGTAATATAATATAGTTTTAATAAAGCAATTGTTCAGCCTTCTGAATCAATGGAGTCAGATGCCAATCATTCCCCACATTGGGGGCACCCTGAATTTGATACACCTGGTACCTTCTGGGACACAAACTTTACCCTGAGATAGAATAGGGACTGTCCCTTCAGCAACATCAGGAAACAGCCCAGAAACAAAAGCTTCAAGGTCTTTGAGTTTTGTTTTACCTTTTTTTCATAAGGCCTGAATTTTTATCATCAGGAATTCCATCTGATTTGCTAAGAGCAGACTGCCTGGCATGAATTGTTACTGCAGACATTGTTTCCAGGATGATGGGCTGCTCCCAAATGCTATCTTGTATCTTAACAAGAATTTACTGAGGTGATTGACCAGGATACAGGGAGCTGTATTTTAACAAGCAATTAATTAGGCAGTTGTAGAGCTTTCACTGATTCCTGCATTATGTTTCTGCCTTCCAAATTAAACACAAATGCTTCTAAACATTGATTACAGGGAGGCCGTTCCTAAGTTTGCCTGCATTTGTCACTTTTTGATGTAATATACACCCAGTGGAGCTTGCTAGGTGTAGAATATTTAATACTCAAGTGGCTTCATTGCTGCCTTACAAACATGTCATCATTTGCCTTGGATTACAGAATGGCCCTGAGCATCACCATTTGGAAATCTGAACAGACAGGAGATGCTTCAATATCTCATTTGAATAAAGAAATAAATAAGTATTTTCAGAATGAGGTGGGAAAGGCCAGCAGTGAGAAAAGCCTGGGGGGTGATGAAGGCAGCAGGAGAAGTTACAGACTCCCGTGCTGTCAAGGACTCTTTGTCTGCTTTTAGTTGTGAAAAATGCCAGTGGAAGTGTTACACTGGAGGGAGTCCAGAGCCAGGGGATGTCAGCCAGGCTGGGGGAAAACTTGAGCTGATTCTCTGGGAGCTGCTGTCGGTGAGAGGCACAGAGGCCTTGGTGACACTCTCACAGTTGCCAGCCCATCTGTCAGTTCCAATTTGATAGGAATTTCTCCTCTCCCCCCGCCTTTTTTTATGTGATTTCTTACCTTTGGGGCTGAGCACTGTTGTATCAGTGCAACATTTGCCTTAGGACAAGCACCTTGTCTGTTTAGACCAGTTAAATTTTGCAATGGGTAAAAATGTCTGAGGAAATAGTATGTGCATTTCACACTATATTTATACTAATATATTCGTGACTTATTATAAAAACATATTTATATTTAAATATTTGCATTAGTAACACCAAGAGACCACACCTCTAACTCTCTCCACCCCAGCCAAGGCTTAACTGAGCATTAATTAGGTAATTACAAGTTTACCCACAAGGATCTGCACTGAGTCAAATCTTCCTTCCTTGATGTCCAAGGGAATGAGTGTTTCCAGGCCCTGTGGGTGATAGATGAGAGAGACTCAAGGATGGCTTAGCTGGATTCAGTGAGGGTGAGGAGAATCTGGATCCAGCATCATCAAAACACCTCCAACATCTGCTGCTTTTCTGGGTTTAGATCAGGAGATCTGGATGCATTAAATGAAATTGTGCTCTTTTTCAGAGCTTGACTATGTTTATGTATTCTTAGATCAGCATCTGATCAGACCTAGAGCATCAAATAGGACAGTTTAGGGTTAGTTTAGGGACAGCCTGATCACTGCTGGAAACTGGGATTCTTATGTGGAGTTTATGATGAGCAAACCCAGTTCCTAAAGCACCCTAAAGATCTTCTCTTTGCCATGTAAGAGAGCCCTGCCAGGAGCGAGTGAGGTACAGGGCACAAATGCCTTGGAGGCTTTTTTACTTGTGCCTGTGCTCTCCCACTTTACCCACTGCCAGTAGTTCTTCCTGGATATTAATTTATTAATTTATTCCAACACAAGAACAACCATTGGACCAGCAGTTAAATTCATGAGTGCCCAGGTGAGGACACCCCAGACAGTTTGGGCACAGCCATCAGTGTCCAGAAGAGCCATTTGGTAGAGATGCCGAGATTTTGGGAGGGCTGATTTTCCATTAGCCTTGTCCCTAACTCTGAGGCCAGGAGGAGACAGACTGGCTGCAGCAGGCAGGATTCCCCTGTGCCCTGGGATTGTCTGGCACTGGAATTGTCTGGCACTAACAACACCACACTAGTGAGCCCCTAGTTCTGATTCCCAGTGCTGTTATTATTATGCACAGTAAAATCACTCAGGAAGAGAATGAAAAACAAGTTTTTCTTGTCCTTCCCCTTGAACATGGAGCTGTCAGGTTGTCAGCACAACAGGTCCCCAGCCAGGTAATAATTGATATAAACTCTATGTATTTCAGAAGGCTGATAATTTCTTTATTAAGAAACCCATACTTTTTATATCCTAGTTCGCTACAAGTGGACCTAATTGGTTCTTTAGTTAAAACACCATCACCATTGGCTAATTAAAAAACCACAGCCTGCAGGGGCTGTGTGCCTGAAGGGTCTGTAAACAAATCTCCATAACACATTCCTCATGTTCACAACACCAGGTGCAGCAAGTGAAGATAAGAATTGTTTCTCATTCTGTTCTCTGATCTTCTCACAGCTGGGAAAGTTGTCTGTTTCTCTCTGTGGCCAGAGAGCTGCTGGCACATCAGGTTCCCCAGAGATGTGAGTTCTTTTTGTCTAATTGTCATTTTTCATGCCCAAGGAGTCCCCTGGGCGGCCCAGTGAAGCAGAGACAGCGCTGGGGCTGATCGTGGGCCATGCCTACTCCGTGACTGCCATCAGGAAGCTGCGCCTCGGGGAGAGCCTGCTGCTCTCCTTCAAGGCAGAAAAGCTGTTCATGATCAGGCTGAGGAATCCCTGGGGCAAGAAAGAATGGCACGGTGCTTGGAGTGACAGGTAAGAGCTGCAAACCCAGTGTCCAAGGGGTGAAGATGTGCTGGGCCACTGCAATTTGTGGGTGAACACTGGTGGGACACACTCATACTCAGAGATGGCTGGACCTCTTTGCCACTTCTGCCCATTTTCCTCTGAGAAAATGAGCATGTCCTGGAGGAGTCTGGACCTTATTTATTGTCCTGGCTCCCTGGACCTTATTTACTGTTTACATCATTCTTCTGGCCCACTGGAACATGGGAAGAAAAACAGCTCAGGAGTCAAGAACACGAGGCTCATTCCCAGCTTCACCACTGAGCTTGTCTGTGACTCAGTTTCTCACCTGTTATTTCCAGCTTCTGGGGATGGTAAAAGTCTTGTAGATAATTTAAATGACCGCTGAAAAATGCTGTAAAAGTGCCATATTTGTGATTTCTTTCTAATTAGCTTTCTAATGAATTGTCTTATGGGCCATGGGCTTAGCAGGTACCTCCACAGAGAAATGATTACTGGAGGGGATGTCTCCCATCATGGGTGATTTATACATGAAAAATATGTGACAGTTCAGCACTGGGCTCACCAGCTAGCATTTAGTATTTAACATTGCAGTGCTCTGAACAGCAGCATATCAATTTCTTATAATCCATGCTTCAGCTAGCAAAAATCTACTACTTCCAGAGAGATTGGTCTGTGTGAAATGCAGAGAATTCACAAAAGAGCTGCTGTGTCCTGTTTAGCTGAAGCCCTTAGGGTTCTCCAGTAGCCTGGCACAGCTGCCACTCATGCCAGCACTGAGCACTCTCAGGGTGGCCCATGGCTTTGGTCCAGCAGAATTAAATTGACAATTTCCAAACAGGTTAAGATAATGGCAGTTAGGGTGAGCAGCCTCCCTTCCCTCCTTCCAGCCACCTTCAGCTTTAGCCTCCAGGTGCTTTTGGAGGGGCAGGGGGCAGTTGTGGCTCTGTTTGTCTGGTGTAACCCAGCAGGACCAGGGTCTGGTTTGGGTTTCGGCAGGAGGCTGCTGGAATTTAGGATCTGTGCTCCCCTGCAGCAGCAGGTGCCTGCAGGGGCTGTGTGCCTGAAGGGTCTGTGCACTGGAATATCCCTCTGCACACTGGACACTGTGCTCAGGCTCCAGCAGTTTCTGCTCAAAGCCCCCTGGGGAAATCTCAGACCTCAGGCCTGTTTTATTAAGGTGATTAAAAGACGAAGAGAATACTCTGGTCTAAGTGAAGCGTTCAATAAGCTCCCGAGGAGGAAAACCAGGTTTCATTTGAGGGGCCTTCAGGGAATGGAGTCAATCTCCTGTGACCTTGGAAATCAGCTGTTTAAGTGTTTAAGAGTCCTAATGGAGGGTGTGACAAAGGAAATCAATAAAGTTCTGCTCTAGTTGAGCCTATTTCCTATTAATCTCTTTCTTTTTTAGTAGCTTTCAAATCAATTAATGTTTTAAAACCCCTTCTGAAAGCCTCACACTTTCATCAATATCACCTGCCCTTTCAGTACTCTGATATTCTTTTTCAAACCACAGAGCAGGAGAGATTTTTGCTTCATTTTTTTTTCCAGGTGAGGGTTTTTATTTTAAATTATTAATCATCTTTATAGTTGATTTTTTTTCCTCTTTTTTTTTTTAATTATTTCCTTTTAGTTCTGAAGAGTGGAAGAAAGTCAGCGATTCTGAGCGCAAGAATTTGGGGCTCACTGTTGAGAACGATGGAGAGTTCTGGTGAGTGGGAGTGAGGAGAAGGGTTTGGAGACACTGGCTACACTGAGGAACTGTCATTAATCTGCCATTTAACAGCTTCAAAAACAGATGGGTAAAGTTATCCCAAGGTCTGTTTCTTTCAAACTCCCAAGGGATGACAGGGAAGAATAATAAAAATGGATTTCAAACTAGGAGAACAAAATTAGTAGCTCTCACAATCTATTGCCTATATTTAGGATAACCTCTCAGAAACAGGAGAACATGTGCTGGTTTGTATGACACAATGCCCAATACTGAACGCTGTTTAGATCAGTTAAATTTTGAAATGGGCAAAAATATCTGAGAAAGTACCGTGAGCATTTCACACCCTGTTTATTGAGTACTATGCCTGTCTGTAGGTCAGCCATGGCTGAGGCATCTAAAAATGGAGTTGCATCCAGTGAAGTTTGATATTTGTTGGTGTTTCCCAAGTGTTCATTCTCTATACAATGTCTAGAGCTCTATTAATTTTGGCCTTGCTTAAAGCTTAGATCCTTAGCCCAGCAGGTCCTTCAGGAGATGATCCATATTGCATCAAGTGAGCTGGCAGGGCTCACAGTGAAAATCATTCTGTTGGCTTTGTCAGGACTGGCAGCTGCAGGGTTTGGCTCTGGGCCATGAATAAGCCAGGCCATGATGGTAATTCAAAGAGCCAAGCTGGTTTTCAGTTGCTCTGCAGTCCAGCCCCTTCCTTTAGCAGGCACAGGTGAGATGGGGTTAAAGCAAAGCTCTGTCCAGAGGGCAGAGGTTGGAGTTGTGCTCAGGGACAGATGTGACAATAAGGACTGTAATGAGGAGTGGATCCTGCTTTAATTGCAGGTGATCTCTTTGGCCTTTGCTAAATGTGTTATCAAATCCAGCCTGGGAGGTTCAAGCAATCCTTTAGGCTTAGGAGATGCAACAGGACAGATCCTGATCTCACCAAACACACTGAGTGATGCTGCTCTGAATTAAAACTCTGTGATTGTGGTTTCACAAGTATTTCCACATGGAAAGCTTTCCAGTGAATCAGTTTGTCCCCTGGACAGCTGAGCAATGCCTCCTCTTCAAATTACTGGAAGATTTTGTGTTTTGTTTTGGCTCTTTGCGTGAATATCACTGTTTATTTTTAAACAAACCATTACTTCCCTGGTGTTCCCTGGAGCAGGATGACGTTTGAGGACTGGTGTAAGAATTTCACAGATGTGGACATCTGCAGGACTGTGAACACCTCCTGCTTCAGCCTCCACAAGACCTGGGAGAAGGAAATGATGTATGGGGCTTGGGCAAAGCATCCAGAGCCCCTGCTGAACCGATCTGGGGGCTGCTTTGATAACAGAGAGACCTTTCTGCAGAACCCCCAGGTGAGAACCCCTGTGTTTTGTGGGGTATTTGATAACAAAGACCTTCCTGCAGAACCCCCAGGTGGGAACCCCTGTGTTTTGTGATGTATTTGATAACAGAGACCTTCCTGCAGAACCTCCAGGTGGGGAGTTTAGTGAGGTATTGAATTGTACCCACTTTAGCTGGGGCTCCTGAAGTACCCACCCTGTTTAGGAGTTGGCAGTGACTACAAAACAAAAATCTCATTGCCCTGGGAGTGTGCTGCGTACTGCATTTTTCATGATTTCGGTGCAATTTCTCAGAAGGGTTTATATATTTGTTTAGGACTGATCATGCTTGGGGCTGCTGAGTCACACACACAACAGAATTACTGACGTCCTGCCTGGACTTCTTTCATTTCCCCAGTTATAGAAAGGCAGCAAGTCTGATTTTCTAATGACAGAACTCACTTAACCCCCTAAACAGCTCAGGGACTTGATCCACTGTATTTAGTCAGTATCCCTTGGCATTAATATCAGATTCTGGAAGTACCTCATCTCTTCCCCAAGCTCACCCTCTCATCAGCATTATGGAATTTTCCTCGTCTATCCTACCTGGTCATTTCAAGCTATTCAGTTGATCTGTACATCCATTCCTACTCCCTTTCCCACCTTCCTGCCCTTCTCTCTCTCAGCACATGCAAATTCAGATATACCACTTCTGTTACTGTCTGTGGGGTCTGGGCACTTACTCTGGGAGTTACTCCTTTGAAAATGGATCTTTCTGTCCAGATTAATTAAAGACATTTTTGCATTTGCTTCTGTGCACTTGCAAGGGAGGTTTCTGCCTGCAGCCAGTGTTTTCAGAGCAGGATGCTGCAGCAGTGCAGCCCCTGCTGCTCACATCAGGTCTCAGCTTCCCAGCTCATCCTGCAGTTCCTCACTGCTCTGCCTTCTGTCAGTGCCTCATTTCCAGGGGGTGATGTAGTTCAGGTATTGCCCTGTGAGATTCTGGATGTGTTCCAAGAGCTTGTCTGGTCTCATTTGTAAGCATTTAGCTGTCACAGAGAACAAAATGCACAATTCCAGCTGAGTGCAATGGCTGGTGCAGAGGAAAGCTTCTGTACTCCAGCGTTATCTCTGGGCCAGTTGATTAAAAGGCTCTTAGCAGCAGTGCTGGAACACATTTCTGTTATCTTAGGGCCATTACAGGTTACTGTGGCATGCCCCATCATAATCTAGAGATAATCTCTCCATTCTCCTGGCTCCTGTGAGGTTTATCTGAGCAGAGAGGATTGTGCCACTTCCAGTCCCTTTGATAAGGCAATTTCAGCCAAGTATTTGTGTATTCTGCAGTCACCTGCTGAATTCTAGATCATTACCCATTGGGACAGCTGAGGTGCCATCAGAAGAAGGTCAGAGCTGCAGAGCTGTCACCAGACCAGGAGAACTTTCCTGGTTCCACTTGCTGCCCTTCCACCCACCCATGGCCTTGGAGCACCCTGGGCTGCCTGGGGGGGTAACCTGTGTATGGTTCAACAGGGACAAGGATTAACATGTGCCTTACTGGGTGTTGCTGCATTTTATATCTCACTTTTTAGGTTCTCTTACAACCCCTGGGACTCTCCCAGGGCCCTGTGCTTTCTCTGCTGCAGTGAGTGATAAAAACACAAATCAGAGCTTGGGATGGGGCCTTGCTCAGCAGAGCTCCAAGGCAGAGGATGTGGATCGTTCTGTAGCCAAGGCAATCTCAGTATCTACCTCAGAGTAAAGCTCAATTATTTGTTTTTAGCAGCAGTCAAAGGAAAAGGGAGGGAGGAGTTGAACCAATGATGATGTTCCTCTCCACGCTGCCAGGGAATTTCTGCTTAAATCAGAACATGTGGTGCACGTGGTACCCAGCTGTGCACTGCTGCAGGTTTATGTTTCTATTTACTTTCTTCACATTTAAATGTCTTTGAGGATGGGAGAGTACAACATCTGTCCAAAGTTGGGGTAAAAAATGTCCTCTTCCCTCCTCTGGTCCTGACAACTCAGATTTGTCCTCTGCATGCACAAAGCAAAATTTAAATGAACAAATTAATTAAATTCCTTGTGATATAAGGAAACACCTGTCTGACCTTCTTTTGTTCATACTTATGAACTGGTCTGGTAGTGAATTTTAGTAAGGTAACTGTTCAAGTCAGATTCAGTAAGATGGGAACTGCTGCTTAAACTTGAGAAAAATTCCTTTGATTTGTCTTAAACCCAAGTTGACTCAAGTTTACTGTAAACAGTTTGGATAAAATATTTCTGTGTTAGAGGTACAGAAGTCTTTCTTAGCTGTTTTTACTGGATATTCAGGAAAACTAAGGAGTCCAAAATTCGAATTCCTGTCATTCTCACATTAAATAGGAACAGTAGATGCAGAACAAAGTGCCTTTTAAATAAGATTTGAAAGATTCCTTCATTTGCAGGCCCTATATAAAAATGTTTGAAATTTACAGGCACTGTTTAGTTAAAAGGAGAATCAAATACTATCTAAGATCCCATGTGGAGTCTGTTAGTTTATTTTTTTAATCTCATTCCTGATTTATAGCTAAATAAAACTTAATCTTTTGTCTTTTGCTTTCAAGTGAGGTGTCCTCCTGCTGACTCCAGTTATTTTGTAGCTTTGTCCCAGGCTGTGTTTTATGTGAGTTCGTAGAATCAGAGAGCCATGGAATGGTTTGGGTTGGCAGCGACCTTAAAGCTCATCTCAATCCTCATTCCACCCCCTGCCATGGCAGGGACACCTTCCACTGTCCCAGGTGCTCCAAGCCCCATCCAACCCAGCCCTGGGCACTGCCAGGGATCCAGGGGCAGCCACAGCTGCTCTGGGCACCTGTGCCAGGGCCTGCCCACCCTCACAGGGAACCATTTTTCCCTAACATCCAAGCTAAACCTATCTTGCTTCCCCTTAAGGTCATTCCCCCATGTCCTATCACTAAGATTGTCATTTTCACCAACACCTTTTATTTACCTGATACTTTTGATTTTAAGATCCTTATTATTAGCATTAATTTTCCAGCTGTGAATTGCTGGGAATGTCTGCTCCATGGAGAGCTCTCCTTCCTCCTCCATATGTATTTCCATTTGTCTCCTTTGTATGCACATATGTCTTGGTTTGAAAAGCCAGGTGTCTGCTAAGGAAGGCAGGAGCCTTCCCTGAAATGGAAAATATAAACCCCCTCCTTCTGAATTATTATAATTTTGACATTAAGGGGCTCTCAGGCAAAGATATGGGAATAGGAATAACAGTTCTTTACTAGGGAAGAAAATATTAGACATAAAATAAACAATGCAATAATACAAAACAAACCACTGCCAGAGTCCGAGCAGGGTGGGTCAGGGAGGTGGCACAGCCCCATCCCATGGGGGCTCAGCCCTCCTGCAGTGCCAGCTGTGCTGCTGCTGGAGCAGGGATCCTGCACAAGGGGGGAGTTTTCCTCTGCAGCTCCAGGGCTGCTGCAGATGGGCCTGGGCTCCCTCTGGCAATGCAGGGCAGCAGAAAGCTGCTCCTCTGGCAATGCAGTGGGCAAAGGCTGCTGTGCTGCTCCAGGCTCAGATTGGATCCAGGTAGGAATGCTTGGCTCCTCCCCTGGGCGCAGCATCTCCCCATGGGATGCTGGAATTGGATCAGCCCTGCAGGGACACTCACTGGCCATGGACAGCAGAGATCTCCTGGAGGGAGGGTTGGCTGTGGGAGAGATAAAGAAAAACTGCCCATGGACAGCAGAGAACTGCCCCAGCTCTGACAGATGGGGACAGAACACACATCCCTATTTCCAACTTCAGACAACATATTTCCTTGGCGATGGCTTTGCCCTCAGCCTCCTGAGGGTAAAATTCCAACAGCTCTTCTCTCTCCTGTCTCCTCCCAGTACCTCTTTGATGTTAAGAAGGCCCAGGACAAAGTGCTGGTGTCCTTACAGCAGGAGGATCGCCGCAAGTACAAGAAAGAAGGGAAAGGAGACAACATCACAATTGGCTTTGAAATCTTCAAGGTAGGCAGCCAGCTGTGCTCGTGGTGCAGAGCTTGTTCAGTTTGTTCAGTCCTGCTTCACCCTGACTGTGAGGTCTTTGGCAGCTAGAGATCTATCTCTAGATAGATAGATCTAGATAATCAGTGATCTGTTCATCCATTCCTACTCCCTTTCCCACCTTCCTGCCCTTCTCTCTCCCAGCACATGCAAATTCATACATACAACTTCTGTTACTGTCTGTGGGGTCTGGGCACTCACTCTGGTAGTTACTACTTTGAAAATGGATCTTTCAGACAATATACCAGGATTATCCTGGGGTCTGGCCCTGTGCTCAAATTTTTTGTGGGCACTGCACTCAGGCCATGGGAACTCAACTGATTTTAGTTCAGCTCAAACTGTGTTTGAATAAATTTCATTTATTTGAGATAAATGATTTTTGCCCCTTGCAGAAGAATTTTAAGTGTTTTTCCTACCCCCAAACTTTCTAGAGAAAGGCAAAATTATATCAATACTTAAAACATGGAGGGTTTTTCTCCTTCTTCTGCCTCCATTTCACCAGCAAATACAGCCAGGAGAATGAGGCTGAAAAGTCTGCAGTTTTTCTGTTGCCACTTAAAAAAAAAGTCTTTTCAAAAGCTGGACTGGTGAGCAGGAAATGAATATATGGGAAAAGGAACCACAGGATCCCAAAAGGTAATTTAATTGCACTCTCAAGGCAAATTGAGTAAAATGAAAACACTCAAACTCAGAGGAGGGAAGCAAAGAAACAGCAATTTTTCTGCTCTTTCACTGGGGATTGGGGTAATCCTGTCATCTGTTGCTACAGCTCCTAGGACTACATTAAATCTATGGCCCTACCCTAAAAAAAAACCTGATTTTTAACAGTTGGTTAGATCTGCTGACATCTGCATCACACCTACTCATTTGCCAATCACCTGTTAACCACATATATTGAAAAGTGTTGTGGCAGAAAGCAGAATAATTTCCCTTGTTCATGCCTGTAATTTGGAAAGGCTTGAAAAAAAAATCACACCTTACTAAAAGCTTCAGTACTCTATTTTTATTTCTAATCAATAATTTTTCTATTTTAGATATATTCTAATAAACCAGGCTCATTAGCATGACTAAAGGCCTTGGGAAGAAAGCTGCCAGAAAAGAATGCAGGGCTGCCTTTGCTCTAGAGCTGCTTGAGAGAGAGGTTTAGAATTAAACTGAGCTCTGGCAATACCAGTCCCCTGGGGAGGATGTTGAGAGTTAAGCACAACTTCAAGGCTTAGAAGAAAACATGCATGGTTATTCTGTGGCTTTTGTATTCAGGAAAGGGCAAGGAAAATCCAGCTGTGTGCATCTGGATTGGGAGCCTGCTGTGAAAGGCTAGAGAAGGGAGAGGCAGAGGGATCTTGTCATAGTTGAGATGGTCACAATACAAAGCAACTCTCCATTTTCAGAAGGCTTCAAACTGGTTTTTTTTTATAGCATGCATGCTTTTTATACATTCTGACAAAACTCATCAGTTTACACTTTACTCATTGGTCAGGAAAGACAAACAAAGTGCTCATTGGAATAGGCATTTGCAGGTTTCTCTTATTTATCCTTTCTTTCTTGGTTTCTATGTCAAGGACCTTGGTAGAAAATTCTTTCAGGGGTAAACATGGATCCTCTTATCAAACATGGATCCTCTTATCAAACATGGATCCTATTATCAACATGGATTCTCATATCAAACTTCTCTCTGGCTCACAGAAGTCTCTGTAAAACCTGTTCCACAGGATCTCAGCCTTGTCTGAGCAGGTGCAGTCTTTGGGCTGTGTGTCCATCTCTGGAAGTGTTCCAAGCTCTGCAGCAGCATCACATCATCTCTTTCAGTGGGCTCCTGTCTTTGCCAGCCCCAAACTTTCACCTGCCACAGTGAGAAAACACTTGCCAAAGGATTTGCCTTGTTGGGTGAAAAGCTGTGTGGTGCTCAGGGAGAGCCCTGCCCTTAGCCCTGCTGTCCCTAACCCCTCTCCTGCTGCAGGTGGAGGACAACAGGAGGTACAGGCTGCACAAGCTGACGGTGCAGGAGAGAGTGGCCACGTCTCCCTACTCCAACACACGCAGCGTGTTCCTGAGGAGGACTCTGCAGCAAGGCCGCTATGTCCTGGTCCCAACCACCTACATCCCAGGTGTCCCCACAAAATTCATCCTCAGGCTCTACACAGATGTGCCCTCAAAACTCAGGTGGGTGCCACTCACAGCTGCAGGAGATCCTCCTTAGCCCACAGGCTGCAGCTCCACGGGAAGGGCTTGCCAGGTTGTCCTCCAACTCACTGAGGCTCATGTGGCTCCAGAACTGGGCCCTGTAGACATGAGGAGCACCTCTGAGAATATCCAGGTTTGTGCATTGTTAAAAATAGGTTAGGAACTGTTGTAAAATACTTGATAGATCGTTAAGCATGTGCTGTTAGTTTGGTTATTATATTGTAAAAGAGGTTAAAAGGGTATTTATGAGAAATCGGGTACTCAAGGTACCATAACACACCTCAGTACAGTGCACCACGGGCCAGCCTGGACAGAACTGTCATGGGCCAATCGAGCACCTTAAACCTGCATGCAAATGAAGGATCCAAAAGAAACCAATCCAAAGGGACAAAAAACAGGATCAAAAGGGGCTTCTGACCCACTGAATCTGTGCTGCTCCATCTGGGACATTCGGGGCCATCGCTGCTGAGCAGCCCCAGCACCGGCGCTGCTCCATCCTCGATGGGAACGCTCCTGCTCAGCCCAGGGCCCCCTGCTTTAGGCCTTTCTTTTATTATAATAAATGCTGAAATCACTTTAGCACCGGGAGCCTGCTCTCGTTTTTATCACACATGGTCAGGAAATGTTTAGTTAAGGGCATCTTGGATGATTCCATTTGAGTCTTTTGGCTTTTTTAGTTCAGTTCTTGTAGTGGCCCCCACTTCTAGGTCAGGACCCTGGGCACTTGTGCTTGTGGCTACAGTGATCTTTGTTGTTTCTGTGGCCATCTCCTCTGAAAGCAGTGGCTGCTGCAAGAGTAGAACCAATGCTTCATGAATCAGGCCCACTGCATTTATTTCTTGATTTGATAGTATTTTCCACTATTTAAAATTGGGGGTTTTTTCCACCACTTTTGCTTCCACGCAAAAGATAACACAAATTTGTTTTACTTTGCTTCGCTCTATTTTTATTTCTTACATCTGTCATTTCTGCACCACAGAATTTGAAAACGGCAGATGAGGAAAAACTACAATTCTCATGTTCTAAAAATGACAGATTTCCACAACCATTGATTGTTTCCTTGACATTCTTTGCTTAGGTTGCTTTTTCCATGATGTTTCAGGGAGCTGAAGGCAGATAGGCCTAAAATGACGTGTTGGAGTCTTCTTTGTGGCTACCCACGTAGAGTCACCCAAATCAAAGTCCACTCTGCAGAGGGTTTGCAGAAACAAGACAGATCAGGAGGTAAGTGGAAAGAGAGTCTGGATGAGTGAGATTGGCTTTTCAGTCCTCTAAAGATGATCTGGGTTGATATGTAAGCAATCAGAAATTATCCAAACGGAGGATTTATGGGATTTGTTTTTCCATCTTGCTGTAAAACCTGCTCCAGTGGAGAGATCAGATGAATATGGGAATGCACAACAGCAAGTTATGGGCAGGTCTATAACTGGGCAGGATGGGCAGGAGTAGCCAGACCCTCCTGAAGAGCTAATTGTGGGGATTGGTAAGGTTCTTCTGTCAGGGCTGTGTATTTTCTAAATGGAAGATATTCAGGAGGCAGCTGAATGGCACAGACTCATGTAGTGTGTTACATTTACCTCATTAGAGCATTTCAGGGAGGACTGGCTTTTACAGATTCCAGCTTTTTCCTTTGCACTGTTCTTTTGTACAACTTCCCAAGGCAGCAGCATGGTCAGGGCTGAGGTAGGAGAGCTGTTTTGGGGTTCAGAGCAGAGCTGGAGCCATTTGCGTGCCCCAGAGCTGAACCCAGCCCTCCTTCCACGGCCAGAGCTGTTTCCTGAGCAGCAGCTCCAGTTTCATTCCCACCTCATGGCCAATACCAGGACATCGCTTTTCCACTCTAGCAGACCTTGGTGTTTTTTCTTTGTCCTGTAAATAAACCAAGCACAGAACTGGGCCACCCATAGCTGAGAACATCTGATCCCCCATGTGCTCTCCCACTGCTTGCTTTTGTTGTGGAATTGGAGCCAGTTTTCCTAAAACAACTGACCCATCCAGCGCTGCCATCATGGGGTCAGAACATTTTGGAGCATCATGGCTACAGGAACATTTTGTGTCCCCCTTCTACCTCCCTCTGTGAGGTCTTGCTGAGAATTTGAATGTTTCCTTCAAATATTTTCTTTCCTTTTCCCTTCGCTTAGCCAGTCCCCTCATTAACTGTTCCCTCATCCATCCAGCAGATGTGCCTGTCACCTCTTTAGCTCTGTGCCCTTTCCCCACCCCTCCTTATGCTCTTTATCTCTTAATTACTGTTAATGATCGGGTGTTGCTCTGCTCTTTGCCCTCGGACGAAGCTGTTAACACCATTGGGGTCACAGGCAAGACCCCGTTTTATCCAGATCCATTTTCCAAATTGCTTTGCAAAGGGGGCAGCTTTTCCACCCCTGGCACACAGCCTGGTGCCACCCCGTGCCCCAGAGCTGAATTCACAGTTCAGTGACACAGAAGGCCCATCAGAAAAGCCAATATCCTGCTACCTGCCATGGAGCTGTGAGGGGTTGTCAGGGAAACAGCTCTGGCCAGGTGTAACCACAGAGCAACATATGGAAAACCCTGTGCCTGCCTTGGATGCAGCTGTTATGTGGTTTGTTCCTGTTGGTACCTGGTCATGTTGGTAAATGAGTGATGAGTTTGAGGGAGATCATCTGGGTATGGTTTGTAAAAAAGCTGAAGTTGCCTAAATTGTGCTGTCTTCTGGCTGTGGTGGTATTTTCAAGTAGATGGTGAAAAGAAGTGTGTTAGAAACTCTTATGAACCTGACTTACAGATACCCTGGGCTTATTTAAAATCTGTATCTAAGAAGTAGCAAGGTGTGGGAAAAAAAATTCTGTCATTAACAATAGAAATTTGACAGAGTTGTGTTGAAATAAAAATATGGTATTGCCTTTGTTTAATTACAAGTTAATTAGAAAATTGAATGGCCATTCTGTTTGAATGTGTTTGGTGTTTCCAAAATGGATCTTGTTCCTCATTGTAAAGAAAAGAGAACATCAACTTTAATAAGAAAGAAACAAGCTCAGTGTCTAAACAAGGCATTTTTAGAATGTTGAACAGTTGCAGGGGGTCACATATGAAGGTTACATTGGATATTAGGGAGAAATTGTTCCCTGTGAGGGTGGGCAGGCCCTGGCACAGGGTGCCCAGAGCAGCTGTGGCTGCCCCTGGATCCCTGGAAGTGTCCAAGGCCAGGTTGGATGGGGCTTGGAGCAGCCTGGGACAGTGGGAGCTGTCCCTACCCATGGCAGGGGGTGGAATTGGATGGGCTTTAAGGTCCCTCCCAACCCAAACCATTCCATGATTCTGTGTGTGTATTTTCACCTGGACAGGGAGCAATGGCTGTGACATGTTCTGGTGGCCTGTCCTGTGGTGCTGCCAGGCACAGGAGGGGATTGTCTCTGCTGGGTTTCTGGGCAGCTCTCGGCTGCCATTCTGTGTGCCCAGAGCTGTGCTGCTGATTGTGTTCCAGGAGCAGATCCCTACGTGCTCATCAAGTGTGAGAACCAGAGCCAGCGCTCCCCGGTGCAGCACGACACCACCAGCCCCGTCTTCAACACCCAGGTGATCTTCTACAGGAAGGACATCGACAGTCCTGTCACCATCCAGGTGAGACAGCCACAGGGCAGCTGCTCAGGGCAGGGAGGGCAGCACAGCAGCAGCCCTGGGCTTCACTGGGCCAGCTGTTCCTTTGTGTGACCCAGGAGAGAAGAGTGAGAGCCTCTGCTCCCCTTGCTGGGCTCTGCCTGGAGCTCTGCTGCTGCTTCTGCTCCACAAACACCAGCTGATGGCACTTGGGGATCACCAGGCATGTTTCATTCCAAGGAGTGTTTAATTCCAAGGCTTTGAAGGAATTTACAGAATTCCTTTTGCCCCATGTGGTACCTGATGAAACAAAGAAAAGCCAAGTGCTGTCTAGAGTCAGTGTTTGAAACAAACCCAAAGCTAAGGCTGTTATTGAGAAGTTTTCTACCCTGAATTCTAGTCCTGTGAGAACTAGACCTCACTGTTTACCTCAGCACTAACTGGAGAAGTAGAGCCTGGTATTGAGATGATGCAGTCCAGGAAAGCTTTGTCTTCAGCCTAGTCTGTGGGCCAGGCTCTAAAACTCTAGCACTGAGGAGATGCAGAGGTGGGCACAGGCAGGCAGAGCAGCAGGTAGGTTTTACTGCTGGTGAGCTAAAAAAGGTCATTTTTATTCCTCTCCTAGGCAGGCTCTGACCTAGAAAGCAAAAAGCTGCATTTCTCTCCTTATTTGCATAGTCTATGTAAATGAGCATGCAAATCCAGACTCTCCCTCATGCTCTCTAGACAATTAGCTAAATTTAGACACACGCTTTTCCAAGGGGTTATCGGGGGTGACCCTTCCCGGCGGAGCGTGACAGCAGCGCTTGCTCAGCCGCGTTCTTTGTGTCCCCTCGCCGCCAGGTGTGGAACAGCAACCTCCTGAGGGACCAGCTCCTGGGGCAGGCGGTGCTGGCAGCGTCCCCCGGTGAGCCCCGCGAGCAGCGCAGGCTGAAGCTGCGGGGCAGGGGCGGCGGGGAAGCGGCCGAGGTGCCGGGTCACATCAGCGTCACCGTGCTGTGCAGCGATGACCTCGGCGAGCTCTGAGCGCCGCGGAGCCACACGGAGCTGTCACCTCTCGGCAGCGCGGGGAGCGCATCAGCATAATCGCTTTAAAGGGGGGGGAAAAAAGCCCTCTGTTGGGAAAGGGGGAAATGCATATTAATACATATCTATGCTCGTGAGACAGCTCATGCAGTAGGAGAGTGTCGCAATAGGACACAGCAGACACTGGAACTGCAAGGGAGAAGAAGAAGGGAGGTTTATTTCTTGACTCTGACATGTATAGACTTTCAAAAGTGACAGTGGATTGGAGGATGAAAGCGCCACTTCTCCAATGACACTGGACAAACCAACAGTCTATCACATTTCTCCTCCTCCAGAGAGGAATGTAAACCCAATAATTATTTACATCAAAGTGCATGAGAAACCAACTGGACAAACCAACAGTCTATCTAATTTCTCCTCCTCCAGAGAGGAATGTAAAAACAATAATTATTTACATCAAAGTGCGTGAGAAACTCCATTACAAGAATGTAAACATCAGAAGGCTTAGAAGAACAGGGTGACAGGAGAGGGGCCAAATGGAATGCTGGCAGGTAAGCCCATGAGGATGTGAGCATCCTTGAGGATGCAGGCAGGAATGGCTGCAGCTCCATCAGGCACCCACCTTGAGGACTGGCAAATACAAGGGGGCTTCGTGTTTTTTTTTTTTTTCCATATCCTTCCCATAGAAGGATATAAATTTCTTGATGAATTTCACTACAGACTAGGTGTTTCTGTTCCTTGGTGAAAATGTCACTACTCAAGGAGCTCAGTCATAGCTCGTGGCCTTAAGACCAGTCTTGCCAGGACAACATTAAAATAGAGGGGCAGATCTTGCAGTGCCTGTTTGAACACCACAGCAAATAAGAGCTTTGTCCACCCAAAGGCTCTCAGATTGACTTTCTGATTGTTCTCTTCTCCACCTCGAGCTGGTGACTCACAGTTTGGTATCTCTGTCCAAGGGCACCTCACATTCAGCTGTGGCTTTGCTCAGAGCACAGATTCAGTAGTGGGACACTCCTTGCTTTATTTAAGCCACATCATGCTAAAACTGGGATAACAGCCCTCTTGTTTTGGTAGATGTAGCACCAGCCTGAAAGAGGAGAAAATGAGTTCATGAGAAGGGTGGGTTTGTAAAAGCAGGGTGCTGCTCCCTGGCACTTGTCAGGTCTCACTCTCAAAATTTTCCAGTCATTTATTGCTGGCACAGCTGATGTTTGATGGAGTTTCACTTGGGTACCATGGAGCATGGGTGTTATTTCACATTTCCCTCACATCAGGGGTCTGGTGCCAGCTCTCCCCTTCCCCTGCAGCCCTGGGCAGGGTTCCCTCAGCAGCTGTCTGGGGTGGGCACGCTGGGCAGTGACCCTGGCAGGGCACGGGGCTCTGTGCCAGACACTCGGAGATGGATTTTACACAGCTGCAGATTCTGGGTGGGAAAGTGAAGCTGAAGGACCGTTCTGCCTTTTTACAGCCAGGAAATTTGGATTTCTATGTGCCTTGTAGCCACTTCAGCCACACTGTGCAATTTTTACAGTTTATGAAATGGCCCTTGACAGAGCTAATGTTTTCACAAAAGGTCTCCTCAGGGCTCCAAAAGGATCATTGCTGTGGTAGGAAAATGCTTTCTCTGACATGCCAGAGATGGTCTGTGGGGCTGTGAATGATGCTGCAGTGCCATCACCTTGCATGTTCCAAGGACCAAAACCCAGCTCTTTTCAGACAGTTTGGGCTCAGGCCCTTTGGCACAGCAGAGATCTTGTCAGAGGTGTGAACTACAGGCCCCACAGGCAAGTGACATTCTCTGTAAGCTCATGGCTTCAGGGCTGCTTACTCCAGAAATGTTTGTAAACTCAGATTTCTCTCTTTAAAAGCATAAACTGTCTCATGCAGACCAGAGCTTGGACGAGGGGAACTGCAGAAGTCAGGGCTGCCCTAGTCCTGCACTGAGAGCTGTTTGCTTTACTTCTCCTCACACTCTGCTCTAGGCTATGGGAGCTGCTTCCTGCAGTGTTCCCTATGGGATGGGGCCATTCCCAGGCCTTGGCTTGGCCAAGGATCAGTGTTTAGCCTGAAAAACGTTCCACACCGAGATGGCACCAGAGGTTTGTGCCTCCCTGCCCCACGATTTGGCTGAGGAAGCTCCTGAGCCCACTGAGGGCACAAAGCCAGCTCAGCCCCAAGCTGGATGGGAGTCTCTTGGCTCTTTCCTTGCAGCCACACGGCCCTGGTCCTCAATCCCAGCACCAGCAGCCTGTTCCAGGCTCTCTCCAGGGCTGTTCCCAGCATCAGTGGGACACAGGGAGTGTGACCAGCAGTTCCTGGGCATGTACAGCCTGGCAAAGTGGGAATTCAGGGTGAGGGGCACAGACAGGGTGGCTTCTAGGCATTGATCATTGTGCCAGCTCCAGATATTGCCCCAGTTTGTCCCTGTGGCATGGGGACAGGCACTGCTGGCCAGTGCTGCCCTGAGGGACTGGCAGTGCTGGGAGCTGCAGGAGGCTCAGCAGGATGCCTGCACCTCTGCAGTGATTATTTTTGGGAACTGTTTGGTTTTCCCATCAGGAGGAGCTGATCCAGCCTGGGAACACAGCTGGCTCTGCTGGTTTACAGATGCTTCTGCCTTCCCAGGTGAAGCCAGGCAAGGGCAGGCTGACAGGGGCTTGTGCTGCTGCCTGCTTCTAACATTGGTACTTAAAATTGTTCATTTTGTAGCAATATCAACATGTTGGAAAATATCTTGGGGTTGGTTTTTTGGGAGGGAAGAAGGGCTGCATTTATGTACACACTCGAGCCACCTCAAAAATGAAAACAGGTGGAAATGGGTGTAAAATATTTCATTGCAACATTTTGTAACTTTTCAATATGAAGTGACCTAAATAAAATTTTACCCCAAAAAAATCAATTTTAGCGATTTCTGCGCCGGCGGCGGCCGCGGGAGGGCGCTCGGTGTCCGCCCACACAGGTGTGACCAGGGCCAGGTACTGACACCGCACCGCGGTGGATGCAACACACGCGGATAAAAGCGGTGTTTGATTTATAGAGGGTGCCACACGTTAGCCTATACACGCTATTATAGCTCTCTGCACACTCTGTGACAGTTACAGAAGCACCTCTGAGGGAATATAAAATTTTTATATATATTTATATATATATATGAATATAAAAATTTATATATTTATATATATGTACATATATACATTTATACATATATGCACACACTGTATATACACACACCTCCAATATATATATGTATATACAGATATATATTTTATATATATATGTATATACAGATATATATAAAAAATATATTATATATATGTATGTTTATATATATGTATGTTTATATATATGTATGTATATACAGATACATATTTTTTATATCTTTTTTATATATATATAAAATGAGCATTATATAAGGAACGACAGTTCAGGAGAGTTAGGGGGGGTTGTGCATAGGGGACAATATAAGGTACAAGGTAAATGTATGTCCATAGCTCTGTAACACACTATCTATACATATAATTATATAAAAATGTTATATATATAGTGTATCTATATATAGTATAAATAATAATATCTATATTCTATAACTATTTATACATATAATAATTATACACATGCATATTTATACATGTAATAATTATCCAGTATATTATGTGTCTATGTACATTTGCACACCCCCCATTTAGCAATCTATGTTATATACATATGTTTCTCTGTAATCTCTAAATATTTTTTGTGTCAATGTGTTCTGCCAGGTGGAGGGAGGCCAGGGAATTCTCCAAACACTCCACAGTCCCAGCTGACTGTGTGTATCCAACAGGATGTTTGGGCTGCCCCATTCTTCACCCGTTTTTGGCTGGAAATGCAATTGCACTTTCTTCCTCACCCAGAAGTGCCACAAGTGGGCAAAACCCAGCCCGTGGGCATTCCAGAGGCAGTGTGGTCTGGAGCTGATGAATGAAGGAGACCTTTCCCCATTTCCAAACCATACCAAAACCCCCATAATTGGGACTTTCCATCTTTAAGAAGCAACCAATAATTCAGAAGTGAATGGAACCATTGGGTGAGAAAGGAGCAAATCTCCCAAAGGAGTGAAAATTTTATTCCTTCTTTTGCTCTGTGTTGGCACTGCTGGTCTGAACTGTTTCCGTGGCCTGACAGATTTTCCTGGCTGTACAGATCAAGTCAGGCAGGACAGAGAGACTCACGGCTGTTCGTAAAAATGGATGCTGCCCAAAGGGAAAAAAAAAGAAAGAAAGAAAGGAACTGTTACTTTCCAAAGCCAGTTTCTCACAAGAGGAAGCATGATTCCTCTGCTTACCAGAAATACACATAAATAGGACTGAGGGGACCATCTCTACTTCAGTCTTAATATTCAGGACTTTGCTGTCAGAGGCAATAATCAATCTATCAAGGTGTCTTCAGCTTGCTGGGATTTTGACCCTGCCAGCACTCCGGGAATGCCACTTGCTGCCTTAGGGCTTTTTCCCTTTCAGGAAACTAAAAGGACTCACGTAGGTTCCTTTTTCTAAAGGTAGGGGCTGCTTTAGATGTCAGAAAAGATGAGTGCAAGCTGTTCCACAGGGAACTCCAGCACCTCCAAGGAATGTTGATCCCATGAGGATTTAGGGCTGTGCTGTTCTGAAGAACACTCAGGTGCAGGTTTTCAGCACCAAGACAAGAACAGCCAAATCTCTGACTACTGGGCTGGGACTGGGTTCCTTTTCCATCACCACCATTTTGGGCCTCTGGCACCATTCTACTGCAGTTCTCTTGCCACAGCTAAAACTGAATGCACTCCCAAAATACAACACAGAAATGGTCAGAGGGTGGATGGAACACCTTTCCTCTAAGGAAAGGCCAAGAGAACTGGGATTGTTCAGCCTGGAGGAGAGAAGGCCCCAGGGAGACCTTATGGCAGCCTTTCAAAATTTCAAGGGGACCCATTTTTCGTAGGCCCTGTTGCAAAGGGACAAAGGATAATGGTTTTAAATGAAAAGAGGGGAGAATCAGGTCTAAGGAAGAAACTGTTTATGCTAGGGGTGGTGAAACACTGGCACAGGTTGCCCAGAGAGGTGTTGGACGCCCCATCTCTGAAAACATCCAAAGTCAGGTCAGATAGAGCTCTGAGCAACCTGATCATGTTGAAGATGTCCCCACTCATGGCAGGGAGGTTGGACCAGATGGACTTTAAAAGTCCCTTCCAAGCCAAATTCTTCTATGATTCTACTTTGCAGAGCACCCAGACTGGGGATGTGAAGGAGGTGAAGAGACTTTCCCCTGCAGCCCCTGGGCCTTTACCTGCAGGAGCTCCCTAGCTGTCCAGTGAATGCTGGGGTTGGTGTCCAGGCAGGAGTGCAGGAAGGCGTGGAACAGAATTGACATCTTGCCGGGCATCCTCAGAGGGGGGTACCTGTTCCGGGCAATCAGGCGCTGAGCCTGGGGACAGAGGAAGCACGGGACAGCCACTGACCATCCCTGGGGTGACAGCTCCACTGCAGGCCCCTCCTGGCTGTCTGAGAGCTTTTCTGGTGTCTCTCAAGGGGCTGTGATCAGCATTTGAGGGCAAGGAAGCAGGGAACTGTCAGTCTCCAGAGCAGTGATGATAATGAGCCTGAGTGTAGCTCAGCTGGTCAGAGCATGGTGCTGGTAACAGCAATCCCCAGGTGGGCCATTCACTCAGGAGCTGGAATTGGTGATCCCTCCCAACTCAGAATATTCTAGGATCTGGAAATCATTCTCTTCATCTGGGTTTGCTGCCTTATACAAGGCAAAAGCAATCCAAAAGTCAGGGAACTTTTTCAAAAAGAGTGGAAGACTGAAATCTTCAGAACTGTTGTCTTCCTCAGGCATTAACTGTGCAGCATTTAACCTGGTTTCAGCTAATAGTCATGAGATTTTATCTGGTATACATTCCTCCACTATTCCTTGCTTGATTGGTATAAGAATTCATCATTTCATTTTAAGGAATTAGGATCTAAAACTGAAAACTTTAAAATATGTTTACTACAAGTAGCTTTGCTAAAATATACTTCTAGAAATTTTTTGGGTAAGACATAATTATGGCATCACTAGAACCAGTAACCCTCCCTTAAAGGTACTGATCAGAATTTGAAAAGACTTCTGGGCCTGCAGATACACTTGTAATGCTTTTCATAATAATTTCCCAATTGGAGAAACTTGCTGCTGTCATTCCCAGCTCCAGCTCAGAGGGAGATCAAACACAGCGGGAGGAACTCAAGCAGTGCTGGAGGCCAAAAAGGCACATTTTTGCACTGGCACAGGTCACTTCTCCTCTGATGAGATGTTCTGCAGGGACATTTCTAGAAGTGGGCCTTGGTGGAACTATTTCAGGCTGATTTGAGTGGGATTTTGGTTCATGGGAGACAAAACGTGGCACAGATTGGCAAGACAGTGGCATCTGACTGTTTGCACCTTACCTGGATGGGGCTTTCTTTAAAGTATGGAGGTTCTCCCTCCAGCATTTCAATGGCCACAATCCCAAGGGCCCAGATGTCCACTTGGGTGTCATATTCCTTTCTTTTCACAATTTCTGGTGCTACCCAGTAAGGAGAGCCAAGCATCGTGCACCGTGTGCTCCGCTCCGGGGTCAGCTGAGCACACAGGCCAAAATCAGCTGAGGAGGAAAACAAAAATACTGTCAAAGCCAGCTTGAACCATGAAACCAAGCACCAGAATTCCCCACTCTGTGTCTGAGAACAGAGGGATGCTGTACCTGACCAAGAACACCTACTCAGTTTCACAGATCCGTCCATCCCGAGAAGAATATTATCACTTTTGACATCTCTGTGGATCACACTCTTTGAATGAAGGAAATCCAGGGCTTTGAGGCACTGAGACAAAACCCATGAGGGTAAAAGTTAATTAACCTCATTTCATCACACAAGACAAGGAGATGGCTCTAAAAGATTGAATTTCTAGGTGAAACACCAATTGTTGATATAGACTGTCCATTCCTAACCCAGCCAGAATGGCTGCAGTGGTTCTGCTCTCTCCATCCAGATGACAAAGGAGGGTTTGCCAAAAAAAAACCCCCATCTCTCCCTCCATTATAAAGTGGATCACTTTTGTGTGGGAGGCTGCATGACAGAGGTTTTATGTTGGCCTCAACAGCACATTAAGCAGCACATTAGTCACTTTTCAGAAAGAAACACCACTTGGGGTGCAATGCTCTCCTTTTAAGCTGAGGGCTGTGAGAAATGAGGCTCTGTTTTAATTTGCTCTTAGTTTAAAATTCTGCCACCAGCAAGTTTGCTTTTGCAGGCCAAGAATGCAGTGCAGACATGCTCCAGTGTAATGAGGCAAAGTTTAGAATGTTAAATAAAAAAAGAGACTGACAAAAGTGTATAAGAACAGAGTATAAGAAATGCAGTTGTATTGGCAGGAGGCTCACTTAGATGCCCTTTGTCTTAGGTTGACCCACATCTTGCAAATGTACATTTAGATGAGAAAACAATGAGTAACAAATATTGAGAGCAAAGCTATAAAGTGGACAGGTTCTCTGCTGCATGGCATTGCATTACATGAATACTCAGACCCGGGATGGTTATTACAAGTAGTAAAAACAGTTCACAACACCTCACAAAAATGGAATTTTTTCCTAGTCAAATCTTCTGACAAAAGAAAATTCTGTTAAGGGAGAAGAGCCATAGGGAATAGAGGTGTGGATCTAGGTACACTTGGTGATTTTGTGGCATGGCTTTTTGGGGTTTCTTTAAGTCTATTTCTTACAAAATGCATCTTTGTGAGTGACCCCATCTTCTCCAAGACTTTGCCCGTTTTCTGTCCTCCACTGCCTGTGGTTCTGTTGGCAGTGTACTATTGCATTTGTATTTTTAACTTTCCTAGTAAAGAACTGCTAGTCCTATTCCCCTATCTTTACCTGAGAGCCTCTTAATTTCAAAATTATAATAATTCAGAGAGAGAGGGTTTACATTTTCCATTTCAAGAGAAGTTCCTGCCTCCCTTAATAGACACCTGTGTTTTCAAACCAGGGCACCCTTTTATTTTACATTTCATAACATCAGCACTGAAATAAAGCTCTGAACACAAAATCCCTCCTGTCCCACCCTGTCCAAGCCATTGGAAGCACGAGCAGGGTCCCTCACCTCCTTGCTGATAGCAGCTATCATTCTTTCCTCCATTAAGAGTCGGACAAGAACGCTGGTTAAAGTGCCTCCATCCACATATTCCATCACGAGCCACAGGTCTTCATTCACCAGGTAGCTGAGAGAAGAAAACAAAGGCATGGAGATGAATGTGCACAACTGAATTACCTTGTAGAAAAGACTGCAGGGGAGTTTTGTTTCCAGGTCACTTGTAAATGGAGGCAAAATGAAATGGAGAGACATTCCTTATAGGCTACAGAGTATTTGGAATACAAGAGTATTTGGAACCTGCGCAGTCTAAATGAGAAAGGCTCATGAGAAATGAAAAATGCAATTTAGTAACAGCAGAGATCAATCTGGAACCAGGAAACTTGGCATCAACTGAATCATTATTTTAATTTATCACTTCCACCATTCACTCCAGGAACTCCAGGAACACAACTCCAGAGTTATCCATGGGAGGAGGCCTCTGCAGCACTCAGGACAGATGTTGGCCAACCATTTGGAAAACACTGCATAAAGTACAGTCAGAAACAGGAAAAACTATGTAAAAGCTGGCAAATTATGTGGTTCTGCAAATGATAATTTAGTCTTCCTGGCTTTCACAGCACTGGAAAATTGTGGGAACAGCCCAAGGGAGATAATTTCTATAATGGTTTATCAGCACTTATTGTTAAGGCATAGAAAATATGATCAACCTGTAAAAACCAAACCCCCCAAACAACACTGAGGTAATGAACTGACAGGCTGTTGTTTTAGTAAGACATGGCACATCCAGGTTTTTGAAAAGAGGTTTCCAACTACATACACAAGAAAAGATTAATGGAGACCCAAGGCCATCTCCACCCATCCACTGCAGATGAACAGAGAAATAAGAAAGAGCTCCATGTTCTGCCAGTGCACAAAGGGGTTTTTTAACTTTTGTCTTGCTGTGTGTAAACAAACATTCCCATGCTAACAGCAGAACCACTCACCTGTCTATATAATTGACAATATTGGGATGCCTGTTTTCCTTCATGATCTGAATCTCATTGACGAGGAGTTCCTTCCTGCTCCGTCTGCGGAGAGGCATCTTCTTTAGGGCCACCTGAAATGAAAGTGGAGCCCATGGGCTCCAGAAGTTCTGCTGCAGGAGAGCACTGTGGCCACAGCTCTCTTCACAGAGAGCAGCAGCCACAACTTCCCAAGGATTTTTCCTAGGAAGGCAGTGAGAAGCACAGAGAGAAGAGAAAACAATTCTTGTCTTTATTCACTGCTCCTGTTTTTGCACATGTGGAATGTGTTATGGAGATTGTTTACCAAAAGTGATTTGTTAATTGGACACGGGTGAAAGTTGTTTTGAGTGATTAGCCAGTCACTCAAGGCTGTGTCTGACTGTCTGGAGACAGTTATGGGTTTTCTTTAGTATAGTTATAATATAGTATTAGTATGTAATATGGTATAGTTTTAATAAAGTAATTATTCAGCCTTCTGAATCATGGAGTCAGAGCACATTATTTGTTTGTTGGGGGTGCCTAGCTTGGATAGAGCACAATGACCATGGAGAGTGTTTTTGGAATGATGGGGCTGGGCTGTGCCAATTGCCCTGTGACCTTGTGATCAGACACCAGGGCTCAGGAGGTGACAGGACAACAGCTGGTTTCTCCACTTGCTTGGATGCCACTTACAGGACACTTGCCAGACACATATTGCCTTCTAAACTCTGCAAAAATTTCCCTAAACTATCACCCACAGACCTCTGACAACACCCTGCACCCACATTCTTTCCTGATGGCCTCAGTTTATCACCTCTGTTATTATTCACACAGGTTCACTGCAAGCAGGATTTTGTGGCTGTGAAAATATATCAAAACAGCTGGGAATCCTTCAGCAATTCAATGGGGTTTGGCCATTATTTCAGCAACTGCTGCTGGTCTTGGTTGAGTAACAAAGAAAACACGTGTACATGATGGATAAAATCCCATCCTAAAAGATCATAGCAGTTACACACACACAAAAATTACAATTCCACAAAGTTTCTCAGTTCTTGAACTTAGATTTTGCTATTCCATGAGCAATCTGAACTCCACAGTTCAGATTTGCAATTATTTTCTGGGTTTCTAAAGAAATAACCCATTCTCTGGTATTTTAAGCCTTAATTATTTCTCCCTCTGAAAGACACCACTAGCATTCTTTCTGGACCTGAGTAGGAACAAAGCCTGTCCAAAATTAGTTTTGCAGGCTGCCACTGCTCTGTGCTTGAGGAAAGGCTGTGCAGGAAAGCTCTACTGGGCACCCAAAACTCCAGCAGAGCTCACAGCAGAGGGGAAAGCCCTGAAGAGCTGCACAGTGTGCTGGGGGTGCTGGCACTCACCACATCTCCCGTGGCTGGGTCCATGGCTTTGTAAACAGTCCCGAAACCCCTGGAAACAAAAGAGCAGTGAAGAAAGGAGAAGCCATTCAGGTGCTGGGAGTGAAAGCCAGCCCAGACAGGAGATCTCTGCTGCATGAAGTGTTTTAAAACACCTTGGTTCATCTGTTCTTCAAACAGCAGCACAGCAGCCCTCTGTCATGTAGGGTGTTCAAGGGAAAACTGAGAAGAAAACTGAAGAAAAAGAGCTGGAGCACAGATCTTCAAAACCTAAGAGCAGGGGGAGGGTGTGCCTACAAAAATTGAGAAGTATTTAATTTTTTTTTCCATTTTGCCTTGTTGTGTTGGATTTTTTCCTTCTTTTTGTGTTCGTGTGTGTATTTTTTTCCCAGGGAATGCATACTGCAGACTGCACAGGGTGGGATTTTGTATGACAGTGCAAGAGTTTATTATTTCACCTCCAGTTCCAATTGCTAAACTACATGGTTATAATCTGGATTTCTGAATGTTTTTAAGTAAAATATTTGAAATAAATGTCATTGAGAACTTCTATCTGACAGCTGTGGGGTGGTAAGGTACTCTTTCAGTCAATAAGGTTTGAGGGATGAGAGATCTTTCAGATTCTTCAAGTGTATAATCCAGAGTACTAAATATTTTTTTAGCAAAATATTTGAAACAAGTGTTATTGAGAACTTTCACCTGACAGCTGTGGGGTAGTAAGGTGCTCTTTTAGGCAATAAGGTTTGAGGATGGGAGATTTTTCAGGTTCTGCTCCTTGTTGCAGGTGAGGCACTGCCAGCATCGAGTTTTCTTTGACAACACCTTCTGACCTTATTTATTAATTCTGACCTGTACTGAGATGGGAGGATCTAAACCCACATCATGTGTGGAGCTTGCCTGGATTCACACTTGATATTACAGCAGCAAAATGCCCAGCCATGGTTTTGTAGAAGTGACTGGGATGGGACTTACCCTTGGCCAACTTGAACAAAATCAACGTATTTGGTCTTAGGGTCCCCCTCGTTCACAATGCCCCCTGAAAGAAATGAAATGCAGGATGCTCACTTCAAACAGACACCACCCTCCAGGAGATGGGAAATGCACCCCCACTGTCTGGCTGTGAGCCCTCTGTGGGCAACAACAGCAACAGAGGCAGCTCCAAAGCACAGATATTTCCACATATATTTCTTTTTGAAGATTACCTTGACAGGAAACAAAGCACCAGCAGAAATATCCACAAGAGACAGGAAAGACCAGGTACCAAAGCAAGAGTTTGTTTTCTACAAATATTTAGGAGAGCTAAAACAACACAGCCTTTATTTTCCTAGGAATAAACCCTTTGTGTGATTCAACAAAAGGTTTAATATTTCTGAAGATTAAATGCACCTTGGGTTCTGGGATTAATTTTTAAGAAACGGTGCAAAGTGTTTCCAGGAGAGAAGGGGACCTTCCCAACTTTCAGCAGTTCACCAAAGGATTGTCTTTAAGATTTTAAAGAACAGCATCTCATGTTCTAATCAACAATGATGGGGCTTTAGGATCCAGGACCCTCATCATGGGTTACCAGGCTAAGTTCTGATGATAACCTTGCCTGTGCTATTTGAAGGACCACACTGCTTGTCTTCAATCTAACAGATTGCTGTGAAGTATTTTTGCTCCAATGACTTGTCAGGGGACTAAAGAGAATTTAGGAACCCAAATATCCTGCTTGATTTGGCCAGCAGCACTCAGGAGTTCAGTAGTTCATTCACCAGGTCACAGCACCTTCTGCTGAATCAGAAACCATCCCTGCTTTTGCCTTCAGCACAGAGGGAAGCACAGGGAAACTGAACCCAGTCTGAGCTGCCCTGAGGAATGCCCAGAGAGAATTCCTGCTTCCTGTGTCCCTTTGGTGCAGCTGAGGCTGGGACACACACACCAGACAAGAGGCACAGCACACGTACTCAGCTGTTCCAGCACTTCCTCTATCACAGGGAATTGCTTCTGTGGCTGGACCCTGGGTTTGTCCAGAGGGCCTGAGCTTCTGCTGAGGGTGTCAGACAGGAGAAATGTCTCATCATCTACCTCTTCAGCTCCCAGCAGAGAGCTGGTGTGGACCTGTGATGAGAAATCAATGTCAGGAAGGGAGCAGGCAGGGATCCCCTGAGCTCGTATGCCAAATGCAAACCCTCAGGAAGATGCCTGTCAGCCATATCCAGTGCTCTTAAACTGCTTTTTGCTATCCATATCACAAACTGAATGAACAAAGCCAAAACAAGTTCATGGCCAGTTACACGTTCAATTTTCATGGATTTTCTCAAATCATCTGTGCAGAGGGGCAGGTACATCCAGGAGACAATTTATCCTGTATCCTGCAAGGGAAACTGATGACTAAAAGGGAAATTCAAACTCAGTTTTCCAGGTGCCAGTGGCTGGGGTGAAGCACAATGTCATGGCAGGACTCCAGCCCTCAGCACTTCCAGCTGTGAATGCAGCAGCTGCTGAATGGCAGAAACTCTGAATTGCACAATGGTATCCAAAGCTGGCACTTACTGATCCTCCTGAGGAAACAGCTGCAGCTTCCTTGTCCACCTTCTTCTCATTATCCTCTTGTCCAGGAAGGGAAAGAGCCAGCTGAAGTCCTCGTGGCAGTGTTGTGGCCTGGGGACAGGAGTGGGAGTCTCTCTTCTGCCATTTGGGAGATTTGATAGTTACACACAACTTTCAGCTGCTTTGACATCAGAAACTGATCTAGACATGCACGTGGTCCTACAGCCTCAATCCTCTGTTGCATGTGTCAAAGTACAATTTAAATATCTGTAAATTATGGGGGGTTGAAACAACTCCAGCTGCTGCTCTGCAGGAGCAGAGCACTACATTAAGTTGCCCCAAATTTGCTGTTTCCAACTGCTTTAAAGCTTAAAGGCCACTTAGACAACTGAAGTAAATCAAAGGTACCATTTTACACCTTCACACCTCACTGGTGCTCTATTTAAAATGTTTAATATTAACCCTAATAAATTTGGCCAGTGGATGTCATGCCTCTCTCTAGGATTGTTATTGCAACCCAACATTTATTAGTGTGGATTGTTATTTAAAACTTCCTTTCAATGGTTCCAGTGAGTTACATTATCAATTATAACCTTATTTATGTTCAGCTATAAATCCAGCTGTACTAAAGATAAATCATGAAAGTTGCTAGAAAGGGAGTTCTAAGTTGTTAAAACTAAATTAAAATGGGGCAATTATATAGTATTGAAAATGGCTGTGAATTAGATATTCCAGCATGGCTAAACCCACAATCTTCCCCCAGCAAAACCAGACTTTCATCTGTTTAAAAGCTTTGAACAGAAATTGAAGAAACAGCCAGGAATCCTTTTGCTGCTGCTGCAAAACCAGACATGGACATTTTTGCAGGCTGGCATGTTGGAGCAGGCAAAGCTCATTCACAGCTTGCTCCACAGTTCTTAAACTCTAGGAATGGCAAAGGTTCCTTTCCCACTCACCAAAGGACAGGTTGCCATGTATCCAGCTCTGGATAACTGGATGATCAGATCTGCAGTGGGCAAGAGAAGATGAACCAGATGCTGTTAGAAAACTGCCTCTTGTGGGGCATCCCCCATGGAACAAGTCAGCCCAAATAAGAGAGCATTTTTATTTCACATCATCCCTCCAGCAGCAACAGTTCTTTTCCACAGTAAGCAACAGAACAGGACAAAATAACAGATTATTTTTTTTCTACAACTTTCTGACTATTTTTTGTTTCACCAGAAAATAAATAGAAACTCAGTCAAGAAAATGTAAATTGTTCTTTAATAGTCAATGATTCTGCTCTGCCCAAGAGCTAAAGTAGTTTTCCTTTTTTTTTTTTCTTTTTCCCTATTATTAAATTGCATATGTTGGTTCTCTTTAGCTTGCTGAAAATGCTTCCCTAGAAAAGCTTTCCCAAAATCTCCTTAGCTGGGTGAATTCTATTCTGATACTGCACAGGAACAACTCCTGGGTTCAGGAGCACACACTGTTGGGAAGGTACGTTTCCTCATGAAGGTCATCACTATTTTAGCACAGGTGGTTAGTAAAATCTTTTAATTATAGGGGGGAAAAGATCTTTCCCCTCATTTCTGAAGATAATTGCAGAGTTTTTGTAAGCACTTCTGACAAGCTCTTCCAGTCTGCATTTTGGATGTTGGCTGAAGCAGCAAAGTAAGGGAATTACAGACTCCCCAAACTGTTGTGCATAGTGAATGGAACCCCCACTAGGCTCCCCACATTCCAAATGCTGACCCCATTGAGACACCCCTTTTAGCAGAAGCTGTTGACAGGAGCTCTACCAAACCAATGCCATCTCACTGTCATTCCCGTTCCAAATTCAGCTCAGTTCCTAAGGAAGAGCAGAAAGGCCACAGTGATCCCAAAGCCAGATATGCTGCACCTAGGGCAAAGCACTACTTACTCCTCAGATGAGCTGTCAGCAGCCAGGGTTTATCTGGACAAAAATACAGCACAGATGTGGCAGACACAAAATCACACGCTGTGGCAACAACTTCCTGGATCATTTCTGCAGAGCTGTGCTAGAACTTGCAGAGCTGCATAACCCAAAATTCAGCTAAAACCCTTGCTGGTTTGCAGGCAGCCCACTGAGAACTCCTGGAGGAGGAGGATCCTCCTGGAATGCCAGCAGAAGGGGCATTGAGGAGGTCTGGGCTGCAGGAATGGCAGTGTCCTGTTGGCACTGCGGGGATGTGCCAACCTTTCAGTGACAGCCCAGTGGGCCCTGACATCACAGTGGCAGCAGCTGCAGGTTCACACTCTGTGGAATGGTTCCAGGCTGCTTCTGCAGCAGCTGGATGCTCAATTTTGCTCATTCTGGAGCCTGACACCCCTTTATGGCAGTGAGATGTCAACCTTCCTCCTGATACAAAGCTCTTATTTCTGCATGGAGCTCACCATGGAAATCATCTCTTCACTTCCATGGAGTAAGGATTTAAGGCTAAACTCTACTGTATTTGTGGGGTTTCCAGACTAAAGAAGGAATGATGAATCTGACTCCATGTTCTTAGAAGACTAATTTGTTATTTTATGATACTATATTATATAAAAGAATACTAAACTAAACTGTACTAAAGAATACAGAAAGGACACTTACAGAAGGCTAAAAAGACAATAATGAAAACTCCTGACTCTTTCCAGAGCCCCGACACAGCTTGGCCACAACTGGCCAGCGAGTGAAAACAACTCACCAGAATCCAATGAAACCTGTTGGATAAAAAAAAAAATCTCCAAACACATTCCACATGAGCAAAACAGAGGAGAAGCAATTAGATAATATTGTTTTCCTTTTTCTCTGAGGCTTCTCAGCTTCCCAGGAGAAAAATCCTGGGCAAAGGGATTTTTCCAGAAAACATAACTGTGACAAAACTCATTTTCCTGATGATTCTTTGATGCCATTACAAAGCTCTTCTCTATTGGTAGACAAAACACTGGACTTTTGATGCTCAGTAACAAAATCTTGCTGAAATGGTCTCTGCTGTCTGGTTAGAGGGTAAACCCCACCCTGATGGAATTACTTTTCAGCACACCAGGGAACATGTGGGGGAAAGACTCTGCCTCTCACAATCCCAACACTGAGGTGCTAAGGACTCTCCTGGTCCAGCTCCTGTAGCTCTGCTGTCAATGTACAGAAAACAGAGCTCGGAAAACCCCTGATGCCCCAAAACATATTTCCTTTGGATGTGAGGGAACCCTGCAGGATCAGCTCCCTCAGTGGAGACAGCTCTTCAATCCTCCTCTCCAATTTGTGTGTGCACAGAAGATGTGCTCAGGCTCTGAATAGCTTTTCTCTCTGCAACAATGGAATATCAGGGCCCTTTCAGAGCATAATTTCACCCATTTCTCTCCCTTCCACCCTCTCATGAATTACTAATTTAAAGTGACTTAATATCTATTCTCTATTCCCCTTCGGCTTTGCATATTTTAATTATGCCTCTTCCTAATCCTCATTTTCCCAGAGCAGACTTAAATAACCCAAATTACCCCATCAGTAACCGTCTTTGATACCTCAGTTATTGCAGCTAATTTGCCACTTTTGCCAAACATGCTATTTTTGAGGGTTTTTTCTAACGCCAAGTGATCACACACTCAGTTCCACCAGCTTTTACCTACAAACCAAAGTGATCTGCTGCATGAAGTGACATCTCCATCAAAATCTGGGGCTTTTTTAAAGTATTATTGCTGCTAAATCACTTCCTGGAAGATTTTAGTGACATTTTGCAGCCTTATCTTGGACTGCCAATGGGTAGGTGAGGACAGTGGGGTTGTTGGGAGAAATCCTGCTTGTCTCTGCTCAGCCTGAGGATTGCTCCAGTTCAAAACAGAACAATAAATGTCCTTTGCAAAGGGATTTTTCTGCAAAACACTGAGGCTTTTTTCAGAATACAATGTTTGCCAAGACAGAAGCATTCACAGAGCTATTTCTGCAGTGAGAGGGCATCTTTAGCCAGACAATAAATAACTACTGGTCCCAGAGAGCTGCTGCCCATGGGCTCTCAGGAGTGGCTGCAGCCATGTGCTTGTGCAGCACAACAAAAACAGCCCCAGGTAAATCAGAAAGCCCCTAAAAAGAAAACAAGCTCACACTCATAGTTAATAATGCAGATATTGGATCTGTCATATTATTTTAGGAGGCAAAGAAAATGTGACCTTGGCATTTTTATTAAGCTTTTCCTCTGTCACTTTGAAGCAAACTTTTGAAGGGTGAAATTCCATTTATTTTCAGGAAATACCTGGGGCAGGGGACAGGCAGACAGGGAGGGGCTGCAGGAGCAGGCTGTGCCCCTGGAGCTGTGACAAAGGCAGACTGCCAGGCACTGGGCACAGTCTCAGTGCCTGGCTCATCAGGTTCCTTGTGTTCTCCCAGTTTGGAAGGAAGCTCCTTGCAATCCCACCCTTCTCTGCTCCAAGCAGGGCCCAGCCCCAACCCACTGAGAGTTCTCAGCAAGAGCAGCAGTAAGAAATGGAATTTGAGCACAAGGCATAATGTAAAAGCAAACCATCCAGACAAGAAATGCCAGCAATTAACGTGCAGCAGGATTCTGCTGCCCCAGGGCTCTTGGACCTGAGCAGGATTCTGAGCTGCCCCAGGGCTCTTGGACCACACTTCAGTGTAAATGTGGTACTGAGATCACCAAAACAAAGAGAGCAAAGCCCAGAAATGCCATGAGCTTCTGAGGAGTGGGGAGCACCACCTGGGGATTAACCACCAGAACTGCTCCAGGCCTGGGTTTCACTTTCCGCCTGCTGAGGCAGGGAGATTTATCCAGCTTCAAGCATGGAAGAGCACATCATGTTTGTAGTGTGCCCTGCTTCAACAGCGATCTTCTCATCCCTGGCAGCTTCCCTTCTCCATGAGCATCCATCTGTTGGGAAATATATTTGGAAAAAAAAGTTATTTAAACAACTAGCGCTCAGGAACGACTCCTTCTTCCAGAATTTCATGTGGTATTGTGTGAGGAGTTCTTTCCGTGCGTGTTATCAAGAAATTTACTCATTTGGGCTTTTCTACTGTATGGGGTGGCTTTACTTTGACCTGCTTGTGCAGCTGTCCAGGGTTTACTTTTACCATCAAACATTCCTCGCATCCGCACTTGGAACGCGTTCCTGCTAAGCTGAGAAGGACAGACCGGGACAGCTTCAACAAGGGATCCACACCCTGCAGGTCCGACCCCACCTCAGCTTGGAGCTCTGACTGCCCCGAGCGCCAGCTCCGGAGCTCCCCTCACGCTGCACACCCCGCTCCGGGCACAGCCCGCAGTCCCCATCCCCACACAAGGAGAGGGGGAGCCCCAGACGCTCCAGAGCCCCCAAAGGCGGAGCCCCCGCTGTCCCCACACCCTCACCCAGCGGGCACCGGCCGCTCCCGTGCCACCCCGCAGCCCTCCCTGCCGCCGCAGAGGCTCACCGCCTCCGCTGCCTCCCCTCACGGCCCCGCACCGCCCGTCCCCAGCGGCCCCGCAGCCCCGTCACTGCCGGAGCCCCCTCACCTGCCGCCGCGCTGCCGCTGCTGGGCTCGTCGCGCAGCTGCATGCCGGTGAGGCGGAGGATGCCGGAGCCGCCCGCCTCCTCCAGGGCTGACAAGGAGAGGGCGAGGTGCGCGCAGCCCCCAGCCCCGCCGCTTCTGTCCGGTCCCGCTCCCCGTCCCCCGCCCGGCCGCCATCTTGGCACGCACCCCGCCCCGCAACAGCTCCCACCAATCGGCGGCGGGGGCGGAGTCGGGGGGCGGGGCTAGGCGGGAGGAGGCGGGACTGTGAGCCGGGGCCGCCAGGGGGCGCTGCCGGAGCGGGGCTGAGGGGCCTGAGGCGGGGAACTGGGAATGGGAAACTGGGAATGGGGAGAGACTGGGAATGGGGAGAGACTGGGAATGGGGAACTGGGAATGGGGAACTGGGAATGGGAGAGACTGGGAATGGGGAGAGACTGGGATAGGGAGAGACTGGGAATGGGGAACTGGGAATGGGAAACTGGGAATGGGGAGAGACTGGGAATGGGGAGAGACTGGGAATGGGGAACTGGGAATGGGGAACTGGGAATGGGGAGAGACTGGGAATGGGGAGAGACTGGGATAGGGGGAGACTGGGAATGGGGAACTGGGAATGGGGAACTGGGAATGGGGAACTGGGAATGGGGAGAGACTGGGAATGGGGAACTGGGAATGGGGAACTGGGAATGGGGAGAGACTGGGAATGGGGGAACTGGGAATGGGGAACTGGGAATGGGGAGAGACTGGGAATGGGGAACTGGGAATGGGGAACTGGGAATGGGGAGAGACTGGGAATGGGGAACTGGGAATGGGGAAACTGGGAATGGGGAAACTGGGAATGGGGAACTGGGAATGGGGGAACTGGGAATGGGGAACTGGGAATGGGGGAAACTGGGAATGGGGAACTGGGAATGGGGAAAGACTGGGAATGGGGAAAGACTGGGAATGGGGAACTGGGAATGGGGAGAGACTGGGAATGGGGAACTGGGAATGGGGAACTGGGAATGGGGAGACTGGGAATGGGGAGAGACTGGGAATGGGGAACTGGGAATGGGGAGCTGGGAATGGGGAAACTGGGAATGGGGAACTGGGAATGGGGAACTGGGAATGGGGGAAAGTGGGAATGGGGAGAGACTGGGAATGGGGGAAACTGGGAATGGGGAACTGGGAATGGGGAACTGGGAATGGGGAGACTGGGAATGGGGAGAGACTGGGAATGGGGAAATTGGGAATGGGGAACTGGGAATGGGGGAAACTGGGAATGGGGAGAGACTGGGAATGGGGAGACTGGGAATGGGGAACTGGGAATGGGGAAAGACTGGGAATGGGGAAACTGGGAATGGGGAACTGGGAATGGGGGAAACTGGGAATGGGGAAACTGGGAATGGGGAACTGGGAATGGGGGAAACTGGGAATGGGGAAACTGGGAATGGGGAACTGGGAATGGGGAAACTGGGAATGGGGAACTGGGAATGGGGAAACTGGGAATGGGAGAGACTGGGAATGGGGAGAGACTGGGAATGGGGAACTGGGAATGGGGAGAGACTGGGAATGGGAGAGGGATAGGGAGAGACTGGGAATGGGGAAACTGGGAATGGGGAGACTGGGAATGGGGAACTGGGAATGGGGAACTGGGAATGGGAAACTGGGAATGGGGGAGACTGGGAATGGGGAGAGACTGGGAATGGGGAAACTGGGAATGGGGGAACTGGGAATGGGGAAACTGGGAATGGGGAGAGACTGGGAATGGGAACTGGGAATGGGGAACTGGGAATGGGGAGAGACTGGGAATGGGGAACTGGGAATGGGGAAACTGGGAATGGGGAGAGACTGGGAATGGGGAACTGGGAATGGGGAACTGGGAATGGGGAGACTGGGAATGGGGAACTGAGAATGGGGAACTGGGAATGGGGCAACTGGGAATGGGGAGAGACTGGGAATGGGGAACTGGGAATGGGGAGCTGGGAATGGGGAAACCGGGAATGGGGAACTGGGAATGGGGAAACTGGGAATGGGGAACTGGGAATGGGGAGAGACTGGGAATGGGGAAACTGGGATAGGGAGAGACTGGGAATGGGGAAAACTGGGAATGGGGAACTGGGAATGGGGGAACTGGGAATGGGGAACTGGGAATGGGGAACTGGGAATGGGGGAGACTGGGAATGGGGAAACTGGGAATGGGGAAACTGGGAATGGGAACTGGGAATGGGGAACTGGGAATGGGGAGAGACTGGGAATGGGGAACTGGGAATGGGGAACTGGGAATGGGGAAACTGGGAATGGGGAACTGGGAATGGGGAGAGACTGGGAATGGGGAACTGGGAATGGGGAAACTGGGAATGGGGAAAGACTGGGAATGGGGAACTGGGAATGGGGAACTGGGAATGGGGAAACTGGGAATGGGGAACTGGGAATGGGGAAACTGGGAATGGGGAACTGGGAATGGGGAGAGACTGGGAATGGGGAAACTGGGAATGGGGAAAGACTGGGAATGGGGAAAACTGGGAATGGGGAAAGACTGGGAATGGGGAACTGGGAATGGGGAACTGGGAATGGGGAAACTGGGAATGGGGAGAGACTGGGAACGGGGAACTGGGAATGGGGAACTGGGAATGGGGAAACTGGGAATGGGGAGAGACTGGGAACGGGGAACTGGGAATGGGGGAACTGGGAATGGGGGAAACTGGGAATGGGGAGAGACTGGGAATGGGGAAACTGGGAATGGGGAACTGGGAATGGGGAACTGGCAATGGGGAAATTGGGAATGGGGAAAACTGGGAATGGGGAAAACTGGGAATGGGGAACTGGGAATGGGGAACTGGGAATGGGGAGAGACTGGAAATGGGGAAACTGGAAATGGGGAACTGGGAATGGGGAAACTGGGAATGGGGGAAACTGGGAATGGGGGAGACTTGGATAGGAGGGAGACGTGTCACTTCTTGGGCCTAAAGGTCACCTGCACCAGGTGCTTCAGAGCTTCACTTTTCTGGAAAACAGGGAAAATACCAAGCAAAGAATCTTCATAGCACAACAAAGGGAATAGAGCCTGGAAGAGCAGTTTTGTTCTCTTTGTTTTCTCAAGAAGACAATTTTCAAGTGACACCGTGCTGTTAATAGGATGTATTCACATTTAACAATAAAGTGTTAAATCCACGTGGTAGTGGAGTGGCACTAAGGAGCTGTCCTGCTCCCAGTGAGGAGCTGGGAGTGCTCCTGAGGTTCCCTTCATCAATTAAAGGCACAAACACTGTCTGGAAAATGCAGAGTACCAGGAAAGTCATGGGATTTCTGGCACTGGAGCCATTCTGGTGTAGGGTGGAGATCCTCCATACCCTCAGGTACAAATGTGTGCATGGAGATACTGAACAGTTCCTGGCACCTATTCCACAGCTACCCTGGCTTGGTCCCCAAGAAAAAAACATTTACTTGCAGTGGAATAATCCAGTTTTGGGTCCATTTCACTGGAAGTGAATAAAGATGTAATTACAAAAATAAAATATGTAATTACAAAATATATATATATAATATATATATTTTAATATGTAATTACACATATATGTATATTGTAATTACATATTTCAAAGCTGTGATATGAAGTTCTTTATTTTTGCTATTGTTTAAAACAAAACAGAGGGAAATAGAATTATAGAATCATTAAAGTTGGAAAAAGCCTCTAGGATCACCAAGCATCAGCACTCTCACCATGCTCACCCCTAAACCGTGTCCTCAGCTGCCATACCACACGGTTTTTGAACATTTCCTGGGATGGAGACTTCACCACCTTCCTGGAAGCCTGTTCCAGGGCCTGACAACCCTTTCCATGCAGAAATGTGTGAGAGGATCCTGCTAAGTTTAAAGCCAGAGAAAGGAAATCCAAAATTATTGTTATTATTCAAAACACTTTTTGTTTTTGATAGGAACATTAGGTTGTATAAATGGTTCTTATGAATGCACCTTTCCCATCCCAGTTTGATTTTTCCCTCGCTGCCGTTGTGAGAGTACAAGTGTTTAATGCAATCCTAACTTGCCACCTCGTGGCGTTTCTGGGAATTAGCGCAGTTCAGTTTCCTGGAGTCAGTTTAGGATTGTGTTCATTTCCTTAGGAGAGGGCTCCTGTTTGCCCATTCACCCTCCCAGCCAGGGAAAACCAGCTGGGGGCTGTTCTGCAGCCTGGAGTGGCACACAGGTCACAGATGGTTGAACAGGTGCTATGTGGCTGCTGGAGTTGTGGTGGACCAGAAGAAATGTGACACATGCCAGAAGATAAAACAGGGATACCTGACACAACAGCATCTATTCATTTTTAACTATTTTTTTTCACTTAGCAATTGTATAGAATATTTCTTTGCTTTTAGAGCAATGCCTGTGTTTTCATGCTGGGAAATGTTGGATTGTTTTATCTTTATAGGCAGCAGGCACATGAAATTGCAGGGAGGAAAAACCCCATGGGATCACCTACAGTTCTCCTTGTTCCTGCTTAACGTAAAAGTGCAAACTTAAATCTTCACAAATATGTGTAGCTCAACAGAATTTTGCTTTCTTGATAATATTCCAGTTGCTGTTATGGAGATGGAGGGGGCTTCTGCTCTGTTTATTTTTCTTAGTAACAATTAGAACTGTGCTGTTTTCTTTCAGCTGTTTATTAACATGTTTGGGTTTGGTTTGCTTTGTGAGAAAGCAGATAATATGCCAGTGTGAGTTTCTGAACTTTTATTTTTTTCACTTGAATATAGAGATTGAATTTTTATCAGATAATCTTTCACTAGTACAGAAAGTTAAGAGCTTGTAGAGCTTCCAGCGGGAGTGATTGTTTAGAACAGCTTCTTTCCTATGGAGGGGCCTAAATCCTGATTTATCAGTGCTGAAAGTAATCTGGGTCTTCATTCTTTTATTTCTCATCTTCCTCCTCTCCCCTTTCCCCTCCAAAACAAAGCACTGACCCTCACAAGCTTTGTTTCAAGAGATGAGCACATTCTAACGCAATATTAATACCAGTGATAAGTAAATAATGAGTTTTCAGTGTTTGCCTGCCTGCTGGGGTGAAGACTGCTGTGTAAATAAGTTGACCCAGCAGAACTCCAGTCAGGCTGCTGGAAGCAGTGCACCAATCCCTGCAGGATTCACTGCTCTCCAGATGAGACCTGGGGCACAGTAATTACACTGCACATCACTGATTGCCTTTTCTCCTGCTGCTAATTGTTACTCCGTGGTTAGCTGAATACTTAATAGAGAAGAAGAACATCGCGCTGTATTGTATCCTTTTCAAATTTTTTTTTCACAATTTTTGTTCTTTTCCACTTTGGAAAACAAAAAGCTAGCTGCTGGCAATGAGAATATTTTTTATTTTTTTAGTATTGAATGAATTTAAACACAATTGTTAAGAATTGATAATTGATAAATTAATTGATAAATTAATTTATAATTAATAATTTATAAATCTGCATTTAGGCCCCTCCATAGGAAAGAAGCTTTTCTAAACAATAATTTGATTTATATTACATTTATATTCCATTTGATTTATATTCCATTTATAGCACATTTATATGCTGCAGAAATAATCTTAGGTTTGTTCTTTTTAAGGTTTTAGGGGAGAATTCCAGGGATTTCCTGGCTATCAGAGAGTTACAGAATTATAGAATATCCTGATTTGGAAGGGACCCACAAGGAGCATCGATGTCCAACTCCTGGCTGGCCTTGGGGTTTTGCTGTAACAACAGAATGGGACCACAAGAGGTCAACAGCGACCTGTAATGGCTAATACCCCTTCTTCCTGTAAATTAAATACATTCTAATAAAAACACCTAATCAGACTAGATTTTCTAGTTATTTTAGAGATCTTCTATCGTTTATAGAAATAATTATAATATTGCTAACAATCTCTTTTTCTAAAGACATTTGAAGGGTGAGGATCTAGCACTCATTAATTAATCTGTTCACCTTTATTCAGAAAGGAAGTTATCAAAAACTAAGTAAATTATCAGGAATTGTATGTTTTCCAGAGATCATGATTGGTTTTGTTCACATAATAATAAAATAGGCCTACATTCGCTGTGTGAAATTTGTTACCATGGCCATTGATGTGCAAATTTATTTCTATAGCTATATACATTTAAAAAATTTCACTGAGATGTTAAAGTGGCACATTAATTTCCTTCTCAAAACTTGAATATGTTGTGTAGGGCTAAGACTTCCCAGCTGACCACCCTCTGACAGCTTTTATTGTTGCTGTTTGTGTTGATGGAAAGGAAGCTTTTACACATCCCCAGCTTTTATTAGCACCTAAACTTCAGTCTGGGCAGCTGGAAACTGCATTTTTTCCTCACAACCCCCTTTTTTATCATTCTATGTCTCATAATCACTTTCTCCTTCATCCATCAGATGAAGACCTCAGAATTAGCTGTTCTCCAGGGTGAAAAGGCTGGATGAAGGTAACACCCCAATGGTTTGGGAAGGGACATTAAAGCTCATCCAGTTCCACCTTCCACTATCCCAGATTGCTCCAAGCTCTGTCCAGCCCAGCCTTGGACAATTCCAGGGATGGGGCAGCCACAGCTTCTCTGGAAAACATTGTAATAGCAAATACAAAATAAAAAAAAAAGGTCTTGTAATACTTCCCACCTGAATGACACAAGTATGATATGATAACAATAATGAATAACTGATGTAACAAGGAATTGCTGTTGCATATTTGCTCCTTTTGCATCCACAGGTAATTCAGCAAGTTCCCCTTAAGTTTTGAAAAAGAAAACATTTTCATGTACATGCTTTCAGAAGCTTTAAAAACAGGGGATGCCTTGAATAGAGAGAGTTCAATTAAAGGAAGTAATTTCAGAATATAATTGATAATTTTTAAGTAAATGTGGCCTTGTAACAGAATGCAGATGGCAAACCCACTCTGCAGCCGACCCCGGGCTGTGATGGAGAAACAAGCAGGAGGTGCAATACATTCTATTAATTATTTTCACTGCTACAGTTGTTTGCTATATAATACAGGTCAACAGGGGTTAGCCTGAAGCTTCTCCTAATATATTAGTAAATAAATTTGAACAGATTTTAATTTGCTAATGGAAAGGTCTGAGCCAGTTGCAAATAGGAGTGGAGCTAGTTTGTCCTGCTCATTGCTATGCAACATGGCTGCTGCCAGCCATTCATACAAAATGTTACATTTCCATAAAGCACAATGTAATTTGTCACAGAGAAAAGGGGGAAAAAACCCACAAAAAATAACAACAACAATAAAAATCCCAACTCTGTAAACTATATAAAAGATAAATGTGTGTCATGGAGCAATCATCCTCGTGGAGCCTGTAGAATGATGAACACCCGCCCCTGCAGGCTTGCCCAAGCAGCCAGCGTGGAATCTTTGTAATATTTGCACGTTTCAAGGAGAAATAAAAATAAGATGTGCTATTTTCAAGGGGTGTAAACAAGAGTGAGCCTTTTCCCATGTCTCCTAATGATTTCTCACCCCTGTTCCAACTCACACACCTTCCAGTGCTGCACATCCACACAAATGTAACACAGCATGAGATGCATTGACTGCTTGTTTCTCACTCTCTGCTCGTAACAACAATCCCTAGGATGGGTTTCTCCCCTTTGTAAATATTTATAAACATTCTCATTTTACAGATGCAGAAACAGAGGCATCCAGGTCTGTGTCTTGCCCAGATCAAGATTGGAGTTGGGAAGAGAGGCTGTTTGCAAGCCTTGTAGCACTGCTAGGTTTTCCTGCCTCCTTTTTTCACATGTTTAGCAAGGACTGCTGCCAGCAGAGACCACCAGCGCCTTTGAGCAATGGCAGCTGATCCCCAGGTGCAGCCAGTGCACTGCTGGCAGAGGTTTTAGCCCAGCCACGCCACCCCATTGCTTCCTCTTGCTGATTGTGCTCCGTCTTCAGCCTCAACATTCCTTCCATTAGACCATGAAGCTTCCCTCATGTGCATCAAGAATTTCATTACATTAACATCCCCCTCTCTGCTAAGTTTTCAAAGTTAGGTTGCCCAATTCACTCATTCCATGATAAACAATAAATATAAGTGCTGGGGTGATTAGAAAAATTGCTGTCACTGCTGTACTCTTCAAACAGGTTTCTGCTGGGGAGAGGGGGAGTGTTGGAACCCTGGATGCTGAGAAGTTTAAAGAATTTAAAACTTTGTGTGCTGAAAGGCACAGACCCACAAGAGAATACTATATTTGACCTGAGGCCATGGAGAAGCTTCCAAAATGGATTGATAGAACCGGGGTTGTGGCTGTAGAGTTTGAATAGAAGTGTGTGATATCACAGTGAAAACTTGAGTTTAAGGGTTTAGAATATACCAACATATATGGGACAAGATGGAGGTTTAAGGGCAGTGGCTGGTCCTTCTTCACCTTCTCCGTGGGTTTGAGTGGTATTTTGTAATTGGACAGAAAAGTCTGCATTGAGGACTTCAGGTGATTAGTTATTGGATTAAAAGTGAAAATAATTTAATTGTCATTTCTTAATTGGATAGTTTAGCCTTCAAAGCCCTTTTTAGGTTAGTTAGCTATTTTGTAGCTTGTTGGTAGAATGCTGGAGAACTCACGACTTGCAAGACTGTGATATAGATAAGAAATAATAAACATTTGAGCCCAAACACGAACTAAGGTCTCTAGCACTTTCATCCCGATCCTGACAAGGAAAAGAAAAGAAGACAAAAACGCGGTAGGGGAGGGTTGATGCAAACCAGCATTTGAGGGTTCATGCACAAGTTGAAATATCTGTCCTTAAACTGTGTTTGCCTTATCTGCACACGGAATGTTTCTCGCCATCAACACATCTCCAAAATCTCCCTTGGTTTTCAGCCATGCTTTTTTTTGTGAGGTGGTGTTCTGTTCTTGGGTTTGTTTTAATGACCTCCTGGTTTCAAATATTCTACCTGTTTGTGTTGCTCAGATGCATGAGGTGGCAGGAAAGGCTGTTAATGTTTAAACCTTTGTGAGTTTCACCTCTTCTTCTCTCTTTTGTGATGAAAGAAGTGGCACTCCATTCTAAAACGGACACAAATTAAGAAGCATCCAAGGATTAGTCCCTTAATTACAATAATCCTTAAAGGATTATTCAGAGATTGGCCCTTACTAAAGTTTTAAACTTAGCCATGCATTTTCAATGAGGAGCAGACTGATCTGTGGCCCAGCAACAAAGGAGAGGGTTCAGCCTTCAGCATGTTTGCATAAATATATTTAGGTTGAGAAAATAGTCTACGATACAGCTACTGATGCAGGTCCTGCTTGTTACTGCTCAGCTGCTTGCCCAGTGAATCTCACTTGAATTTTACCACTTTTCAGTAATTCAGTGTCCTGTTGCTGCAAAGAAACCACCAGAAAGGGGAGCTCCCTGGCTGGTGAGAGTTTCAGGTAAATCCCTGACTACCATCGCTCAGCCTTGAGCTTGAGTGAGAGCAGTGGGTAAATTCCTCAGGTTTTTTCTGGTCATGTGAATTCCTACATCCAGAGGGTTCAGCTGCTTCTTTCTATTAAATATCTTAAAAAAAAAAAAGTTACAATATCTCAAAAACTTTCTAAATGGCAGTGATATTTTCACTGGCTCTCCCTGCAAGAAACATTTACTTTCATATACAATGTACTTGATTAATTAAGATCCCAGAAGTTCAACTCACTATGAATATTTTCATATTTTGACCTGATATTGTAAACAACTCTAATTTGACTGTTTCAGGAAGGGTAGCAAGAAGGTAAATTATATTATATTCTACTATTCTTCTATTCTAGTCTAGTCTAGTCTAGTCTAGTCTAGTCTATTCTACTTTTTTCCTAAATTGTTGTGTAACTCTCAAGCTTCACCTTGGCTCCTTCCAGAAGCAGCCAGAACTGCTGCCAAGTGGCTGAGAGGATAAGTCAAATGAAGAATTTTTATACAAAATTCCACTCATTTTGTCCCAATGAAGGAATAGTAAAATAATTAATAGCAGAGAATTTTCCTGTGCTCATTTCCACCCAGGAATGTCTTTGCCTCCAAAAGAAATTATGCTGTGCCTTTGGAGCTGCTGAATTCAGCTCCTGTTATTATACAGCAGCTTAACTTGGGGGCTGTGTATCTACAATTTTAATAATTTCACTGTGCTGGAGCAGTTTGTATTTTATTTCCTATTTCCATTTCTCTGCAGCATTTATGGGCAAACCAGTGCAGAGAATGCCACCTTAAAGTTCCTCAAGTGTCATTGTCGTGGCTCAGCTCAATAAAACAATCCTGTGAAAATTAAACACCAACAGGTATTGAGGGGAGAAAAATTAATTTCAAAATTATGTGAAGTATTATAAATTATGGTTAAAAATATATGTTATAAAACGATCGTGAGAGCTGTATCTCCCATGGTAACAGATCATTGTATGATCAGAAGTTTTTAATCACTGGGCTCATTAAATTTTAAACACTGTGCCCCTGCTCTCGTTCTGCTCCAATCTTGATTTGTTCCCTTCTGCTTTACCTGAAGCAGGTAAAGCTTTTTTGGTTTTCTCCTGTGAAAGCTCACATGAGGATGTTAGAAGCCAAAGGTAGCAATAAAAATTAAAACACACCAAAAAAAAGAATTTAGGTTTTAAAATATGTTAATATTTTATTGCCTTTTATACAGTGGCTGAATATTTTGAGAATAGAAACAGTTCATTTGAATATATCTGATGGCAAGTGCGACACGCTGAAAGGATTTTCCTGCCTTATTCCACAATAAATACTGACTAGAAATTAGGTGATAAATACATTTATCACTTATGTGATAAATTTTTGTGAATTAATTTTTGTGAATATATCAGAATTTATTCTTTTTTTTTTTTTTTGGCTAGTACACAGCATAATAAAGGATTTTATGCAGGGTGATGAAGGAATTACCTTTATTTATATTGCCCAAATCTTAAGAATGAAAGCAGTTGCTTTGGTAATAAGCTTAAAGAAAGTTCTTTTGAAAATTAGTTACACATGTCAGCTCCTTATTTAGGATAAGATTCCAGTCATTGATACTTGAGATTAAGGAAGAATAATCCACACATCCACCAGGAAATCTGCATTCTAGGCAGCATTTCCCCTACATGCTGCAGGAATTTGGAGGAAGTCTGTGGGAAAGGCATTAAGCTCTCAAAAAGCAAAACTAATTTTAAATGTCTTTGAAAGCAAAACAATACAATTCCTATGGCTTTTAATGCATTTTTTATGTATATAAAAAATTAGTGGCATTTATCTTTTCCTTATATGATTGAAGAAAAATAAAATCTTGAGGCAACTTCACATTGTTTTCAAAATCAGATCATGATTGTGCCTCTTACTGTGGAAATGCTCTGCTTTCTAAAACCAACACAGGTATTCAAATCAAGTTAAAATATATTTACTATGATTATTTAAAAAAAAAAATTACTACTTGAAACACCTTTTCCTTTTTTTACACATTTACCTAAATTATGCTACTTAATTTTAAAGGAAAATATATTTTGGGGTCAATGTTTAAAACAATTAGCTAGTTTTTTGGTTTTTGGTTTGTTTTTTTAATCAAGCCTTTTTATATATGAGGTGTTTTAGCACTAAAAATATTTTTAGCTATAATTTTAGCTATATTTGGCTATAATTTTAAGAGCTTTGCTTCACCACCCACTTATTAACAGCAGAGTTTGGGTTTGTCTGTCCATCCATTTTCTGCATAAATTTTTCAGCAGCAGAGCAGAGCCAGCAGTGCTCTGGGAGCACGTCCCTCAATGAACAGTGTGGAAGGGCAGCAGTGATTTCAGGATTTGCCCAGCCCTCTGCATCAGTATGGAAGAATATTGGTAACTGCAGCTGATTCTCCCCAACCACCTCCTCCTGGATTAAATGGAGACCTGCATTTAAGGCTTATTTATGAGTGTAAATCAGCTGTTTCTGTGTACAGAAATAATTATTGCAATAATTATTGTGAACAAGGAGTTCCAGTAGAGGTAGAAAGTCTCCTGACATTTCCAGTGTGAAAGGTGGGAAATCCTGGATGCCTGTAAAAGATGGAAGTGATGGTGGGAGATGGAAATGGGGATTGGGCTCTTGGAGAGGAAGAAGGTGTGGGCTTTTTTATTGACGTCTCAGGTTTAGCTTTTATATTTTCCCAGATTCCGTGCTGCTTTAGTGCTGGGTCTGGGCTTCACATGAGGGGATGGTGAGCTCTGTGCACAGAGCAGGAGACAAAACAATTCCTGCTCCAGCTGGGGACCAAGGACAAATGATCCAAACCTCAGCCCAGGAGCACAAACACCGTGGGCTGCAGAGAGAAAAACAGGCAGGGTGGGACTGCAGGGGCTAAAGCTGGAATGGGACAATGAACTGCAAGATGCAAATGGAGCAGAACTGATCAAAGGGAGAGACCCTGTAACTGGTCGGGGATTTTTGTGACCATTTTGGTTCATCTTGGGTGCAGCCCTGGCTGGGCTCTTGTGCTGCCCAAGGTGGATCCCTTGAGGCCTTCTAATAAATCCCTGCTTTATTCTTTAGATCTGTCCAGCCTCTGTTCTAGTTCAGCCTTCCCAAGGCATCAACATGGGTTGTCCTCTTCAATGAAAGTCTGAACATGTGGAACATCTGAGAATTCTGCCACTGTGGGAGACTTGTCTGAGCTTTGGGGATAGGGAGTGACCTGAGTGCTTTTCCCTGGCCCTCCCCACCTCCCCAGGCAGCCCAGAATCCCAGAACAGCTGGGGCTGGAAGGGACCCCTGGAGATGGTCCAGAGTGACCCCCCCACCAGGGGAGGGTCACGCAGAGCAGGTGACACAGGGACACATCCAGGTGGGATTTGGTAAATCTGGGGATACCATGGCTCCCTGTGCAGCTGTTCCAGTGCTCTGCCAGCTTCATTCCAGGCTCTGTGTGTGTGTGTGTCTTCTCTCCATGGAAAGAAGCTCACCCTCGTGCTGAGGTGGAATTTCTTGTGTTTTATTTATAACCTTACACCTTGTTCTGTTGCTGGGCATCACTGAAAAGAGTCTGGCAGGATCCCCTGACACTCCTTGGAGATATTTATGTGTATTAATGGGATCCTTTCTCAATCTTCTCTTCTCTAGACTAAACAGCTCCCTCAGTGCACTTAAGATTTATTTCTTAAGGAATGCAGGCTAAACCCAAGACAGCAGGAAGTGGATAAAATAATGAATTACCAATTTCCAAACAACTAAAGAAATGTCTGTTATCAGACAACCATTTTGGCACATCAGGGGAGCAATATTTAGTGACTCTGTTAAGTGCCTGTGTCCTCCTGGGTATGGCACTGCTTTGGGAAATGGAGAAAAGCTTTATTTCCTGCTTTGCCACATGGCTCCTGACAAGTCACATCCCCTCCTCCTGCTAGTGCTTTTTGTGTGTGTCCCACAAATTTTTTGTTTGTGTCCCACAGTCTTCACAACAGAAACTTTCTCCTACTGCTTGGTTGTGCAGCATTCATCACCATAGGTTTTTGATTTTGGCAGGAAAATCTTTTTAAAGCATAGTGTAGTACTAGTAGTAAAAAGAAATAATATGGAATGCATCACTCCCCAGGACTAGAATAAGAGGTTACTACAAATTCACTGCATTCAGTTATGCATGTCCTTTGCAAATTGACAGAATACAAATAACGTTTTCCCTGCACTCCCTGACCTATTTTCTAATCTGCTTCTGCTTTCAGAAAAGACATAATAACTGTCTTATTTTTACTCACCTTTCTGACCTTGATTCATCTGTGCTATTCCTTTTGTCCTCATCAAGTCAGCTTTAGCATTGAGAATGACTCTTTAAAGAGAGAACTTATCCTGCATGTGCTGCTTTTTCATTCCAGGCTCTGTGTGTGTGTGTGTCTTCATCACCTTATTTACTATAACAATTAATTACTTTGTTTTTGTTAGCTGATGGCAGAAATATCCATGTCAGTGTTCATAGGATTGATATCCTTTAATGCCTCTCTTAATTTTCACTGTGGCTCTTAATTGCCACCAGGCTACTCAGCTCTTTGTTGGAAGATCATTTACTCTGGTGAACACTCCATTATTTCCTAGCACCATCCTAAAAATTCCATGCCAGTTTATTCTAAAATTTAACCCATGATCCAGGAATGTCCATAAAACACTCAGGGCATTATGTGGGGGAAATGCCACGAGATGATTCCTAGGACGAGCATCAGTGCTAAGAGTTGGACTGGTTTTGTGCAATGGGAAGATGAATATTTTATTGCAGTATTCAAATCTGTAGTTTTGCATTCTGGAAAATACTGATGTTTTCTTGGCTTTCTGTCCCACCATTTGTTAGGAATTTTTTTTGCTTTGTTTTTTGTTTGTTTGTTTTGGTGTTTGTTTTTTTTCAATTTAAATATTTTAAGATTTGCTCCATGAAAATAAACAAAAACCTGGAATGATGCCCCAGCATGACCTCAATGCAAAAGACTGAAGAGAAACAAGAATTAGTACTTATTCTTGTGGCATTCTGAGCAGGCTGGGTATATTTTAAAACAATTTTTATGTGGCTGTCACAGTTTTAATGGGATTCCTAACTCACACCCATCTTTTGAAACCTCAGCTAAGAGAGCAAGTGGACCTAGTGCAGGATTTTCACTATTTGAATGTTTAGGTACAGGAGTTGTTGCAGATTGAAAACACTGGGGAGTAACCAAGAGGAGATTTCCCAGTTTTCAAAGCAGAGCTGAGAAAAATTGAAGAAATTTCACCAAACAGCTGCCCCATCAGGGGTGATGCCATATATCACACTTAGGTGAGGCACTTTAATGCAGGGAACACTTGAAATTATTTCTGTGAGCAAAAATTTCAGCGTTTTGGTGCTGGCTTGCCTCTCTGTGCTCAGTCTTTATTAGACCTGCTGCTGCCTGTGTTATCTTCAAGTGGAAAGTTAAATGGGACTAATGCACAATCCATGAAACCTCTGCACACCATTTCAGAAGGTAGGGCCATCCAAAAGTTCATGCTAAGTAGACTGCTCCATTCAGCAACAAAGTGACATAAAGCACCCACTATTCATTCAATAGAACACTCAAGACAGGGGCAAAAGTGCTCCAGAAAAGCAGGTTTTGCTGCAAGCAGCTATAGACACATTTTTCATTTCATCTTTCACCCAAACCTTTATCACCAGGGTGAGTACTATTTAACTGTTATAGGAGATTGGCTCTCTCCTGATAATGTTTTTTCAGCCTGTTTGCTGATGTCAAGAACACTGAGCTGCTGTATCTCTATTGCACCTTTACAGAAGTGAAAAAGAATAAAGGATTGGAGTCAGCCCTTTGGAGTCAGCCCTTTCTGATTAAAAAAAACCCAAACCAAAACATACACATTTAAAGAATCTGTTATTTCAGTGTGAACTGTGCTATATTAGTCAGTGTAGATTCATCAACTCAGCTCTTCATTTTTTAAAGGGGGATTTCTATTTGACTTGCTTCTGCTAAATCAAGTAAAGGCAAGAATTTCCAAAAAGCTCAGGGTTTCAGGGAGTTTTTGCCTCCAGACTGATAATGGTTATCATCACCAGGGAATAGAAGCTGCAGCAGAGTAGAATTAAAAGAACTTATCTGACATGTTACTATCTGCATGCAATTATCCAAAAACTTAGGGGCTGTGAGTGGTTCTGGCAGAACCAGTATTGTAAGCTCTGCCCTCAAACAGCCCATAAACCAAGCAGAAGTCAGCTTTGGTGCCTTGGAATGTTTTATTCAGCAGCAGACCCTTCCCAATGGACACGGATACCCTTTCTCGGTGGCAGAGGGAAGTGGGGGCTGTGCCAGCACTGTCCTTCTCCAGGTTTAGATCAGCCTCAGGCAGCAGGAGTTGCTTTGCTGGAATTGTGATTGCGTTCCTCTGGTTCTGCCCTGAGCCTTCCATGTCCTCTTCAGACAGAGCAACAGCCGTGAACATCCCATCTCAACAGAAGAAGTCAAGAAGGAGAATTCTGGAAAATGAGTCACCAAGGCAGCTGGATGGACATCATATATTTAAAAAATCCTTTTTCCTATTTACTCTCTTAAAAACACATTTGGGTGAGACCCACACTTTGAGCTGCCTTTCCTGTCCCTCCACCCTGGGTCAGCCGTGCTGGAAGGTGCCCTCCCTCATTATCCCCTCCCTGGGCATCCCTCTGCTTTCTTCTCTCTTCAATTCACCCTACTGCGTAAAAAGCACCATGATTTAAAGAAATTTTTTTAAAATTAAAATAAAAATTAGACAATAATTATAAATAAATATATATTGACATATATCTTATATATAATATATACCATTTATATTATATTATATTATATTATATTATATTATATTATATTATATTATATTATATTATATTATATTATATTATATTATATTATATTATATTATATTATATTATATTATATTTTTCATATATTTATTTATATATTCATTTATATTTATATTTTTATATGTAAATGTATTTATATTTAAAATATGTAAATATATAAAAAGCTATAAAAATATATACTATCTAATAATAAACTATCTGTAATTATAACTATATAGAATAAATATTTCTATTTTCATATATGATATTTATTATACATTTAATAAATAATATTTTATAGAGAGTATTATAATATTATATGTTATATATAATATATATTTTATATATCAATATAAATACATATATGTATAAATATATATAAATATAAATACAAATATATAATATGAATATACAATATATATTATATAATATATAATATATAATATATAATATATAATATATAATATATAATATATAATATATAATATATAATATATAATATATAATATATGATATATAATATATAATATATAATGCAGAATGTAGAATATATAATGTATAATAGATAAAATATAAAATATAAAATAGTATATAAATATAAATATAAATATAAATATAAATATAAATATAAATATAAATATAAATATAAATATATATATATATATATATATATATATGTATAAATATAAAAATTTTTGCTCTGGTTTTAAGTCTTTAGAAAAGCTGGCTTCGGTTCCTAGAGGACAGGTGTCCGGGCACAAACCCGCGGCTGCCAAGGGGCCCTAATGAGCAGGTTGATCAGCAGGGAGGGGAGAAGCAGCGCAGGGAGCCCCGGCCCGGCTCCGCGGGTCAAGGCTGGGGGGCAGCTCCGCCCGGGCTCTGCTGCTCCCTCAATAGAGGACTTCAGTCCCGCCATTGTCAATCTGGCACCTTTCAAAAGCACTAAATTCACTTAATTAACAGGCTGGGGGAGAAAAAAAATAAATAGCCTTCCCTAGCAACTCTTGCATCAAATGGCACTTACGTTACCTTATATTCTGAGCACCTAACCCTATTAGCATGGCATTGTGTGCTCCTCTTGGAGTGCCTTTATGGACACACCAATCTTAACATGCACACTCATGGAATACAGGCAGATTTAGCAGTATTTTCAATTAAATTGACATTACCAAGGAGAATTTATGGCTTTTTTAAAAAAAATTATTTTCCGTTATCTGGTATACACCCTCAATTTCACAGAAAAGCTTTTCCCCCCAATATTAATATTTCTTTTTCTGTGCAATTAAATCACTTTCTCCATTGAATTGCATGCTTTCCCTGGTAATTTTATTCTTTTCCTTCCTTTCTTCTTCCTTTTTTCTTTTTTTTTTCCTGTTGACACAAGGCAACACTTTGCATTGCTGTGTTCTCATGAGGGATCAGTTTATTGTCTGCTGGGTCTACAACACAGCACAAAACCATATGCCTCATTTTCCTTCCAAAGAGATGCAGGATATACTAATTCGTACAATAACACAATATGGAGATAGTAATCACCCAGTTTTGCCCAGTTCTGGGTGTGATTATTCACAGTTGTGTAATTCTTAGGGCTACAGGCACAAAGGAGTCCGCACTCCACAAATTTGTTTTAACAGTAGATAAGTGGAGTTTTCCTGGTATAGAACTCAGATTTCTCAGAAATCTCTTAATAGAGTCTCTTAATGCTGTTATAAATACCTGTATTTATTCCAGTAGGTAATGTTTGTCAGTGCTAATGTGTTTACTCTTCAGCTTGGGGTAGATGATTATGCTCTAAATTAGCTACCAGTGAATAACCAAGCTATACTTGGCAACTTTGATTATTTTTGTCCTAAAACATCCCTTTGCATCTCCATTTTTCTTCTCCTTCCTAGAGCTCTCTCTGTTCTGTGTCTCCTCCTGTAGATGAAAATCTGGAAAGGACATTCCCATCTCTGAAAATTTTAGGTGAAAACTATTCTGAATATAAAAGGTATTATCTATCAGATGGTGCCTTCTGAGCAGTGGCAGCTGTGAGAGGTTTTCCCTCAAGAAAACAAGGCTATCTTCCAGATATCTGATGAATGATCTTAAAGATATCAGGGCAGTACTTTTCTTGGTGGAACTGCTTGCTTTTGTGGCCAAAAAAAAAACCTCATTTTTTGCATTACCCTTATCAATAAGGCTTCAAGTTGTTATTCAGAGTGGGCACTACCTCACAGTAGCCAACACACATCAGATAAAATCACAATCAATATAAAATACAATTATATTACTGTATAATAAACCTAAGTATGGCAGCATCTACCTTCAGTGAGTCAACTTGGGGACTGATTGGACCTAAATCTTTTTCTCTTTTATTAACTGTCTTTCTTTTTATTTTTCCCCCTTTGCTTTTTGGTGGTTTTTTTTGTTTGTTTGTTTGTTTTTTAATGTTTCTTTGGGTTTTTGTTGGTTTGTTTTGGTTTGGTGGTTTGTGGTTTTTTTTGGACCTAAAACATCCCTTTGCACCTTTGCATCTCCGTTTTTCTTCTCCTTCCTAGAGCTCTCCCTATTCTCTGCCTCTTCCTGTAGATGAAAATCTGGAAAGGACATGCCCATCTCTGAAAGTTTTAGGTGAAAACTATTGTGAATATAAGAAGTATTATCAGATGGAGCAGGACTGAGCGGTTCAGGGTCACCCCCGGGTCCCCACTCCTGCCTTATCGGATTTGCCGGGTGTGTTATCCTGCATCCCGGCATTTCCATGCGGGAGGGATGGGCAGTGAGCCCCTGCAGGTCTGCAGGAGCCCCAGCCCGGGCAGGCATGCATGCCCTGGGGCAGGAGCACATTTCCTGCTCGCACCCCTCCAGGCACTGCAGCCTTGGAAAGTAAATCTTTCTCTTCTAAGATCGGTCTTTTTTCAACAAGCCTTTTTTGCCTTATCTTCAGTTTCTCAGAGACTTTTCCTCTCAATCCTCCTTGTTTCTGTTATTCATTGGCCATTCAAAGTTGACCTGCTCCAAACCTTCACTCTTACTTCTTAGCTTTGGCATCCCGCTGCGTTCTTCTTTCTTCAGGTCATCCTACTGGGTAAAAGCACCATGATTTAAAGAAATATTTTTTTACGTGTATATATATATAAAGCATATATATCTTAAAAAGTGTACATATATTTTTATATATGTGTGTGTGTATATACGTATATATAAAATATCATTTATATATATATATATATATATATATATATATATAAAATTTTGCTCTGGTTTAAAATCACTGTATTCTTTAAGGTACCAGAGGGAAATTTTTGATCGAACTATATATTTTATATATTTTTATATATTTTAATATATATAAAAATAAAACATATATTATTTAAAATATATAAAATATATAATGAAATGTATATTAAATGGAATTTATAATATATAGTATAAATATTACAGTATACAAATTATATATTAATTACATAATATAGTATATGTTGTATATAATATATTTAATAAAATAAAAATATATAATAAAATTTATATCTATATGTATAACTATATATGTATTACATATGTAATTAAAAATGTAATGTTCAGTTAAAAATGTCACTCTGGTACCTTAAAGAATACAGTGATTTCGAACCAGAGCAAAATTTGCTGAGGATCTGATGGAATGTCACCAAAAGTCTCAAAATGTGTAATTAGGCAAAGAATAGGGGGAAAAAAAAGATAAAAGCACTTTGATGAGATGTATGGAGGAAAATTAATGAATAAAACCAAGCAAAGTGGGTTGAGATGAAATTTTATGTCCAAGAGCTGGACTAAAAGTGTGTTGGTAGAAAAACTGGGAGTTTTCTGGTAGATATTTCAAAACACATCCCCTACTGCCTAAGCATCTGTAAAAAACCAAGACATGAGGCGCAGCTACATCAGAGATATTCTGTAGCTCTTGTTTTAGGCTTTTTTCTAAATTGTGTTTCTGTGAGACTGAGAGCAATCTCAACTCAATTCCATCAAATATTTTAAGCACTTTAATTTTGGTTAATATTTACCTTTGTTAATTTTCAACTTAATTTGTGCTCTCTGTAATCCTGGGACTCCAAAAATTAAATAATTTCATAATTAAACAATGATACACAGATAACTCTTTATCCCCACACATGAGACTCATGTGACATGATTTTAGGAGATTGATCTCTTGGGTAAAACTGAATATTGTGAGAAAACTGTTCTAGGAAGGAGCAAGGCAGACCTGGTTTATCTTCCCTCACTGCCAAGGACAGGCTTTCCCATTTCTCTGTTGGTCCATTCATTCCCCCACTGCATCTTTGAGTAAATTGGGATAAAATTGGATATGTACATGTTAAATCACATCTGTGCACTGCAACTGTTGGAAAAGGGGCTCCTGATTTGTCTGCAGGAGAAGGATTAGCAGAACTCCACTTGTGCATGTGGCTTTCAAATGTGATTTTCTTTTTCTTTATGGCAGAGCACTGAGTGAATGCTCTAACCGAATTTTACAACTCTGGGAATTATCACAACTTTTCTTTAGAGCAGGAAAGTCTCAGGGCAGCCAATAAAAGATTTTGGGAAGGGTCTGATCACCTGAAATTGCAAACAAGGTTGGCACTGTAGATTCCTAAGAAATGAGTTTTTTTCTGCCTACTGTGGGCTTCTCTTGGGCCGAAATTGGATGCATTCTTTGATAAATGGGCCCCCAAAGAAGAAATATGTACACAGCTGTGATAAACCAGCTTATTTTTAAGTCAGATTTATGAATCTGAATCCACAACTGAAAACAAGGCCATGCTGTGGGAATGAAGACGAATATTTAGCACTAAATCAGAAATGCGTTTCTGAAAATAAGAGATGGTTAAAGTTATGGTGAACATGTACAAATTGCAGAATATCAGCAAGTCTTCTCTGCTGCAAACTGATCTAAAGCAGCTTTCCTGTTTCCCCAGCAACCTTGAGCAATGCTAGCTTGTTTCTTTGGAAGTAAATTAAATGTGACTTTCAAGTAGTTCATTATTTCAGTGGCCACAATGCCTTTTGGAAGCAAGGACTTTCGATAAATCATATTAGGATTTGCTGCACTTCTGAAGGGAGGCAGATAAAGGATTTCTGCAGAAATAGTTTTCAAATCTAGTACTTTTTTTTAAATAGAAATAACAAAAAATTTGTTTCTATTGATACAGGAAAAAAAGAATAAAATGTATTTGCTGTGTGTAGAGGAAGGTTAAATATTGGTTGGTGCTGTAGGTAGATGTGCACAGCCCTCAGCTCCACCTGAGCTGTGGGGCTGAAATGCTGGAAATTGTCACGTCTCAGTTTGGAAAGACAGGACTCTGCTAAGGAAGGCAGGACCCTCCCCTGAAATGGAAAATATAAAACCTCCCCCCTCTCTGAATTGCTATAAATTTTAAATTAAGGGGCTCTCAGGCAAAAATATGGGACCAGGAAATGACAGTTCTTTAATAGGGAAGAAAATAAAAAGATAAAATAAACAATGCAGTAAACTAAAACAACACTGCCAGAGTCAGAGCCCAACCTGACACCCTGTGGGTCAGGGTGCTGGCAGCAGTGCCATTGGAATTGTGGCTCAGCCCTCCTGCAGTGCCAGGGGTGGTTCTGCTGGAGCAGGGATCCTGGAGAAAGGTGCAGTCTCTGCCTCTGGAGATCCAGGGGAAGAGGCAGCTGCTGTTCCTCTGGGGAATCCAGTGCAGAAGCCGTGCTGGTGTTCCAGAATCTCCAGATTATATCCAGGCAGGAATGCTTGGCTCCTCCCTCTGGGCTCACATCTCCCAATGGGATGCTGTAGTTCTTATCAGCCATGCAGTGACATTCAATAGCTGTTATCAGCAGGTGTCCCCCAGAGGGAGGAGTGATTGTGGAAGAGATAAGGAAAACTATCCACTGAACAGAAGACAACTGCCATCCAGATGGCAGTAGAAAACATCTTGCCTTCAATCTGGAACACCACAGAATGTCCACACTCAGCCCAGCCCCTCCAGTGCTCAGGATTTGGCATCCTGAGAAATCTTCAACCTCTTCCACGACCCACCATGTGTGTGTAGCCCAACTATGACATCTCCAGAGGCTCTGTAGGATGAACAAAAATGGGTTGGACAAGGGTTTTGTATAGTAAAACAAGGCAACCCCAATGAAGGGAAAAATGATGTATCTGACTCCATTGATATCAGAAGGCTAATTAATTACTTTATTATACTATATTACACTGAATCTGCACAAGCACTCAATTGAACTCAATCTTGTGACTGTCAGCCAACAGTCCCAAGACACACGTGGATTCGATTGGTCAATGAATCAAAACACACCAGAATCCAATTACAAATTCTTTTCAGGTAAACAATCTTTCACAATCCATTCCACTTGTGCACAACAAGAGGAGCGGCAACTGAGATAAGAATTGGTTTTTCTTTCTCTGAGGTTCCTCACTGCGATTCCCAGAAAATATCCTTGGGAAGTTGTGCCTTGAGAAATGTGGCCACGTTTTTGTGCCAGTTTTTGGCCTGCTTTCGCAGGCACTGAAATTGTCATGGCATCATGGAATGGTTTGGGCTGGAGGGGACCTTAAAGATCCCCCAGTCCCTGCCTGGTGGGCAGGGCCACCTTCCACCAGGAGGACATGGTTCCTTCACTGGTAAAGCCCAGCCCTGGGCTCAATCCCCATCCCCAAATGCCAGCCATGGCTCTGTCCTGCTGCCACCCCCACCCAGAACCCCCAGGTCTGGCTCAGTGTCCCCCAGTGTGAATATTTCCTTCCTGGTGCTCTCATAAGTGATTGCTTGTGGCATCTCCCACCCTTATCTCTGCTGGTGCAGCCCCCTCATGAATATTCTGCCCATATGGAGGACTTTGCTCTATCATTGCCCATTAACAAGGGGGATAATCACTCATCCAGTTATCAGAAAGTCAGGGGAGGCCTTTCCTTGAGCCCTCAGTGCTGAGAATCATGGGACACCAAGGGAGGTTAAACGTGCCTGACATTATCACCATCACTATTTTTTTTTCCTCTGTAATTACTGTATTATAATAAAGTTGATCTGAGATAAAAAACCTGGGTATTAAACACTGTTTGGGCTAAAAGAGCACATTAGTGACTCTTTTACCTTTTTTTAGTCATGGGACAAAATGCATTTTGGGGCTGATTACATACAAATGAGCATTCTGTCACCAAACCCTCCAGGAGGTCACCACTGTACACAGAAGTGATGTTTTATTACACAATTGCTCCAGCGTAAATGCAAGAGGGGAGGGGAAGGTGTAGGGAAGCATCATTCCTAACAACAGCATCACTGAGTTTCAGGTTCAGCCTGAAAAGTCTTCACCTGCAGAGAATTTAAACTGTTTAATAAGATTAATGAGCTTTACCTGCCCTTTCTCAGCTGCTGCATCACAATTTAGGCAAGCTTTGAAAAGCCAATGCACCAAGTGCATTCTTGTACATTGATAGAACTCAGTATTTTTGCAGAATTGGCTCACCCTGTGCAATTGGCATAAATGTAACTCAAAACTGGCTCAGCTGCCCTTTTCCTGGCTGTTCTGGATCTTGCCAGCACTGCAGCAGAACCAGTGAAACCAGCTGGCTGCTTCACTCAGGGTTTTAACGCTAAAACAAGTTTTCTTTAAATTCCACTCTCAAAAAACTCCCAAAACTCAAAAACCCAAACAAAAACTCAAAAAAGCAACAACAGCAACAACCTCCCAGCAAAAAAAATAAACAAACAAAAAAGCAAACAAAAAACACCCCACCAAAAAATTCCCCCAGTAATATTCAGTTGCGCAAACATCATTATTGCTGTTGCTTTTCCTGCTGGAAATTTGGGAAAGGGCCATCCAAAAAATGAGAAGGTTTCTGACACAAGGCTGTATCCTTTAGCTAAAATGGGAAATACTTCTTGCTCTTGAACCTGCAATTTTCAGTTGTTCACTCTGGGCCCTTTCCTGTTTTGTATCTGCCTGAAAAGTTTCAGTCTTGTACCTGTATTTCAATTTCATTTTCCTGCAAGTGATTATTTGGGCAGAAACTCATGTTTTAATATACAAAATTTGCTCTCACTCACTGTGCAATATTTCCCTATTTCACAGGCTTTAAGAAACTGTCACAGGATTTTATTTCTTATTTGTCTCTTACAACTAACATTTTTCAGTCCATTTCAGGAAATAATAAGCTGCTGATTTCTTGAATCACCTGATGCAGTCGTCCACTGCTCAGTGTTGCTGTCTTTAAGAGCATTTTGCAGGGCACAGAGGTGACACCTAATTACTGATACACAGCTCCTGCCAGCAGCAATTTTCAGAGTGTAAAATCTGTTCATAATTGAGGGAGAGAAATATGTGAGCTATTGTTAAAGTCATACTTGAGTAGGAAAGCTCTCAGGAGGAACAGAGTGGAAAATAATGGATATAATTCCTGGTAAATATGATATTCTGTCTTAAGGATCAGTGGGATATGAGAGCTCAGGTGCCATGATATCAGAAACAACACTGAATTTAAAGTCTTAGAAAATGGCAGTGTGAGGCCAATGAGGAAAGACAGAGACAGCCTCAGGGTGCCCAAGTTCACTTCCAGGTCCTTTCCAACCCTAAATACTCTGTGGTTCTGTGATTTTATGACTGCTTAACATGGGACAATATCCATATTCATTGACTCCTGTGACAGTGCTCACAGGGGTCTCAGGATGAGGGAAGAGACGAGGATCTGACTCCATGTTTCAAAGGCTGATTTATTATTTTATGATATATATTACATTAAAACTATACTAAAAGAATAGAAGAAAGGATTTCATCAGAAGGCTAGCTAAGAATAGAGAAAGAAAGAATGATAACAAAGGCTTGTGGCTCAGAGAGTCTGAGCCAGCTGACTGTGATTGGCCATTAATTAGAAACAACCACATGAGACCAATCACAGATGCACCTGTTGCATTCCATAGCAGCAGATAACCATTGTTTGCATTTTGTTCCTGAGGCCTCTCAGCTTCTCAGGAGGAAAAATCCTAAGGAAAGAATTTTTCAGAAAATATCATGGCTACAGACCCCACCTCTAGATGTAAAGGAGCCTCCTCTGAGAGAGATAATGTTATTTACAGGTTATCTTCATCTGCAGAAAAAAAAAATTGGAAATATCAGTTAGGTAACTATGAAGTGGTTAAGACTGCAGACTGGAAAAACAAATACACTGGGCCACCAATTCCATTTAATGCCATCATGAATAATAACTTTCCCAACCAATATTACTGTAATAACAACCAAAAAATCCAGATGTTTACTTGGCCCTGCGTGTCTTGCAAGGCCTCCACCACAGCACATCCATCACTCAAACACAGGAGCTGCATCCATTTCCTTTCAGATGGCCTTCTTAATGCATTTTGTCCTTTTTTAAATTCAGGATTGAACTACATCTCCCATGGAGCAGTGCAGGCTCCTCCCTGCCTTCCCCAAGGGTGCAGGACAGCAGCCACTGCTGGGACTTTTCACTTCTCCTTTTGTCAGTGTTTGGAATTTGTCCCACAGACTCTTTTTGGGGTTGGAAATGTGTTTTTCAAATTCTCCTCTCTTCTATGGATTTTCTGTAGCATATCCGAGGCAGCTACACAGGACCATCTGTTAAATTAGAGCTGGGCAAGGAAACAAAATTTTATCTGGCTAATTATCCCTGCCCTAAGTGTTAATGCTGAGACTGTTGGGGTGATTTGTAGGAAGATGGGTTGGGAAGTATCATGAAAAAATGGATTAAAGGCGTTTTGTGTGCTGGGAGTTGTTTAGGAGCTCTCCTTCCCTGTGAATTATAGTCAAATATGTTCTTGCCACACGCTGGAAACTCAACACAGCTCCACACAGTCAAGTGAAATTCTGATGCTAAGACAGTCCCAGACATTTGGACAGCTGGAAAAGTTTAGAAATCCTCGTTTCTGCAGTTTTATACCTCCTAATAATCTCTGGAAAACAAGAAAAGGAAATAAAGGTGTTGGTAATGTAGTGGTTCTTGAGACCCCCTTTAATTTTTTCCATGAGCCCTTTCTGCAGCACCAACCCCTGCACTGCTGAGGTACATTTTAGTGTTCCTTGGAGCATTTATGTAAATAATCCCAGTCAGGGGTGGGGTTTTGGGTTTGCTTTGGTTTTTATTCCTTTTGTGCTTCTGATGGGGACCTTTTGTCTCTGGCTTTTCAACCTGCAAGCTGAGGAATACATCCAGCATTGTGCTGCTCTTCATGCCTCAGCACACATATTCACCCTCTGGAGCTGGCATGAACTTTGGGGACAGTTCCACTTTTTAAAGCCAAAAGTCAGTGGGACTGTACTCATAAGTATTCCCTGGAAGCAAAACAATCTGATGGAGTGGCCTTCAAATTCTACTTTTGAAATGCTGAAAGTTAAGAAATATAATTAAACTGCAAGTGCATTAACATTTATATAAAATATAAACCAAATGCTTATCCCGATTCACCAAACAAATTACAGTTTGAACATTATTAAAAAAAAAATCCCAGCTACTTATCAACAGCACCATTTGAAATTATTGCCAGTACTACAACTCTAAATGCATAAGATGCCTTAAATACAAACCCTGAACATTTACATACTGATTCCATGAGCAAAGCAAAAGGTATTTGCCAGTAACAGTACAGGACTCAGCATTTTTATTGTCTGAGTAATCCTGGTTCGCTCTGATATGAAAATTCAATTATTTTAGAACTGGTCGTCTCATTAAATTTTGACAAGGAGCACAAGCTCAGTACCAGCTCCAGCTCTAAGAGGCTGTGGGAGCCTGACAGCTCCACGGTGAATTTTAAAATGTAGTATTTTTACAGGACAAGATTATCTGACAATTTTATATTAAAAAAGGAAAAAATTAATCAAATACATTGTAATATCCAACACTGCTAACTTGGCCTTTTTGTAGATATTTTTATGAAAATTTATTGTAAAAAAAAAAAAAGGAGTCCACTGTTTATTGCATCTTTCCCCCCAAACCCACCTCCATGTCTTATGCTAGGAAAAAAGTGTCTTTATGTGAGCAGCAAGTATTTAGCCACTCATTGTTAGCATTTTTTCCTTTCCTCAGTGGAAACGTGTGTTTGCAATCATTTTTATAAATATTATTTCCATCAGTGGCAAATCTTTTATTTCACCCCCATATTTACCATCAGTGCTATCAAGGGATGTTTAGACAAAGGGGTTTTTTTGTGTCAGAAAATGTCAGTTCACTGAAATGAAAACTTTTTGACAGGATCAGAGCACTTTGTAAAGACTTTTGGTGGAAAAGGCTTCTCAGGTTTAAGGTGACTTTCCATGACTGTTGGATTATTTTGATTTACAGCCTGACCCCCTTGTAGCACTGCCCTTCCACCACCTGGGCCATCACAGCCTGCCCATGAAGCTGGTGCTGGTTGTGTCATGAATTTCCTTTATCCCACCCTGCTGAGGGTGTGAAACTTTTATAATCCACATAAATTAGACAGCAGTGGATGCACAATGTGGCAAGAGCCCAGCTGAGGATGAGATCTGGGAGAATACAAAGAGCTCCACGGCCTCTTGCCATGCTTGGAGCATTCTCTTGAGCTGTAGCAGACCTGGGCGTGTTTCAGTTCCTGTGGAAACAATATTGAAATAATTTGCAACTTAGAGCAGCTCCAATAAAATTTAGGACAATATTCCATCTCTTAAACTGCCTGGTCCTGATGGCAAAAAAGGTGGAACAGAGTAGGTTTGGATTGGAGTCTTCCATACCATGGGTAAGAGCTTTTGCCATGGGATTCACAGCTCTGGGATTGGGGGGTGGATGGAAAAATTGAGGTTCGTTCCACTCCAACCCAGAATGCAAACCTGGGACAATCCTGGAAACACTTTGTGGATCACAGAACATTATTTCCCTGCTCAGCTCTCACCAATCCTTCTATCACAGAGGTCTGGACATTTCCAAGTAACTTATTGCAGCTGTTGAGCAGTCAGTGAGCAGAGAGTGTACAAAAAGTAATTTGCTTCCAATTTGAAAAGCTACTGCAGGCAAACATTGATTTATTAAGCTTCTTCATGACTGTTGCTCAAATATTACTTGAAAATGCTCATTGGATTTTCAGAGTTATATTTCATCAAGCAAATAAATTTCTTAAATTTATGTTACAGTATATCTAACACCTTTTTCTTACTGCTGTAAAAGAGCTCAGTAAATCATAAAGTCTGTGTGCTTGTCATTGCAGTATCCTTATTACTGCAAATTCAAGATAATTATATTAAGGAAAGAAATCATTAGATAGTAACAGCAATTAGACTCAATTATCTTAAAGGTCTGTTCCAACCTAAACATTTCTATGATTCTATTGCAAGGTCAACACAAATGTTCCTCTTAAGGTCTGCCCCAGGATTGCTTGAGAACAGAGTGAATGTTCAAAGCCTAAATATCACATGTGGGCCAGCAGAGGAGGATTTCTGTTAAACATGTAAATATCAGTGACAGAGGCTCTCTCCCTGTGACAATCTCTAGAGGGAAGTTATTCAAGGGGACCTTGTGTGGCAAATGGGAGAAATGCTGGTCTACCCCATGTATTGCTCAGGGCCAGGGACATTTGAAATACACACTTCCTAGGGAGAAAAAAAAGCAGTTTGAATTTTTTTTATTCATATTTTAATTAACTTCTGTGAAGGTCACACATATCTCCATCTCTGCAATGCACAGTGTGTCAGTCATTCTAAAAATCTGGATATTTAGCATTATCTTGCCATTATAGTCCAACTTTTTTTTTAATCCAAAATTCCACTTTAGTGATCAAATTAAAGAGATGACAAGCTTCCTATCCTTACAAGCTAAGCATTTTATGTTTTATACTCAGATATACTCTGTGTGATATAAGATGAGACTTCATAATGGGATTCAGTGCAGCTGAGTGCTAAATTATAGCAGGCTTATATCACAGAACATTACAACAATGAGAGGAGAATTCATATCGTGCCTTTAGGAAGAGAGGAAAATTCAGACTTTGCAATTAAAGTAGTAACCTAAAACTTTAAAATAATTTAAACAGTTTCTGAATACATGTAATGTTCTGTACTTATCTGGAAGCAGGATTGGCAGCTGTTTGAAAGGACCCGAGTGAAATGTGGACAAGGTGTATGTTATGTCCTCAGAACACAGATCTGTCATTTTCTGCATTGTTCAGGGATACATTGGTATTGAATATCTCTTTCCCACAAATTCACAGGCTCCATGCAAGGCTGGAGAGAAAACCAGTGTAATGTTATCGTTAAATTGATGTTGCATACAACTTTATGATGGTCCTGACAACTGCAGTTTGTGAATTTGCCAAGGGCAGCCTAATAAGTGATTTTCAGAGATGAACACTGAGCTGTGTGGTAAAATAATCCTCTCCTTCAGAAGGACAGAACTGCAATTTTCTTGTAGACATAATTTACAGAATTATTACTGACAATTTTAGAATTCCACTGGGTGAAACACTGGGGGCTTGAGAAGAGAATTTCTCATCCTTTTAAGAAGAGGCAAATTTTAAACAGATAGTGTGTCTGTAGCATCTGTGTAATAACACAGGAGGAACCTGACCCAGAAAACCAGTGGTGGAATCCTTTCCTTATTTAAATCTTCTGCCTGTTTGAAAGCTCTGTGATTCACAGCTTTGGATAAGATGTAAAAAGAGCTCAGGTTCACATTCTGATTTCTTCTCACGTAGCTTTGGAGTACAGTCAATAAATGCATTTAGAACCAGGTTTTTCCTATGAGCACTGCTGCATAAAAAGATCTTGCACAGCTATTTAGGAGATTTCCTGCCCTGATGAAACCCAGAAGTTTATGTAATTGTTTAGACTGCAAATCATAGTGAAAATGATTCAGTGTAAGTGTCAAGAAGGAAGAAAGACATAAAAAGGTATAGCAAATTACACTGATATTTGATGTTTAGATTTCTTGTGGAAAGTTGGTTTATAATCTCATAGGAAGAAGTGAAAAGGGAATAGTGTTCAATATAGGTGTTGTGTCTCTAGCTGGTTTAGACCCAGTTCTCTGGTACGTGAAAATGTTTACCAATATCAGTGAACTGATTGCAAATCAAGGCAAATAATTGCAATGAAAGAGCTGGAGGTGTCATTGCATGACTGACTCGAAGGCCAATTCAAAGCAAAATGCCCTGTGCTTGTTTGATTTCTGCCTGATATCAATGGAGGCATCAAACTTCCTTCTCTTTTGGCTTGGAAAATATATTTCACAATGGGCTGGACAATTCACAGGGTTTGACCTTGGTAAGAGTCACCTTTACAAATATGAGTGCAGCTCTACCTGTTCTGTGTAAATTCCAACATCCAAGGACATGGACGGGCTGCTGTGAGACACCTCCAGCTGCAGCCATGGAAGGACCAGGAGTTTTCCTTCCAGCTCTCCCGGCTGGAGTGGTTTGACCACTTCTGTTCACAGCTCCTGCTCCCAAGGTCAGAGAAAATCTGGTTTGTGGTGGTGCCTTGTAATGGACCCTGGACCAAAATGTCTTCGTTCAATTTCCACTCTGCTGTGTGAGGGCGGCTTCTGGCCAAAGGCAGGGTTGGAAAATACAACTAAAATGGGCAATGGCTCCTAGCACTGTCCTAGAGGGGCTTCTGAACATGGAAGTGGAAATGGAAGTGGAAATAGAAATGGAAGTGGAAATGGATGTGGAAATGGAAGTGGAAATGGAAATGAAATGGAAATGGAAATGGAAATGGAAATGGAAATGGAAATGGAAGTGGAAATGGAAATGGAAGTGGAAGTGGAAATGGAAATTGAAATGGTGGCAGCCATTGTGCTTTGCAGCAGTGCAAGGGATCCTCAGCTGGTTTCAGTCCTTGCTTTAAGGGGAATTGTTTTAGGGGGACTCAGGTAACAGCCATTTAGGAGGATGTAATCAAGGCCACCCTTCCCCGCTCAGAATTCCTTGCCTGGCACACTGCTTGGAGTCATCTCCTGGTCAGTTCTGGCATTTATCACATCAGTGGCAAATCTGGTTTTGACAAAAATGAGTGTGCTTGGTACCAAGCTTTGGACACACCTGGATTCCAGATGTTTACTGGGAGAGCAGCACACACAGAGCATAGACAAACCAAGCAATGTCCTTTCTTCAAGGAAGGCTGAAAAATGCAGGTGATGTCTAAATTTGAGTCACGTATCTAATAGGACTGAAAATAAGAGGGGAAAATGCTCTATGAAATGCAGTTACATTCCATGCTCTGAACTCAGGAGCAGAGTTAGTGGATGATACACCAGGGTTAAAAAACAAACAAAAATCCTCCCATGCTAAATTGCTCTCCCAACATTCATCATAAACTGCTTGGTCTAGCTTGAAATAACCTGTTCTCCTGTAAAAGAAATTAAAAATTAAAAAAATTGGAGAGAGCAATTCTGAATTTATGCTGTATGGGTGAAGCAGCATACAATGAAAACCAAGGCAGAGGTGGAGAAATAACACAGTTCTGAGTGAGGGTACAGTAGAAAGCTTTGCTGCTATATCTAAATTATCAAGAAATATAATTGTTTAAACTCATCCCGTGCTGGTTTTGCTATGGTCTACACAAGGTGTTTCAGATGTGACAGTAGAAAAAATAAGATATGTTTGTGCTGATGCAGTTGTTTAGAGTGGGACAAGGTGGGATTTTGCTCTGGTGGCAGTGAAATCTTAGGCAAAACAAAGCAAATAGAAGCAGTTGTTTAAAAAAGCCGTTATCTGCCATGTGCAAGATCTCTGAAATGTTAGGAACTCCTTCAAAGACTGGATACAGTGCTCTGATATCTTCTTATTGAGGGAACTGGGAGTGCAGACACAGTAACAGGAACTATAAAGAGTGGATTTTTCGCAGTTTAAAAAAGTATTTCACAGGTATCCTTTTTCTGATGTAAGGACTGAAATGTGTGATCTCCTCAGCCTGGGCAGGTGGGTCTGACAATTAATGGCAGGATCTTTCAGTGATTTTGCAAAGTTCTTAATTTACTTTAGTTGGTATGTGAACCACAAAAACATTTGTCTCTCTCAGTGCCAGCATTTCAAACTGCACCTAGACTTAAACAGATGGAATTTAAAAATTGTGGTTTATATTTTACTCTCCCTTTAAAACCAGCAGAATTTCAGCACTGTAAAGATCAGTTAATTGATGCATTCAGGGCAAAAATTGAGAATCCATATTTATTGTCCATTTTTAATGCTTTTTTTTCCCTTTCTGAGCCCAGACTCCAGGCCAGCCTCCTATCCAAGTTTTCCTTCATGCCTTATTGTCTATTCTGTTCAGCTATTTAAAAAATGTTGAATATCAACAATGGCTTTCACTAGTGTATTGTCAACTTTTGTATGAAGCAATCTTGGTTGAATGAGAAGATCCCAGAGCTTATAGTTCTATCTACTGTGCTGCACTGGCTTTCTGCTTGAATGTGTGTGACTGATAACAGGACAAATTTCTACCTTCGTTATTACATTTCAGCTACATAATTCATTTGCCAAAATCTTTTAGGAAATATCTTTATAACACATTGCCCAAGACATCAGGTAAGTGCTTGTAACGTAAAAATAAGTACAGATCCAGCAACTGCCTTGTCAAATTTTGTTTGTTAATTGTAGGTCTGCTTCTGCCATGTTGTTTTTCATGATTTTGTGGGGAGCTGTGTGCTGTGGGGCATCTCTAGCAGAACATCTCTGCTCACACAAAGGAATTTGTACAGGATCTGCACTGCTGTTAAAGTCTGAAGGCAATATTTAGGAATATCTTGTGGGAGGGGGGAAATGTTGCAAATGTGTGCACAGCTTATGGGCTTTTCAAAGAAAAGATTTTGCCAATGTTACTGTCAATGTTCAAGCTTGTTCTGTCTAGAATTTGGGTTACTAACACTGCTTAAAGCTTTTTTATTTTTTAAACTGCTTCTCAGCCTTCAGAGTCATATATATTTTTATTTTGCATAGATTATAATTGTAATTTAACTTATATAAATCAGTCACCAATTTGTCTTTGGATGGGAGCTGATTTTCTGGACACTCTTCAGGAAATCCAAGGATTGCCCAGCAGTGCTCAGTTTATTCATTTCAATTAACAGGTGGCTGGACAGGTAAAACACCAGCAGCTGTTTTCCTTTCCTTCTCCACCTCTTTTGCTGACAGTTAATGTAATTTTGGAAAGAATTCATTTGAGGGGTCATTTTTCTAAATTATTTGATTGCTACAGAGACATAAAGGGATCCTGCTGTACAGGACTTGATCCTGTTAAGTAAATGAGACAGAATTTCCTTTGCAGTTTGTGTTTTGCTTAGGTTAGAAGAGCAGGATCCAGCTCATCATCTTGTATATAAAAATTAATTAATATCTTCACCATGTATCATATTTAATAGCATTTACTTAGATTTTCTTGCGTTTAACACCAAAGAAAAGGGAACGCCAAATTCCCAAATGCAACAAATCCCAGTAAGGGCTCCACCAGTTCTGGCTCTGACTGATCATGACCAAATTGATGCTCCTGAACTGGGGAGAAGGCCTTGGATATCTGCCTGCAGGGACTGTGTGCTGCAGCAGGGCTGGAGTTACATTATTGCTGGCTCATATACTCCAACTGTAGCTGAGTTACCCCCAAAGCGCCAAAAACTTGGCTGGGGAGATCCCTGCTGGGTGGAATTTGTAGGTATTGAGCAGGGTCCTGTTGGACACCCTGTTATCAGTTTCCCATTAATTCATCTGCTTGTCCCTTTGTCCCAAACCCCCCACTCCTTTCAGGGCTGGCTCTGCTTTGTCTGTGCCCTGTCTGCAGGCAGACAATGACCCTCCAGTACCTTGCACTCTGCGTTTGTGTGCCTCACCAAAAACAGCAGCAGCAGATGTATCAATTGCTCCTTGTTTAGGGGTATTTACTCAATTATATCCTTGTCAAATGCATGGGAGGTTTCTGTGTTTTGAAAAGTGCATCAAAAACAGCTTAAAAGGCAATTTATTTCAGTGGAAATTCAAACTTCAGGGGGAAAATGCCATTCTTGTACAGGTACTCTGCCACAAACAGTGGCAACAGATTATTTGGGGACAGCACATTAATAATAAAGGTTTGTTTGCTTAATTGCTCATTGATAATAAAGGTTTGCTCGCTTAATTGCTCATGGATACCTCATATATTTATAATTTTACTAGTTTTGAAACATTGTACACATGTTAATTCATGCTGTTGTTATACTGATTACTGTAACAGACAAAGTAAGGGGATTTAATGACATATTGAATAATAAAATTTTATTTGTGCCTGAAGGAATTAAGGGTTTTTGTGTAGGCAGCATTACAGAGATGGCACAAGGACTCAGGCAGGGTAAAATTCAGGATTATTTTACATCATAAATTAGGAACTGATATCATGCAGAGGCTGCAGAAAAAGAACAAAACTTTATCTGGTTTTGTATTTTGAATTACTCAAAGAAAGCATTCTTTAAAAACGAACAAACAAAATTCTTTAAAAACCCTTTAAAATCATATTTCTTTATATTTCAGTCCTCATCTTTAATGGGAGGATATTCACAACTGGAAAAACCTGAGAGAAAAGTTTCCTGAACCTCTGGAGGGAGATGGGGGAGCAGCAGCACACAAAGGTACTTTGTGTTTTATATTTGTGTATTTGTGCCCAGGGCAGCTGGGATGTTTTAATACCCAAGACAGAACACATCCCACCTCCCCAGAAGTGCCCAGCTGATCAGCCAATTGTTATATTTATTGCAAAATCATCTTTCTGGGTTTAATTTAGAGATTTTACCAGTTACTGAGTCAATACCTGAACATTTCCTTGGCCCTTGGGAATCATTCCCATATCTCTTGTGAAATGCAGGTATTTGTGAGGAGTCATAATGACATCTCTGGTTTAAAACCCCAGAACAGCCAGTGATAATTGTGGTGATCTTTTCTGGTTTTAAGAATTTATTACTTTTCCATAGTGAAATAATAGGTTATTCAGTGATCTTTTTATATCCGTAGATTCCTGATCTCACAGAGCTTTATCAAGAGGATAAAATGGGTGTTCCTTTCTGGAATCTCCTTTACTCTGTACAATACAAACTGTGGGAGGTTTCTAATATGTTTTTTAAATTTTTAAATTGAAATTAAAAATAAATTTAAAAATTTAAAAAAATCTTTCTTGTTGTGTAGCAACATGTTCATTCCCTTTCAAAAACAGAAGGTTCTCTGTGGAAATGAATGTTTAGGAGGCACAAAGGTTTTAATTATAGATTGATTCTCCTGTGAAGATCACCCAGAACCCTCCATGTGGGCAGTGCTGATTGTCCAGAGGATGTCCTGGGACCTTTTCCTCAGCTGGGCACATCAAGGATGCTGTTTGGGCTGGCTGTGTGACACTGGGTGGCTGCTGATCTCAGGGAAGGGTGGCTCTCACTGCTGCCCCTGATTTTTACAACTCTCAGGTCAATATTTTGCATTTCAATAGCTTTGTTCTGTAGAGTTATCCCTCACAGGCAGGACTCATAATTATGAAGGAGCAAAGATGTTCCTTTTCATTTTACAAGAGAGAGTTTGAAGTGTGAGGTTTGTTAGTCTGAGATCAGCCAGGCAGCCTGGGAGAAGAAGAAGATTTAAATCTTGCCAGTGGAGGTGTCAGAACCCAGTCACAGAGCCCATCCCTGCAGTGCCACAAATGAAACTTTGGAGATAAAATTGTTTCACATTTTACATTTGGTTTCAATGACCACCATTCCCACTCCTGGAACAGACAGGAAAATGTTCTTTGCCCCTCAAAATTCCTTCACTGCCTCACTCCACATACAAATGCATATTTCTCACCTTTCCAATTCTCTCTTTTTTTTTCCTGGAAAATCTCACATACATTCTGTGACAGTTTTAAGCAGGGAATGGTGCTTCACTCCTGCAATATTTCCCTCACCCTGAAAGACCAGGGTAGCCCTTTGCCAGCCCAGCTGCTCCAGTCCCACTTTCTTTATCCATCCATCCATCCATCCATCCATCCATCCATCCATCCATCCATCCATCCATCCATCCATCCATCCATCCATCCATCCATCCATCCTCCATCCATCCATCCATCCTCCATCCATCCATCCGTCCATCCATCCATCCATCCATCATCCATCCATCCATCCATCCATCCATCCATCCATCCATCCATCCATCCATCCATCCATCCATCCATCCATCCATCCATTCTCCATCCCTCCATCCCTCCATCACCACGGAGCTGGCTCAGCCCCTGCATGCACAGGAATTTTTGCTGTTGGCTCCATCATTGTCCCTTTGTAGAGGGGAAGAGAAGAAGGGTTTGGAACTTTGTGGGGGTGTGTGGTGGGCAGTATAAACCCAGAATTTTGGGTGTGCATCTGCCTTGTGCTGGGGAAGTCCAACTACTTGGCAAAGACCTTCACCAAGATTTGGACTGAGGTCAGGGATGAGCCCTCACATGCTGTGACACCTCACACAAGCTGAGATTATGAACCCAAACCTTTTTCTTTCTGGATTCTGCACACTCTGGGACACCCCAAACACAGCCCATGTGCTCCTGCCCAGGTGTCCTGCTCCCCAAAATGTCCTTCCCATGCAGCTGGTCAAGGTTACTGTTGTGCTCTTCTGACACATTATCAATTATCCTGCCACCACACTGATACTGGACCTGTAGTTTTCTTATAAAATAAAAAACTGAGTTTAATTAAATCATCAGTAACTTGGACCTAATTATTTCAGACAGTATTTAATTAATGTTTCATGGACACCTAATGTAATTAGGGTTCCTTTAATAAGACCTTCTATGACATTAAAATATATGACCTTTATCTTTCTTATCATCCATATTCTGACAAGTCAGATTTGTCATTTTCACTATAGGTATAGTTTGATTAAATAGAACAGAACATAAAATTAATCTGCCAAATTATACTTGTTTGTTTCTCTCTTTTTTTGCTACTTAAAGACTAATAAGTTAAGTCTTTTAATTAACAGTGTCGGTAGGAATGTTCATGCTGGTGTTTTACCTTTGTGGTTTTTCAGACTGGTTCTTTTGTATATCATTTTTTATGACAAAAGCAGATAACAACCAGGCTTTATTAATCATTGTGAAGGGTTCAATCTTTAAGATATGAAAAATAAGGAGCTATTCTTTACAGTAACAATGACTGGTAATTTTTTTTTAAATTTAAGACAATCTTGCAAAGCACTTCACTCTTCTGGTCACAAACTTTCCAAACATAAAACTGCAGTTTAAATATGAATGAACATAAGTGAGATTATTAGGTTGGCCTACACTTGTTTTCAGGAGCTACAGGTTCTCTCTTCTTCACTCTTTTTTGGGGCAGTTATCAAGATCCAGTGAAAGAGCATTTGTCAAATGCAAAATGCAGAGAAAGAGAGTGATTGAAGGGATTTTATAGCCTTCCTTGGAACAACATTCAGCTGATCATGTTTCCTCACTCACCACAGAGCTTTTCTATCTCACTTTAAACAGTAGAACTGCTCCAGCGCCTTCACTCCTGTTTAAGTTCCACTCACTGAGGTAAATTTGTATTTGGAAAGAAAACACAAAGCTTGAAAAGTAGAAGTGAATCACAGTGCACTTTTTGTTATTACACCAAAGAAGAAATTGAGGAGTGATCCTCTAGAACAGGGAAGCAATTTCTGTTGTTTTCTGTTCTCCCACTCAACAGAAAGGAGCAGGACAAAGGAAACTCTTGGCTCAGAACCAGTGCAGATGCTGAGGTGGAACATCTTTGCTTTGGTCCCAGTGGAGAACGAGGAGAAGGGAGCAGTTCACTGACTCATGCTTTTATTCTCTCCACAAGAGTTCTAACACCAGAGATATTCTCATGAGAAATAACACATTAAACAAATTGCTGAACGCTCCAGAGCAGATTTCAGGCACAGTCTTTGAGGAATAAGGAAGTTTCCTCTGCTCCCCTTCAGAAAGGAGCAGAAACTCATGGAATTTAAGCCTCTGAGGAATCCCATTTAAACCTCTGAAGTAATTCCCACAGCCAAAATTAAACATGAGCTGAAGGGTTTTGTTCCACAGGCAGGGAACAGGCTCAGGGGAGTAGCTGGTCTACACAGGATTTGTTGATGTGCTAAGGAAGAATGAGCAAGGAGCTGAAGTTGTGGTGATTAAGGGTGGGAGAATAGCAACCAAGTGCCAGGTAAACCTCACCCTCTTTGATTTGTTCTAATATTCTGCCATAGTTTCATCAAGCAGCAGGCAGTTCTTTCTGTGTGCAACCCAAAATTTAACCTGAGGACTTACAGCACAAATCCATGGGTGACACCAGCACTGCACCTCCCTTTCCTCCTGCGCCCTGAGCCTTTTCCTGCTGACAGAACCAGGCACTGCTTCAGACCTGTTAAAGCTCCACCTGAAACCTCCTGCTAAATCCTGTTCTCTGCAGAACTGTGGATTTCCAGCAGGCCTGTGAAATATATGATGCCCAAAAGAGGAAAGAAAAAAAAAATCCAAACAAAAAAACCCCCATCAAATACCAGAAAGAAACAGAAAAACTGTATCTGAAAATGTGACACCAGAATCTTATAAAAAATGACAGAAATCCTTGCCTGGAGCCCAAATCTTCTTTCTTTTGCCATTAAAGCATCCAGCACACAGCAACCCCTGACTTCATATATTGGATAAAATTGTCATTTTAACTTAATAAGTCTTAATTAGTAGCTCTATGTTGTTTGCTGATTGCAGACTGCGATTAGTGTTGAGAATGCAGCCACTCATCAGCACCGGGGGTATTCAATTAAGATTTCAAGATGTAATTAAGGCAGTGCCCAAGATTCATCCCACTTGCACCAATTCCCAGTAGGGGAAGAGGATGTGAAGGGGTTAAGCCCAGGAAATTTATCACTGCACAAACAGGCAGCTGCACAATTCCAGTCCTAGTGCTGCCCTGAGTCTGTGCTGAGCAAAATCTGCCACAGAGGAAAATTTTGGGGCTAAGATTGTTTCACATTTTACATTTGGTTTCAATGACCTGATCATTGTCTCCTTGCACATAGCTTGAGATATTTTACATCACACATCTTCATAGTCACCACAGTTAGATTTCATTAACAGGGTGAAAATTGAATTATGGCGAGCCTCTGTCTGAGTAGAAAACACTTAATCTATCCATGGATATTCAAGCAATATGATTAATATAGAAATATCTATGGGATAAAAGAATCTTGATCCAACCATGTAAAAACAGATTAATCTGATTACACCGATTACTGAAAACTGGTCACCTTGGCTACATTAGGACCTTTAAAAGCAAACACAAATCACTGAATCATTTTAATCAAATTTAATTTAGATTATACACTTTCACGTAAAATCTAATTTAGTTGGAATTACTCGGTCATGACTTGTCTGCTCCCCACAGGACAAGGTTAAAGAGATTACATTTGGGTTCACGTCAGCAGCATCTGCTAGTTAGCTCCCTGAATGCTGATTTAATGAGAGAGGTTGTGCTCAGTCTCTTGGAAAGACTTCTGGTTTAGGCAGGTGCTTGAGAGATGTTATTAATTTAGTGTGGTACAAAGAGTGATGTTATCATGCTTGGAAAACTCTTGTATCATTATTTTCACGTGTCTAATAACCCTGGTGGGTTTGTTTACATCTGATGAGCAGCTTTTGAGGGATTCCCTTTAATCTCTCCCTAAATATGCTCCTTTAGAGAGAGAGGAGATTCCTGCTAAAGAAAGAACAGCTTTTTTTAAATATAAACAATTACCTTGGGGCTTGTCTAGAGCGGCAGCAAGAGAGCATAAAGCTGCAATATGAATCCAGCAGGTACCAAATCCACAAGTAGGCAATGCCTTATTGTCTCCTGGAAAATCTGCAGCTCCAGTCAGCCCACAGAGAGCACCTTGCTTGTAGCCCACCTGCTCTGCAAACAGACCCTTGAATTCTTTGTGTTCAGCTCTGCAGAGGCAGATCCTGTCCCCCTGATGCCTTGTGGAGGCTGATCTAGAACAGAGACTAGATAAAGAATAAAGCAGGGATTTATTAAAAGGCCTCAAGGGATCCACCTTGGGCAGCACAAGAGCCCAGCCAGGGTTGCACCCCAGATGAACCAAAATGGTCACAAAATGGTCATGGGGTCTCTCACCTTTAGAAGTTCTGCTTCATTTGCATATTGGAGTTCATTGTCCCATTCCAGCTTTAGCTCCTGCAGTCCCACCCTGCTCATTTTTCTCTCTCAGCCCACGTTGTTTGTGCTCTTGGGCCTGAGATTTGGATCATTTGTCCTTGGTCCCCAGCTGGAGCAGGAATTGTTTTGTCTCCCTGCTCTGTGCACAGAGCTCACCATCCCCTCATATGAAGCCCAGACCCACACACTAAAGCAGCACAGAACCTGAAAAATAGAAGAGCCAAAACCTGAGGCATCACCCCTCTGACCATAGCACTGAGGTTTGGTGTTGAAGTGAATGGGATGCATTGCAGTTAGTTGGTAATTGATGAAAGAAGAGTCTCAGGGAGTTCAGCCTGTGGCAGTGAGGACAAGCTCTGTGCTGATGGAGCAACACCAGAGGCAACAGTCACTGTTCTACTCCTTCACCCTGTGGCAGAAGATCAGAAGGTCAAAATAATACTGAAAACCTGTTGCTCAGCGCCTCCCTCTGAACCAGGAAATGCCCAATGGTTTTATGAGCCCCCAGTGACACAAAGATCTGTCCATGGCTCCCTGGCAGGAGTCAGCGCTCGGGCACAGGGTGCATCAGGTGCCTCGCTGACCTGATGCTGAAAGCAGAGCCAAAAAGGGTGATCCCACAGATTCTCCCTGGGCAGATTTCCACAAGGAGAGGAAGGGCAGACTGAGAAACTCTGCACATATCCAAACTTAACTGATTCCCTAACCCAGCAGGTGAACTTAAATGGGTTTCAGTGTCCTTGAAGTGCATCCCTGCCTATGCAGGAGACTCTCATCTAAGTTGTTCACTCCCACATCTAGAAGAGATTAGCCAGGAATTCACTGGGGAAGTCACACCCATTTCACTGAAATCAACAGCAGTTGCATCAATTTTAGATATCCTGCATGTTTTTTGCTGCCTTTTTAAAACTCTGTTTATGGTTGTCCAAAAGGAAAAAAAAATTAGTGCAACTATTAATCCCAGAAGTGCTGATAAAGACTTCTGAATAACAGTTGAAGCTCATTACAAAATTTTACTATTTTAATGCAGAATTTCCCTGGTGGAGGGGCTTCAAACTCCCTCAGTAATTACCATAACAGCATAAGGGTCAAGCCATTAAAATAATCTCAGGCAATTCTGTGTGATTCCTGTTATTTATGAAGAAAGCTGCAGACACAATGTTCTCTGCCGCACCCTCTGTTTTCTGTGGGTCCTCTACCCTTTCTCCTCCCCTGTGTATAAATGGTCAATTCTTATATATGTACTAGAAGAATGTACAGCTCCAAAATTAATGAATCCACCCTGAAGGAATACCACTTATATATGACATCCATAATAATATCAAAGAAAACCGGGAAAATTGAGAAAAATGGGGACATACCTTATTACAATTACCTTCTATTCTAGCATATTTTTCTTATTAGCAGCGCAGACAAAAAGGCAGCCCTCCTATTTGATTTCAAATGAGCCTGGTAGAAGGATCTCATCCACTTCATTTTCATATGAAATTGCACTGTGGAGCCTGATCCTCCTTGCCTTTACCCGGGCAAAATACTCATTGCTGTGCCTGGAAACAAAGTCTGTGTCAAGATCACAGGTTAGGACCTGGGAAATGCTCTTTGATCATTGATATTTGTTCTGTGCTGCAAGTGGCATGCCCAAATCATCTTTTAAAGGGGGAAATACCCAAATACTGCTCTCATCTTGGCCAGATTTTGGTAAGAACAAGCGTGGGCTGTGCTGGGTTTCATCTAGAAGTGGCAGAGTTCTGTGCCCCTTGTGACATGATTGAGCTTGTGTCAACATATTTCCCAACAGATCGGTGTTCGTGCTGAAATACCAAATAATTCTGGCACCCAAATAATCTGAGTTTATATGTTTACTTTCACAAAATGTGGAAAAGGGGATATTAAAGTTTTCTGACGGTGTTATGTTTGTGTGATCCTGATAGGGATGTACATAATTTCCAGCATGTCCCTGCTGCCCTGGATTGTCCCTCTATCCCCAGAACTCACCTGAGTGAAATTCATAGGCAGAAAGCTAAAATAAAGTAAAAATAACCAAATTATTGCATTCTAAATCTGAAATCTTAAGCACTGAGAAATAGATTTTGACACATTCTGTATTTGACACGGGAATTTCAACCTTAGAGTGGTATGGAGAAAAGAATGCAATAAAAAATAAACCCAAAATGCTGACCCTAACAGTGCCAAAAATGGGCAGAGTTCACCCTGAGTTAAGAACAGCCCCAATGTGGAATTATCCCAGTAAACAACAGTTTAATCTAAAATACAGCACGGACACCAAAACCCTCCTGCTTCCTTCAGGCTTCTGAAGGAAAGATAAATAGCATTGTCACTCCTCCAAATTAAGATTTTTAGAAAACTGGGAAAAAAGTGCTGAGCTTAATTACCCTTTTAATTAGCTCACCAGACAGCTCTTTAGTTGCCGTGATTGCAGAGGAACAAGCAGAGCCTTTCACATACTGTTTCTGTCAGAAATCTTCAGCTGCAGAAAAACAGTTTTTCCTGCTCTTACAGTAATTTTTATTTATAGGCCATTTCTAATGCAAATATTGGCCTAAAATCAAATGCTAAGTGATTTGGCAATAGAGATGGAGTAGGAATGTAAAGGATTAGAGTGCTTAATGTACTGGAAAGAAGTTTATCAATACTGACAATTCTCACAGTGCTTAATCAAACATTTGAGACAAGTGGAGAAGCAGACAGTGAAGACTTAGGGGCTTTTGAACAATAAAAGCAAACAGACTGTCTTGTTAGAACATGTCAATTTATGGTGGAATAAAGAAACACCTACAATTTAGTAACTCTTTTCGTATAGATAACAGTGGCTTTAGGGAGTGAACTGGCTTTTAAACGACTGTGAGTGACCGCTGAGGAAAACAAAGCACAACTTTCCTTTTATAATCAAATTTTACTGTTTGCAGCTTGGTGTAAAAAGGATGATTGAGGATTTTTTTTTCCCCTTAAATCAACTCATAATAACAGATCTAAGGGTCTGATCCTTCAGTAACACATCTTGTATTTATATTTGCAGAGCTCGGGTCTGTCTGGAGAGGAGCAGAGCTGGGAGCTCTCTCTGTCTCTGCAGGGTAAATCCGGGCAAGAGGCTCACACACCTGCATTGCCTGGGCTAGATTTTCTTAAATATAACAAGTCTGAAAATTCCTGCTTGAAAATTTGCTGTCGATTCTGACCCCTATCTAAAAAACCCTGACTTAAATCCGGTAGTTTTGCTAAATATTCTTAGTGAAAATCGGGAGCCAATTTAAAGAGAAAAGAGATTCCAGTTTCTGGTTGGATTTCAGAGATGGCTGTAGGTTAACTCAGCATTAGTCCCACTTGTGGCATTGGATTTACACTCAGATCAGAATGCCCTTAGTCTGCCACTTGGTGTCCTATTACCAGAAATAAAGATCTGTAAATATTTTTAAGAAAACAGGTGCTGTAAGGCCAGGAAGGTTAAATTCACATATGACAGAGCAATAGGAATATACTGCAGACTGTGTAAGCAGAGAGAAGATGAAGTCTCTAAATAATAAAAAATAATAAAAATAAGGACGATTGCTTATCAAACTACTGGTAATATGACACCTACAACAAAAACATAATTGGCATCCAGGTACTTAGTGAAATTTAAGTCTCAGAACTGCAGAGCAGGACCCTGAGCTGGGTTAGCTGAAAAACACAAAATGCAAAAAACGATGTTGAGTTCAAGGGTGAAACTAATTAGGAAGCAGTAAGCATTTGAAAAGCAGTAAGAATTCAAATGGCAATTTATTCTCTTTTTCAGAACTGATTGTGCATAATCCCACCTGTCCTGAGTTTCCCTATGCATTCTGCTGCTACAATAAAATATCCTGAGCTTCCACCTCCCCACATTGCCTTGACCTCCTGGAAGCTGCCTGTGAAATTGCCCCAAAACACTTGTGGCATTTTAACTTCATTTGTATATAGTTTTAATTTGTTAGTTTATAGTTTTATAGTTTATTAGTTTTAACTACATAGCACATGCAAGCATTACCACATTTCAGGTTAGTAATTGTTTGCTACTTGATCTCAATTGTTGCTCTAAAATCTTTTTTTTTTATCAAGAAGCTTCTGTTCTATTCATGTTTTCCTGCAAAACTGGAAGACACAACACAATTATTCTGATGCAATGGATTTGGACTGCATGGCAAGTGTTCTAAACCAGAATATTTTCAATTTGAGAACCATGCCAGCAAGAAGAGAGAAGTTGTTTAAGAAGCAAAATTAAATACTTCATCTGGCAGAATGAGCTTGATATCAAACTTTGCAGATGTGCATCACACCCTGTTTGTTCCTCAGTAGTCTGGAAGCTGTCACGGAGTGGGAGCTGGATTTCAATATTAAAAAATCCCGTTTGCATTTTGGCAGCCTGGTGACAGTTGTGTTTACCGCGACCCTCCCAGTTCCGAATTTCGTGTTGCTTCAGGCACTCACAGCTGGACCTTGGAGTCTGGTGCTCAAACTTAAACCTGCCCTGGCCACCTAATGAATATGCAGGAGAGGTTAATTCGTGTTTGCCACATGCAAATGGAGCTGTCCTGGTGGCCATTCGCACCTGCTCAGGGCCCATATGCACATACAGCCAGCGCAGCTTCTCATGCAGATTATAAATTCGATTGCACGTCCTGAAGACCGAAAAATCCCGCTTAAAATCACCCTGGCATTTTTGCTAAAATGGTTTTGACCTCATTCTGTATCATTCTGTTCCTGCTCAGCCATCTGCATTTTTTTTCGGTGATTTACCTGCGTTTCTAGAAAGAAGCACATCACCATTAGTAACATCCCTAAGCACATTCCTTTGACACAGAATTCACAGCAAATAAATAAAAATATGCCATGCACAACCTTTATTTAGGAATGATTTTAATTGTCATGTTTTGGGCTCCTATTCATCATGAGGAATATGCAAGTAGAGACATCCATGAATTTAACTAGTTTGGATCAGTCAGCTGAAGTCACTTGTAAAAGCATCCCAGTAATGTTCCCTCAGTGAATTAAATAATCATTTAATCATTTTCTAGCAATTTTCTAAAGATGGAGTAAAAGGACTGCTTATCTATTTCCAAAAATAAAATAAAGCAGTAGGATGTATTTTAGTATGATGCAGATACATCAATAATCAACAATAATCAAAGTCAATGGTGTAAGAACATTGTAATTTTGCATCAATAGTCATTTATTATGAATTCTATATACTTTATTATCTATAATTCGATCATGTTGTCATTAACTACTATTAAAGTGGGAAGACAGCAGGGATTAATTCAAAACAGAGAGTTTTCTCAAATATGTCCTGCTCCTACACCTCAAACTTCAGAAATGAGAATACAAACCCCCTTGTGTTCAGAACAAATTTCTGGGAAAGACTCGTAATTGTGAGATATTACCTTGCTGCTAAATAAATAGACCAAGTTGGGCTCTGTGATGTTTAATTCCTGCCTGCAACTCCACTGTTATTTAAGTGGAAATACAGATTCAGTCTCACACAATGGCCACAAAAACAAAACAGGGAGATTTTTTCAGTTTCGTCTTGCTCTTGCTTTAAATTGCTCAGTGATTGTGTCTGCCACCCTGTGTGTGTACACACATGTATTTGTCCTATCTGCAACATTTATATCAATCTGTAAAACACCAAAATTTGGGGAGCATGGCATGAAAAGCTAAACAGTATTGATCCTTTCAAGAGTCAGTGTAGTCAGAGCCTATGTTTGGTCAATGTGTTAGAAGTATTTATCATCCTCCTTTAGATATTATACCACCTGCAGGTATCTGGGATGTAATTGTGGTGGTTCTTACTGAACAAACATGCATGATCTGCCTGATGCCGTGAGCATCATAAGTAAAAATCATGATTTAAAAATCCCTCTCGTTTTGCAAACATGTGACTGACAAAAATGGGAGGTGTGTGATTGTTGGAATGATTTTGGCTCTACTCGATGCAATAAAGGAATTAATCAGATATTACTTCAAGTCTATAAAAATGTTGCTGGCTGTATAATTAGCTCAAAGCAAAATGCATCAAATGAGTAGTGGTAGCAGGGCCAGAAGCTGATAAATGCCAAGGAAAATTCAAATTCTCCTTTAAATTGTAAAAACAGTTTTTCTGATAGAAATCTGAATGTGGAAATTTTGCTCTTTTGCTGAGTGTGATATGAATGCAGGAATAAGGAGAAAGATCTGATTAGCAATTATTTGAAATAAAAAAATCCTCTATTTTCATCTCAAGTGCAATGGTATGAGCAGAGAGGGGACCTGTTCATCCACACCCTCCGGGCAATGTAACTGGGAGGGCTCTTTGTGTGCAGGAGCACCACACACATTTCTCTCAGAACACTCGGTCCACACTCACTGTGTCATCATTGCCACTTATTGAAGAGTTAATGATGCACAAACGAGTACAGACAACCAAGGACTTCCAGCTCAGTGTACATAAGGCAGCAGCACCTAACAAACAGTGGCAATTTTCTTTTGTAACCATCTGGGATCAGCCCCAAAAACCTGGAGAAAAAGGCATTTTTCAAGCAGTGGAACTCTCTTTGCTCTTCATCTTCCAGCAAAGGTTTTAAAATAAAATGTAACAGCATAAATCTCAATCCTGTGTCAGCCCAGCAGGTCTCACATCCCCTTTCAACCTGGGAGTGTGCAGCTTTGCAAACCTTAAAAATGTGTGTTTGGTTCAAGCTCAAGGCTTTACCAGGTTAATCTCCAGCCCTGGTGCAAAGCTATCAACGGGAAATGATCAGTTGGGAAGTTGGGGTGTTGCTGAATTCTGATTGTGCATTTTCATACAAAACAACACAGGCAACTTTTCTCTGCAGCTCTCATTTCCTCAGGCACTTATAATTAAAGGAATAGTAACATTGTAGATTTAAATGTGTTCTATGGCTCGAGATCAGTTCTGAATAGAGGAAATTGTAACAGAGAATGTTTCCCTGGCACTGTGGCAGTGCTGCAGAAGCACCTGCAGGAGGCACAGGGTGCCCTCTCCTGGGGTAGGGAGTTATCCCTTTATTTCTGCAGGAGCTGTGGGACATGAGATGATTATTCTCATTTTTGCTGGCACAACAAGGTAGGCTTTGTTTTTTGGGAGACATCCTAGCTGTCTGTGTCTGTCTTAAGTATCTTGCACGAGTTTGAAATAAATAATTTGGAGTTTTTTCAGACTAATTCCTAGTGCCTCATCTTTTTCAACTCTCTTTAGAAAGTCCTTTTTTTCTTTTTTTGCTATAATACTGCAGCAGAGTATTTCCCATGTCACTGCAGTCAGTCCCCAGCTCATTCAAACCATATCCTTTACATATTCCTGAACCAAGTTACAAGGAAATAGAGCTTTAGATGGCATTGCTAACAGTTCTCCTCTTTCTGGATTGCTTTGTCCTGGTGTTTGTTTGGAGTGTTCCCAGGGAGTTACAAAATGCAGATCTGACTGTTCCCTGTTAGTCCACGCTGATTCTGAGTACTTTCAGTATTTGTGATATTTATGGGCATGATCCATTACAGAAATGCAAGATGGTTCAAGCCCTGTGCTAATCTGATTTAGCCCAAGAGATCTGCTCCCATAGAGCAGATCTCCTGTTTATTTCCCATTTATTTTATATCTCCTATTTATTTCAGAGACTTTCCCCACATTGCTATTTTGCCCGTTTTCTGAACCTCTGTGAATGCATCCAGGGCTTCCTTCCCTCACATGTGTTCAGTAAAAACTGCATTTACTGCAATATATCCAAATACTGTGATAGGAAGAGCCACAAAAGCATCAAGTGGAATTTGTGGTTCATTTTTTAATGGAATCTGAAGAACAGAAGAACGAGGTCCTCCTTTTTATTTGAAGACTGTCTATGAATGTTGCAGTGCTTTGTGGTTTTTGCTGCCATTTTTTAATGCAGTTGAGCTTGACTCAACCTGAAATGAGAAGCAGCAATACTGTTGATAAGCAGAGTTTGTTTTTTCAGGCAAAAGTAAGGCACAAGTGCTTCCCTCTAATTTTCCATCAGCTTTCCTGGGAGCCATGGGTGTGCAAATAGAGCTGGTTTGGGTCTTTATGGACTTTGTTATAGAAATTGGAAAGCAGATACAGAAATAGCTGCATTTGCACTGATTAAAATACAAAATTATAAATACCACCTACTTTCTGAACAACCTGCAATGGTTTTACAGCTCCAATCCAAATCAATGTATGGATGAAACAAACTCTGTACAATGTATTTCTGCAAGCTAATCCCAACACTTCCCTGGACATAGCTTACACATACCTTGTTTGTGGGGTCTTCAAATCAAGTGAGGGTCATTAAATCAAAGTGGAATATGAGAGTATTGTGAGATTACACGATTTTCCAAGGGGTTCTGGAGTTCTTCTTAAAAAAGAGACTGAACTTGTCATTGATGGGCTGTTTTGCAAAAGTGGGAATGGGGTGAGCCAGGACAGAGGTAACTGACAAAAAGAAAAGAGAAACAAGCCATAAACTGTGTGATGGCCCCTCCCTGGCTTCCCCTAAATGGTTCCTTTTGAAGCTTTTTCCCCCTGTAAGTCCTCCTGCATTCCCTTCCTCGCTTCCTAACAGGGTTCTTCAGGCAGTAGGCTCAGGACTGCATCCCAAAGGTTCTCTTTTCCTCCATGACCCCCTCTCTGAGCTGCCTTTCGTTTGTTTCTGCCAGAACAAGGCTGGGTTTGGTGGGTTCTTCCCTCTGTTCTGTCACCAGATGGTCCTGTGACCCTCACACACACTGAGGGCACGCATCTCATCACCTGGGAACGCCTCACTGCTGTCCCACCGAGCGAGGAGCACCAGCTCCCAATAACACCCTGCTTGTGATCCTGGCAGGAGCAGAGAAGGGAGTCCGGTGCCATCAGAAAGGCTTCTTAACCAGGGAAAACTGGATTTGCCTCAGATTCTTTGCATTAAAAAATCTTTTGGGTACGGCAGCAGCACAATCCACTGTGTCCCTCTAGATTCCCCTTGTGTAATTGGTGCTTCTGTTTCAAACATGGCCTGGAAATACCCATTTTACAATTTTTACACCTATTTTACACCTATTTTACAAGTCCTTAATTTATGCATCATTGCACAAGTTCCTCCCCTGCGAGTGCCTGCTGCACTTGCCCTACTAGGAGAGGAATTGTTGTCTATGGAGACAATTAAGAGCTGCAAGAAAGGAATTTGAGTTGTTCTTGGGATACCTTGAAAACCAGGTAATTGATTTGAGCTATTAGAGAAATAAAGGATGAGTGATGAATACCAATTTCAATGGTGCGGCTATTTGTGATTATGTTCAGGTCAGAAATGTGTTTGTCCCATGGAAATAGCCCATATAATAATTGTTTTTTCGGTGACCTCCTTGTCTGTTATTTAATATCTATTTAGTATCTATCTATTGTTATTTTATATCTATCACAGGCATAGATACATGTATTTGTGTACAGAAGGCTCGGGAGCACGTATAGCCCTCATTTATCAGTGTGTTAGGGGGAAAACTATCAGAAGGGATTTTCAGGGCTAGTGAAGTCCTCTCATGACTGGCCTCATGCACTGGAATGGTCACAGGAGCTGAGTCCTGTCCCTGCTAACAGTGAGATGCGCTGGTGTCCTGGAGATAAAACAGATCCCACCCCTCCAGCACAGCCCCCCTCACAGACTGCTCACTCTGCTTTGCAAATCAGGTTCCCTATTTCTCTATTTTTCTGTAGAGCTCTGCTCAAAGATCTCCTTGCTCCGAGAGTTAAAGCAATTTCAGGTGAAATGTTCATGTTCCGAGTGTGAGCTCGGTTTAGATTCACTTGTTCTCGTGCAGGCAGCTCCTTACCCTCAGCTGCTTTCCAGGGGCTGAAGCCACGATCAGGTCTGAGAATTGGAGCAGCAGGACTGGGTTTTCCCAAGTTCTTAATCTCCTCAGGGATGCAGATCTTTATGTGGGTTTTGTATTGTAAATCACAGCCTCAAACGACACTTGAGCCCTCATTTGCATGGAGGGAAGTTTTTCTCACCAGTTAGTTCGGATGATTTTACTGAGACGAAATGATTTCAAATCAAATGACGTTGTAATTAAGATCTTACAAAAAAAAAAAAAATTAAAAAGTCTTTTTTTTTTACAGTAAAAACTGAGACAGAAGTTTGCATTATTCATAATTTTCTAACTGCTCTCAAGCAGGGAGATTACTTCAAATACTGACATGAGTGACTCCACTCTGGGGGTTAGGAGATCATTCTTTACCAGATTAAACTATTTCTTTTATTCTTCTCTATCTCAGGGCCAGGCAGGAGCGAAGGGAGATACAGAAACCAAATAACAAGCTGTCATTTGTACCTCATACTAAAATCACTTCTAGGTAGAAAACAAACATGACTTAGGGTTTTGGACAGGGCAAAATAATTTTTCTTGAGCACTCACTTTTTGAGAGATGAAACGGATTTAAAGACACCTCATAACAGCAAAACCAATTAATATTTATTTGATCAACTCTTTGAATTAAACATCTAACCTGATTTCTAAACAAATAATACAACAAGAAAGGAGACAGAAAGAAAAATAAAGACAGAGGAGCGGGGAGAGGGAAAGGAGAAAGTATGAAAGTCACAAATAGATAACAGAAAGGATGAAAAATAACGTGTGTGTAATCTTTGTGATTTTATGGGGTTTTTTTAAGACATCTCTCTAGTCCAGCTGACTTAATATGAGAACAGAACTTGTTTACAATAAAGCTTTGTGGTTATTATGTTTAAATCATTTCTGAAAGACTATTTCAATTACAACATATTGATTGGATAGTAACAAATTATAATTTACTTGTTACACCTAATTATAAAAGTGTGGCTAGAGACAAATGGTAGAGGAAGAAAGAATTGTTTCTATGATTGTATCTCAGATTCACAAGAAGACTTGTATTATTTTTATATGCAGGAGAATAAAGTTCAAAAATGAGTTTCAAACTAAATAACTTGAAAGAGAGCTCATATTTAAAATCTATTACATAGCAAGTTACTCTTATATTTTGGGAGAAGTGTTATTTCTAAAATAATAACGGGTTAAAAGTAATGTGGGAAGAACCTGCCTGAAGTAATCTCTCAGTCCTGAGTGTAATGAGAGAATTCAATTTAGTTCAGAACAACTGGGTTTAGTTTTTGACTATAATCAAAAGACAGCAGAGTGTTATTCAGCGCTTCATTTTCCTCAGGTTCTTCAGTCCTGTTTTGTTTTCTCTGCAGAATGCACACAAGTATAAGATGCATGTGCAAAATGTAATTATTTGATGTGCAGTGGAAAACTCCAGCTACCTAACGTGAAGTTTCTCATGTTTCACCAGTTCCTTTACTGAACATAATCCATCCTGACTGCCCTGGAGAATGCTGTACTGGGCTGTCTGAGCATTACAAAATATGTAATATTAGTGAACTGATTATAATAAAAACAAAAGGGAAACGGGAAAGCTGCCTGCCTGCCCTGTCTTGGGCTTTTTTTTTTGGTGCAACAGAGTTTATATTCCCCTCTGTGTTTTTCCACTTTCCTTATTTGAAATGAACAGCTGTAATTGAAAAGCAAGAAGCTCCATGGTTTATAGAAATAGGTGTTGTTAAGAGCCTTAGCCATCTAATTTTCTTCCTATTGCAGGGCAGGCTTCCTATTGTCTGTCCTTTAGAGCTAATTTCTTTTCTGATCAAAAGGCCCACATCATTGAAAAGGTAGTAATGACTATTCATTTACTTGAAACCTCCATTCTGCAGCCTGCAAAGCTTTATTTAGAAACTGCTATTTCTTTCTAAAAGGAAAATCTCATTTGTGTCCTCTATAATGTCAATTAAAGTAGAATATATTTTAATTATATATCCTGGAGAGAAACCTTTCAGGATCTCAATTTGCTGTGCCAGTGATACAGGCTGTAGTTTGAAACAATATGTGCCTTCAAAACTGTGTGTCAGGGAGTAGCAATAAGGTGTGTTTTGATTTTAATTTGCCGCTAATGAATAGTTTATTTGCAGCTAATTAGCAAGTTAGAGTTTTACAATTAATGTCCGATTTCTAATCCGACTGCTAAAAAGAAGCACTGCCATGATTACCAGTAAATAAGGTGGTTGGTGCATCTGTATAGAAAACGCCAGAGGAAAGATTCGCGAAGTTTTAAACGGGAAAAAAACAGAGATGATTTGAGTTTGTGCGGTTTGTTTGTTTTGTTGGTTTGGGTTTTTTTTTGTGTCTCCGCTAAAGCCCAGCAACAAGTACCGGGCAGGGGGGTGGGATTCCTGTCCCTGCCCTGTCCCTGCGGGGAGCGGCCCGGGGAAAGGGGCTGCGGTACCCGGGGCTCGCCCGCTGCGTCCCCGCGCTGTCCCCGCACGGAGGGGCTGCTGCCACCAGGGCCACCCCACGGGGCTGTGTCCCCCTAGAAAGGGGCTGTGTCCCGGCACGGGGCTGTGTCCCCGCACGGAGCTGTGTCCCCGCACGGAGCTGTGTCCCCGCACGGGGCTGTGTCCCCGCACGGAGCTGTGTCCCCGCACAGGGCTGTGTCCCCGCACGGAAGGGCTGTGTCCCCGCACGGAGGGGCTGTGTCCCCGCACGAAGGGCTGTGTCCCCGCACGGAGGGGCGGTGTCCCCGCCGGAGGGGCGGTGTCCCCGCACGGGGCTGTGTCCCCGCACGGGGCTGTGTCCCCGCACGGAGCTGTGTCCCCGCACGGGGCTGTGTCCCCGCACAGAGGGGCTGTGTCCCCGCACGGAGGGGCTGTGTCCCCGCATGGAGGGGCTGTGTCCCCGCACGGAGCGGCTGTGTCCCCGCCTGGAGCTGTGTCCCCGCACGGAGGGGCGGTGTCCCCGCACGGGGCTGTGTCCCCGCACGGAGGGGCTGTCCCCGCACGGAGCGGCTGTGTCCCCGCACGGAGGGGCTGTGTCCCCGCACGGAGCTGTGTCCCCGCACAGGGCTGTGTCCCCGCACGGAGCTGTGTCCCCGCACGGGCTGTGTCCCCGCACGGAGGGGCTGTGTCCCCGCACGGAGGGGCTGTGTCCCCGCACGGAGGGGCTGTCCCCGCACGGAGGGGCTGTGTCCCCGCACGGAGCTGTGTCCCCGCACGGAGCTGTGTCCCCGGGCCAGCGGGGCTGCCCCTGCCGGGGGCGCTCGGAGCGGGGTGGGCAAACGGAGCTGAGGTGTGAGAAAACGATGGAATCGTTTAGCTTGGAAAACTCCGTGAGATGAGCGAGTGAAGCTGGCACTGCCAGCCCATCACCGAGCCATGCCACATCCCCGCGGCTTCTAAGGGATGGGAGATCCAGCAGTGCCCCGGGCAAGCCGTGCTGGGGCTGGATAATTCTTTCAGGGGGTTCTGCGCGCTGTAACAGCGAGGGGAAGTTGCAGAAAGTTTCTATTACTGGCTCATCCAGCGGGGATGAGATTTCTGCCAGGCGCTGGGCAGCGGGGGTGGTCTCTTTAGCATCTATTCTCGGGCTCGTTTTTCCCTCGGTGGTTTTGCGGGAAAACACATGAGCTAAATCTCTGGTTTCCTCGGGGCTCCGCAGCGAGCCCTGGCGAGTTATCCTGTGCTGGTGGTCCCCTCCAGGACTCTGTTAATTGGTAACTCGGGCATGGAGAGAGTCCTTATTAGCAAACTGCCCCCTCCACATCCCTCCCCTCCCGCTGAAGACAGCTCCGATTGCCAGGAAGGGCTGTTTGTCAAAGGCTAATAAACAAATTCCTGGCGAACACCTGAATGAGCCAGGGCCAGGAACAACCCAATTAAAAAACGGGAGCTACTGGTTGTTTTTTTGTGGCGGTGGAAACAATCCGGGCTCGAAAAGGGTCTATTCAGAGGGCGCTCCGAGAGGTCTGTTTGCAGCCCTCTATTGTTGTCAGAAGCCAAATAAAAGTTCAGCTGGGGGGGCGGGGGGAGGGAAGTGATTAAAAAAAAAAAAAAAAGCCAAAAAACATTCACCGCTGCCTCCTGAACGCGCTGGGAGGCTCAGTTCAAAGGGATCGAGCTATGACCAAACGACGCTGCCCGGGTTTACCCACGCACTTCAGATTTTTGTTCCTAAATGTTGCGATTTTTAATGATGTCATCAGAAGTAACCCTTGCTTGCCCGGAGCGGCGGAGCAGCAGGGACAGCTGGAGGCTGTGGTACAGCTGCGATGTCCACGCGGCCAGGCTCCGGGGCAGCCACGGGAAGGAGTCGGAGCTCGTTTGTCGGAACTAATGATTTTGTTATTTATTTATTTGGGAGGTCGCTCCAGCCGTGTCAGCCCCGCGGCGAGGGAGGCAGCAGCGTGGCAAGGCAATCCCGAGCTGTGTTTTGGCGTGACACTTAAATAGAGAATAAAACCAAAAAAATCTCCTAACGATCTCCAACTAACTGTAGAACCAGCCTCAAATGGCCCATTTAGTAGCCACATTACCACGCTGAAAACTTCTGGGGAGGATGTGAATGCCAGCCTGAAACGGGGATCACGTGGACTTTTATCTTAAGCATCGCTAAAAGGCTGGACATTTTCGGAGGATCAACCTAGCAAGGGTCAGCAGGGTCCAAACGAAAGGGGCGCCCAGCTCCCTTGTCTGGGCAAATTTCGAGGACGAGCTCTCGCTGATCTCGGTCGGGAATTAGGCTGATGACCAAGGGGTTGTTTTAATAACAGGATTAGACGGGGCCGGGTTCGTACATTGAGTTATTCTTCAAAAGCCAGCGATCCTCCCTGACACAGTTCCAAGATTCCCCCGAGCTCTTCTGGAGCTGCAATTAACATATATTAATGGTTCTTTCCTATTAAGCGTTGATCTCGCAGAAAGCCCAGACAGACCCTTTCAAATGGCCCTTTTCAATCTCGGCGTCTCTCTCGCGTTCGAGTTGGGCTGTGCCGTAAACTCCTTATCTCGCCTCACGCTCCTTTGTCACCCAAATAAATAAATAACAATAATAAAAGGCTCCTCAGCCTTTGACAACTGTATTTACACGACCTCAAGTGTTCTCCCGACCCCCACCAGACACACGGGGTGAATTTAAGAAAATGGCTCCAGGCATCAGGTTTATTGTGCCGGGCTGGGTCCCCTCCTGCTCTCTGCCCCTTCCCCGCGTCCCGGCAGCTCCGCAGGCTCCGTGCCCGTTCCCGGGGAGCAGGAGGAGGTTGGAATTTGCTGCCAAGGGGTGCTGGAACTGGCTCTCTTACTGCGGGTTACTCTGGGGAGCAGCAGCGGGCTCGCCTCGTTCCTCCTGCTCCCCACGCCGTTTGCAGGGCAGGGACGAGGAAGGACAGAGACAAGGAAGGACAGAGCGACAGCCATCGGGGGGCCGCGGGAAGGGGCTGCTGTGGCGATCTGCGAGCGGCGACAGCCCCGGGGAGCTCAGCCGGGTCCCGGGGACAGCCCCGAGGGAAGGCGGCTTCGGGCTGCCCTCTCCGCTCCCCAAATCCCGGCCGAGCGTTTGCGCGCACAGCAAACACAGCGCTGCGGCCGAGGCGCGGGGATTGGAGCACAGGGTCCTCTCACCCCTTCTGGAACTAACAATCAGCCGGATTTTGAACTTTTCCTCAGAAGATGCGTGGCGTGGGGAGCGTTTCGGGGACCTGTGAAGTCTGGAAATCCATCAGTCTGTACTTATATTTTTATTCAGCCGGGTTCAGTTCTTTTACAAGATAAGCGTTCAAGAGAAATGTATTGGTTTGAAATAATACGGACTTTAAAAGTGTTGAAGAGCTTGGCTTTTAGAGGAAAAAAATCTCTAATTTGAGACTCAGGCAGTTCAAAGACGAATTGAAAGACAGAGTCCGAAACTTAACGTTGTAATATTTATTTAAGCATTGACGGAAACACTATTCAGGGGGATTTCAGCGCGTCCTCTAATTCTCCATAGAGCCCAATTTTTCCTTGCATGCCAGCGTGTCCAGTCCCTCCAACAAACGCTCATATACAGAAATATCAAAATATTGTCAAGATATATATCAGTCCGATTTCCTGCCAGCCGGGCAGGTCTTAAATTTCGACTGGAGGAGCCAAAATATATTGAGGGTTACAGGTTAATTACGACTGTCTGAAGCTTTTCCAATATATTGCAAAAGTTACACGCGAACCACTCCCGCCTGGAACAACCCTTCCGTTGTCACCCTGTCCCCTCGGGCTGCCAAATTTTCACTTCGCTCAATACCCCAGCAGCAAACCAAGCAAAAACCAAAGCGCTGACTACACCATAGCCGCTCGCAAGCGGGATTTATTTCCCCTTCGGCGTCGTTTAACAGATCACTTTGTCAAAAAAGAAATCCGTACAAAACGAGCGAGACCTTCAACTGCTAAATCCCAGCAGCGCTCAGATCGGCTCACTTCAACCCCCTCCGCGCCGCCGCGCTCTTTCCAGCGTCCCTCCAGCGCCCGTGCGGGCTGCAGCAGGGCCGGCAGCTCCTCATGCCCGCCCTGCCCTGCAGGTTTCCTCCTCCCCGTACCGATTACCGTCCTTACACTCGCGGTCTTGTCTTTGGGGTGTGCCCGGTGCCCGCCAAAGCATCGCTCCTCGCCGGGCCGCCCAGGACGGGACGGGAGGCTCGCACACGTCCGCACCTCAAGTCCCCTGACCCTCCCCGGAGCCCCACACGCCCCTGGGGCAGTTTGCCCATGGCCACAGCGGCGATGCTGCCCGCATCCTCAGGCAGCGAGGCTTTCCCCCAGCAGCCTGCAGCTCGCTTTGCCTCTCCTGCCCCAGCGCCCCTCGGCTTCTCCAGACGGAGCTGGAGCGGGGGCTGCGGGAGGGTGAGGAAGAGCAGGGAGGAGAGAAGAGCAGGGGCAGCCCAGCCCAGCCCAGCCTGCCCCGGTCCCCGGCGGAGAGCGCTGTGCCCGCAGTGCTCCCAGCGAGCTGCCGGCCCTGTCCGTGCAGGTGCGGTGTCCGCGCCTCCGGCGAAGGAAGGGAAGGAGGGGTGAAGGGAGGGGAGGGACGGACAGGGAAGCCGGTGATTGACAGCTCAAGCGGGCGCCGCTCCGCTCACATATCCGCCGCCAAAGTTTTCTTTCACACGGAGAGAACTTTCTGTTGCCATGAAACTCGGGGGATTCACAAGCGCCATCCCCTCTACCCCCGCCCTCCCCTCTTTTTGGGTAGCCGAGTGGAAAAGCTCAAGCGGCAGCGGGGTGGGTGTAGGTGGGGATGGCCGGGAATGCCCGGCCGGCAGCCACCCATCCCGGCCCCGCGGGGCAGCCCTTCTCCCAGCGACAGCCGTGCCCGATCCCAGCACGGCAATGTAGATTCTCCCCCAGGCGACAGCTCAGGAGTGGAAGAGTTTAGCCCGTCCATCCCTCCCCCGCTGCTTTATCCGCTCTGGGTGTGCAGCGCGGGCTCACTCGGGCTGCGGGCAGCCTCCCCGAGCTCGGCCCGGGACCGCGCATCCACCCGGGCGCCCCAAACCCCTTTGTGCCCGGCAGCCGCGCAGCCCCCAGCGCAGCGCTCCGCCCCGCTCCTCCTCCCCGCGGCCCCGAGGGCACCCCCGGCCCGGTCGCAGCTGCGGGAGCCGCTCTGCCCCGGGGCAGGTGCGGGAGGGGCCCGGCACCCGCGGCCGCGGCATCCCCGAGCCCGGGTCTCTCTGCCCGCCCCCGGCCGGTCCGCTGCCGGCCTGGGGCTGTCGGGAACCGCTCGCTGATTGGCCGCCGCCCCCTCATTTATAGCCCGTCAATCACGGACCCCCGCGATCCCTGCGCGCATCGCCCGCTGCCGCCCGCGGGAGCCGCTCCGCACAGCAGCAGCAGCTCCGCCACAGCCAGCACCTCCTCGGGGAGCGGCGGCGCTTCTGCCAGGCACCGAAACTTCCTCCTTCTCTCGTGGCAGCCGCCCAGACAGGTTCTTTCTTTTTTTTTTTTTTTTTTTTTTGTTTTGTTTTGTTAGTTTCTTTTTTTTTTTTTTCTTGAACTTCCTCTCCCCGCTCGGTGCCCGTCTGCCCGCCGCCCTGGCGCACCTTTTACCGGCCCCGGCCATGTACAGCATGCTGGAGACGGAGATCAAGGCGCCGCAGCCCACGCCGGGCAGCACCGGGGGCAACCCCGCTCCGGGGAGCACCGGCAAAGGCGGCGGAGGCGGCGGGGCCGGCAACGGAGCGGGAGCGGGCTCGGACCAGGACCGGGTGAAGCGGCCCATGAACGCCTTCATGGTGTGGTCCCGCGGGCAGCGGCGGAAGATGGCCCAGGAGAACCCCAAGATGCACAACTCGGAGATCAGCAAGCGCCTCGGCGCCGACTGGAAGCTGCTGAGCGACGCCGAGAAGCGGCCCTTCATCGACGAGGCCAAGCGGCTGCGGGCCGTGCACATGAAGGAGTATCCGGATTACAAATACCGGCCCCGGAGGAAGACCAAGACCTTGCTGAAGAAGGACAAATACTCGCTGCCCGGTAACCTGCTGGCCCCGGGGGGGGGCAACGCGGTGAGCAGCCCCGTCGGGGTGGGGCAGAGGATTGACACTTATGCCCACATGAACGGCTGGACCAACGGGGCTTACTCGCTGATGCAAGACCAGCTGGGCTACAGCCAGCACCCGGGCATGAACAGCCCGCAGCTGCAGCAGATGCACCGCTACGACATGACGGGCCTGCAGTACAGCCCCATGATGTCCACGGCCCAGACCTACATGAACGCCGCCTCCACCTACAGCATGTCCCCCGCCGCCTACGGCCAGCAGCCCTCCACGGCCATGAGCCTGGGCTCCATGGGCTCCGTGGTGAAATCCGAGCCCAGCTCGCCGCCTCCGGCCATCACTTCCCACTCGCAGAGGGCCTGCCTGGGAGACCTGCGGGATATGATCAGCATGTACCTGCCCCCCGGCGGGGATGCCACAGACCCTTCCGCCCTGCAGGGCAGCAGGTTACACAGCGTGCACCAGCACTACCAGAGTGCCGGGACTGCCGTGAATGGTACCGTACCACTAACTCACATATAAACTTGGCTGCTCCGGACGCCTCCCCGTCCTAATCCCTAACCCCACCACCGCTCCCTGACTACACCGGGACCGTACGGCAGTGTTGCTCGGCTTAGCAGACTTAATACTAACTCTGGAGAAATTTTAAAAAGGAAATCCGTTAGTTGTGTCCTTTTTTTTCCTTTTTTTTTCTTTTTGAACAAGAAATAATATTTGAGCAAGTTGTTATTTTAATAGAGCACAACTCCTGCCTCCTAGAAGCCGCTGTGAAGTTTTCAAACCACGGCAACTCCTTTCCTGGTTTCGGCTAGGTTGGGCACTGTTTTATTCGCTTAAAAGTTTTTTTTTTAATTCTTTCATCTTCCAGTTTGATTTCTAGCGTTGCAATGACATAAACAAAAACCGCGGGCTTTTGTTTTTAAACTCGGTTGTTCACATAATCGCTGTGGTTTATTAAGTGTTTTGTTACCGACCCTCGCTTGGTTTCCATCCGCAAACTGTAGCTTCCACGACTTTTTAATTTTGAGGTTTTATTCCTTGAAAAGGGGGAGGTGGGAGAGAGCAGAGCTATGCGGGTCGCAAACGCGTTTCTTTTATTTATAGTAAGTTGTATGTCTTGGTTTTTCTTAAGCTGTAAACTTATGTAAATGGGTTTGTGAATTTTACTGTGAAACATGTTTTGACATATCGGATAAAAAACGTTTTAGTTTTGTTACCGGATTCCTTCCAAAAACACACAAAAAAAAAAAAGTAATCGAAATACTCCTTCACTGTTCCTAGTCCTCGTTTGCTTCCTTCTTCCAAACGAAGAGAGATCAATAAATTTTCTATCAGGCACGTCGGCGGTGTCCGGGCGCTTTGTGCGGATCCCCCGCGGCCGCGGGGAGCGCGGAGCGGGGCGGGGCCGAGCCCATCGCTCCCATCGGGAGCTGCCAGCGCTGCTGGGCTGCGCCTCTGCCCGCCGAGCCGGGCTGTGCTCTGGGGGGCGGGAGAGGGACAACACGCGCTCCTTCGGTTTGGTTTTCTATGCAAGTGAAGCGGCAGCCGGGCCGGGGAAGCGTCGCTGCCGCTGCGGCCACTTGTTGCCTCTCCGCCCTGCTGCCTTCCTTCCTTCCTTCTCTCGGCCGGCGGGGAGAGAAGGGGATTACGGCTTCGCCTCGGCTTGTTGTGCTTTTTTTTTTTTTTTTTTTTGTCAGGAGGATTTGCCTAGATACGCCAGGTCATCTAAAATATTTACAAAGGTAAAACCCGTTGGGGAACTCTTAATTGGACTCCATTAAAAATGAATGGTTACAGGAGTCCCCAGAGGAAATAAATAATTCAATCTTTTCAGTATGTTTGACGAGTGTTTAGAGTCTGGAGAACTTTTCTTTCCCTTCCCTGCCCGTTTTATATTTTTTTAGCTGTTTTATTTTTTAAGGGATGTGCGTTACTCGTGGCTGCGCTGCGGAGCAGTCCCCGCGGAGTCCCGGCGGAGTTGAGCATCGCTTCTCCCTCGCTCCGAGCCCTGTTCGGGCCGGGTCCCCACGTGTGTCCCCGGCTCCTGGGCAGTGCCCTGGCTCCGAGCTCGCCGCTCCGCAGCGCATCCCCGCTTCGAGCTTCGCCTCTCGCCTGCTCCCGCTGCCCCTCCGCTGTTCGCCTTGGCATGGGGCAGAGGGACCGCGAGGGCGCTGCTGGAGTTTGGGTGCAGAGACCTGCCCTGCCACCCCTTACCGAGGGCGGTTTCGGGGTCACTTTGTGCCCCTTGGCTGCCCGGGGCTGTCGCATCCGCGCTCCTTCCCCGCCGCTTCCCTCCCTCCGGCAGCGGCTCCTGCCTTCCCCGCCGGGCTCGGGCAGCGCTTTCCCCGGCTCTCCCAAGGGGCGAGGATGCTCCCCCAGAGCCCCGTTCGCTATCGGGGAGCCCGGCTCCTGGCCCCGGGGAAGGGGCAGCCCCGGGCCCCGCTCGCTGCCCCCTCCCGGGCCCGGCCGCGCTCCGGACAGGGCGGCACAGCCCGGGTATCACCGCTGCCCCCGGACCGGGCTGGGGGAACACCCTGTGAATGAGAACCCACAGTTTCACACCCACAGCTCCATTCTTCGTAAGATTTCTGGGGAAATCTGGCGAACCTGTGGCGCTGCTTCTGCCTGTTAATGCTGCTGTCCTTCAGGTAGGAGCAGGAGAGTATTGTAGCTGGTACTATGAGCTGCTAGTCCTTGAGGAGAAGCAGATCCATGAATAACCTGGAGTTCTGAGAGAAGGTGATAGCATCAGTGGGGTTAGTAGAGCACAGGACATAGGCAGGGCTGCAGCAGGACCCATTTCATCTCAGTTGGAGTCAAACTCTTCCCCGGTGCTCTCCAGAACCGGCAGTGCCAGGACAGCTGTCAGTGGGGAAGAGTGAAATTCCCATTCCCTGAAACAATTCTCCCTCCACCTTCCCAGGCAGGTGTGCAGGTGCAGGTCTGACAAAAGCCAGGGCTCCTGAGCAGGTGAGCAGCTGCCAGCGCTGGAATTGTACTTGGTGTCTTCAGAGTCAAACTGCAGCTGCATCATTATAAATAGTTGTTCTTTACATCTGAGTTGTGTGGAAGTGGATTCTCTGCCCTGAAAGGGGAGAAACTCTGTTTTTTCAGAGTTTGTAGTACTTTTAAGCTCAAGTTATCCTTGTTTGGCCTAAGTCAGGGCTGAGGGAAGAATCTGTGAGCAAGTTCCTGAGGGGTCACAGAGAAATGTCTCTGTATAAATGTCTCTGCCTTGCTCCCTCTGGAAGCTGCTACCAATGGTTTGCCTTAGGGCTGCTTTTCCCGATTTACTGGTTTTGAGAGGTCCAGGTAAAATTCCCAGTGCAGTTTTCAGCTTCCTGGGGCTAAACTTTATCCCAAAGTTCAGAAGCTGTGGTCAGAGCTTGTGGGCAGGGTTCTGGACAGGCCCACGGAACCCAGCCTTGTACATTAACTACAAATACAGATACAGCCTCTTCTTCCATCACCAGCAGTGTTTTAATTAGAGAGCCAACAGCATAGAGGGAGACATTGCCTAAAAGACAACTTTTTTTTTTTTTCCCCTCAAAGAACAGTTATATCCTTTGCTTGGGCCCAGGAGATTTTCCTGCAGAACAAATGCAGAAATGTGTTCTCTTTAGATCTGATGTTTTACTTGTGCTGAACTCCATTTTTAAATTTGCAGAGTATCTGGCCCTTGACATCCCTCCTGCATGCATGCAGGCATTAAATCTGAATGCCTTTTTAGCACTGCCCAGGCTGGATTTCCTTCCCTGCTGCTGTGGGAGAGCTCAGAATGGAGCCATTAACATTCACAGGTAAAGTTCCAAACTATAAAGTGCTGGGTTGTGGCATGTGCCCCATCAGCAGCAGCTCTTTGCACAGTTAAAACAACTTCAGCCTTATTCTACAACACCCAGGACAAATGCAAGTGCACCCTTTATCTTTAGAATGACAGAGCACTGGCAATGAAGAGGTTAATGCTGGCATTAAAGTGTAATGACAATATGTAGGCTTTTGTTTTAACCTGTTTTTGAGGGGAAGATAACACTTGGTGCTGTTGGTTTGTCAAAACCCCGTGTATTGGGTTACATTCTCATGGTTCCTTCCTATGCCAAAGAACTTCAGAGTTAATTTATTGCAACAAAAGTTGGTAGGTTAAAATACTTCAAGTCAAATTTTTGAAACAGTGAGTAAAGTATAATAATTAGCAGAGGAAACTGTGGGCATTTTATGAATATTTTAAGGATATATGTTAAATTGCATGCTTTTGTATTTCTGCTATTTCTGTGCTACAAGAAGAGATGAAGACTAAATTCAGGAAAAGCATTAGCATAGGCACTTGGTGAAAGCATTCATAAATTACCTTTTTAACTGTCCCATGTCAAATGTGGGACTAAGAAAAATACTGCTCAGGAACATTATTAGGAAGACAGGAACTTGCCTAACTATCCCCCAGTGCTAAGGGAAAGGATGATTTCTCAGGACTGAGCACACCTGAAATGTGAAGCTGGGTGATGCTCAGGGCTGGAATGCTGCTGCTATTTCCCAGTGCCTGCAGAAGTGAGAAGCTTGATTCAGCTTCTTTTGCACTTACATAGCCCTTGATCCCAGATTTCCTATAGCCATACCCAGTTTATTCACATGCTGCAGATTCAGATTATTCCTGTTATAAATTCCATCACTAAATTCTGACAAAACTCTAAAATAACAAAGAGAGAAAATTTGAATCCATTTATTTTATGATTTCTCAAGGAAGGTGTGGATAGCCATCATTGCAGATGTGTTTGCATGGGGCTATTTAGTGGTTCATGCAGATTTCCAGAATAGTTATCCACATACTTCCCTATGGCAACTTTTAATTGATGCCACTGGATGAAGCAATCAGTGCAACACAGTGACTTTTTCCCAACAGAATGTCCTCAGGATGAGAAATTAATTATTCTTTGCTGCAAATACCATTCACAGCTAACTTCTTTGTGTTGCTAGTCAAGCAAACAGGATTTTGGGTTTGCTTCTTCCAAAGGCATCCTCAGAAGCTCAGTATCTCTATCAAACCTCAGTTTTCCAGTTTCTGAACTATCTCTGCCACCTTAGTGCAGCAGGGGAGATTGCAAAGCACATGAGCAAACAGAAGAGAGAGCAAGAAAAGTGGGAGAGGTCACAGCACATCCATAAAAAGATGTATTTATACCTTCTCCATGATGAAAAAAATAATTGTGTGCCACAGTGTCATACTCAGATGGCTCATTTTTATTGTTGTCACTAAGCTCAACTGTAATATATTTATATTCATTTAGGAATACATCAGATTAAGACTAATCAGAGCATGGTTTGAAAATATTTTTGGCCTGGTTTGAAAATATTTGTGCTGATATCAGTGAAGTCTCTGATTCAAGTCCACATGAGGGAGAAGCGATGGGGTTTTAACACATCCCGTGGATCTTGTGGAAAAATCTGCACTTTTTTCCATGCTTTGGCCATGCCATGCTGGGGGATTGGTTCCAACTCCCCTGGGCTGATGGGCTGAGGTGTGAAACACAAACTCCTGCATAAACCGGGCTGCCTCCAAAGAAATGCAAAGTGAGCCGGGCTCTCAGAGCCCCCATCCCATCCCGTGTGGATATTCCACGTGCACCCAGAGAGCCAGGCATCCCTGGGGAACAGCTCAGCAATAAGAGGGAAATTAAGCAACGTTCAAAACTTGTGAGCTGCTGTCATTTATCTCTTCTGCAGCTTCTGATTGAGATTCTGGCCTCGGTGAGCTTTTTTCCTTTGTCTCTGTGGAGAATATTATGCATCTTTTCTATGCAGGCCATAGGAAATAGTAGAGCAGTGATTGCACCGAGCCTTCAGGATTTCCCCTTTGTACAAGACTCAGCTTATTCATTTCATGCATCATTCACAGCTTGCTGTGCTGATTTCAAAAATTCTATACATCCACTCAAAGGGGAGAGACACAAAGGGGAGAGACAGAGCAGGGTGCTGGACGTGCCTTAGGTGCAGGTAACGACTGCTCCCCAACGCCGTTTGCAGGGGAAGAGATCTTGAAAGTCAATGGGAACTTTGCCCATTCAGAGTTCAGGATAAGACACTTGGCATTGATTTCATTTTCATTGTACTGTGCTGCCAAGGCAGAGAAGCTTCTCTTCCACAAGGTTAAGGGAAGATATTTCAATCCAAGTAATTATTTTCTCTCTCTTTTATTTTTCCCTCCTCCTCCCTGTTGTTTTTTTTCCCTTTTCAATTCACTGGGCAGTTTTGCTTTTACAGCCTGTAAACAGCAAGTGTCATAGTAGGAATTCTTTTATAAAAAAGCAAGTTATACTTTCATAATTAAGTAAAAACTTCCTTTCCTTTAAACCTGAGTCTGTTAAACAGGTGAACATTTGTGAAACAGGTGTGAATATTTTATGGGCATACCAGAGCTGGGATAGTAACTGAATTAAGTGTCATGGCCCTAAAGTTAAAGGAAGTAAATGAGCTGAATATACAGACAGGCAAACATTTGAACCAAGGGAATTCTGTGCAGTTTTCCAGGCATTCAGCAGGGCTGTGTGAGTGGCTGCAGGAGGGATTAGCCTGCCTGTGTTCTCTGTCCTAAGAACCACTGAAGTTTCCCTGACTTGGATGATGTTGTGCAGAGCATGAAATATTGTAATAAACTTTTTTTTAAACTATACCAAAGAAAGGAGATCAACTAATTGAAAGTACTTTCCTGCCTTCTGCAATAACTTTTCTGCTCTTCTCTCTAGATTTCAGACCTTATTTGCATCAATTCTAGCCAAGAACAAATGCTTTGAAAGTGTTGTGTAAGCAGGGAGGAATAACTTTGGAATAATTGTTAAAAGCAATAAGGAATCTTTTGGTGTTCTTTTGTTCAGAGAGCAGCAAAACAAAAAGATGATTGAAGAGTTTCAGCTGTGGTGGCATGGGCAGATCTGGAGGTTCTGAGCAGGAAACAGGACTGTTTTGGCTCTAGCACAGGGCTGCCCATCTGTGCCCTGGAGTTATTTTGATTGCAGTGACTGACAGGCCAGTTCATGACAGGACAAGGCTTGTGAGCTGCACAGAGCTGCCAAAATCTGGCACATCCTTTGGGCTTCCTGTTGCATGAAACTTTTCCCACAATCATTTCCTTTGCAATTATCCAAGAGAGGACTAGAATTTAGGCCAGCCTAAATTGAACTGAACAAGTGTTTGATGAGGTTTTGCTGTCCTGTGCCTGGGCTCGGGTTCTGCTTGGCTGCACCTCGCTCCTCCACGCTGCCAGGGCTCAGAAGCTGGCTGTGAACACAACCTCCACACCCAGGGGAGCACTGACCATTCAGTCCTATCCTTTTTTTGGGGTGAAATCATTTTCACTGGACTGTCACAATGCCAGCCTGGGGAAAGACCCCAGGGTGTGTTTTGATACACAACCTCACAAAAGTTCATTTCTCCTCACACTGAGGTTTCACCCCTTCTTTCCAAGCAGAACTACTTACCTCTAGCTCCTATCAAATTAGAGTTTCTCCCAGCTTCACACCAGAATTCTGTTGTTGCTGACAAGATATGAGGATATTGCCAGAGCTGGGTGCTGTACCTTGCTCAGGTAGGACTGCAAGGAAAGGAAGGAGGAATAAAGAGAAATACACTCCAGGAGTGAGGTTACAAAGGCACTGGCAGACTTTTGGTTCTTGATCTGCTTCATCTCCAGTGCAAAGCAGGCAGATGTGCAGCAAATGTGCTTTTGTCTGTATCCATTTACAGGCACACACCGTTAGGTGAAGCCAGAGATTCTGTACCAGGGTGGGAGCAGAGGAAGGACAATGTGATGCTGAAATAAGCACAAATTAACTGTCTTTAAAGTGCTGTGTGGTCAGAGCACCAAATTCTCTGCTTGATTGGTGGCAAGGAAGTGGCCTTGGATGAGAAGCAGCCCATGGGGTCACCTCCTTGATGGGTTTCCAAAATGTGAGCCTGAGCTTGTTGTCAATTCACAGAATTCCCTCCTAATAAGAACCACTGTCAGCCATAGCTTTGAGGCTGGCTTGCCCACAGAAAGACTAGGGAGAGAAAAACCAAGCAGAACAGACGTCTCTTGCGTCTCTTGCAGGGAGATAAAAAAGTCAGGGTTCTAAGCAGAGGCCTGAGCAGCTCAGGTGTGAGGGAGAGGATTTGGGTTTGCCTTGCCCACTTAATGAGAAAAACCCCACTTGCAAATGGGGGCAGGTGACTTCAATAAACTGCCTCACAAAGTTTGTTATAAAGATAACCCTCGAGCACTTTTAGGCTGGGAGCTTTTCAGGGGAATAAATCTGGTTTTTCCTCAGTTTCTGAAGTTTTAGGTGTGATTTTTGATGGTCGCATTCATCTGTCTAAGCAGGTTTAAGCACAGTTTGTGCCTGCCTTAATTCCAGCCCAAAGGGAAGTGTGGGAAAGCAAATAGTGACCCCCAGCATGGGAGGTGAGTGAAAGCTGTGGCTCTGTGAGATGCTTTGTTCCAGCTAAACTGAGACCCTCTGCCCCCCTTTGAAGCCAGCTCATGGGCTGCACTGGTGCATGTGGGAAGGGGGACTAGGGACAGGGCAGCAACTTCAAATCAGGATTTTATGGTTTAATCACAAATATTGGCTCGCTGTGGGCATGGGAATCACAGGTGTACAAAATGGCATTGTGACAAAAAACACCAAGAAGGGTTTTTCTGAGTTCTTTTAGTGAAGGGGCAAGATGTAAAAAAGGAGAATGATACAACTAATGGCGATGGAAAGGAAAAGTCCAAAGGTAATGGGATGAAAGGAGTTTATCACCTTGAAACATGTATGTTTCACTTCTGGGGATTACTTAAAATTGTGAAGGAAATAATGTAATGTTATTTTGTATTTAAAATAATCTCCATTTTCTGTGTCTCATCGTTACTTTTTCAACATGCACAATGTGGCCAGAATCTTATCCTTACCTTGAAGTGTGAGCACAAGAGAAAAAGCAGTTGTAGCTAATGAATGAGCAGGAACAATAGAGATCTACTGGCATTTGTCCCTAAAATCTCTGTGTGAAGGGGAGGATGGATGGGGGAGCTTTCAGAGGGAGCTAGCCCAGATCTGCTGAATTTCGATGAGGATTTTTCTAGTTTGTCTCCCATTCTGGTTGGCTGCATTATTATTTATCTCATCACTCAAATTGTGGTAGGTGCTGCTTGCCTTGGAGTATGAATAACAAAGCTGTTGGGCTCAGTAGAGTTCACTTATGCAGTAGGAAAGAATAATTCTCTCCTCTCCAGGAACTGCTGGGTAAAATTTAATAATCTTGGCTGTGCCTTGATTTAGGGAAAAGGATCATAATGGTGCCCCATGACCTTAAAGCACAGAAGTATTTAAAAATATCCAGGTGCAGCCAATGAATTCCTGCTACATTCCCTCATATCCCTGCAATAACTTTTCCTGAATATAGGGCATAAAAGCTGGTTTTATTTTTAATAATTGTTGGCTCAAGTAATAGAGAAAATAAATGTATACCATCAGGTTATCCCACATTTGCTGCTGCCATGGCCTCACTATTTAATAGTATTGCTCATATTCACTGTTAAAGTGAGTCTGAAGAGGGAATTTAGTAACAGCTTTCAGGTAAAATTTGATTAATCCTAAAATAATTTTAATAATTATTTCAATTATTTTATTTTATTTAATTATTAAAATAATTTTAATATTATTTTAATAATAATGCATTTTTATCTGAGACACCTGTCTGAGCAAGTTCTCCTTCCCTGGGCCCAGTGCAGTCATCTTCAGGCTGGAGTATTTGTAGGATCAGCTGTTAAATGTTTGACAGCATTTCCATTTCAGTGCCCTTAAGTACCTTCAGCACTTAGAAGCTCCTGAGGTAAGAGGGAAAGAGAAGAGAAAACCCCCTGGTGCTGAGAGTTCTGGTGACTGAGTATCACAGGACTAGCTGAGCTCACCTTAGAGCCAGCAGGCAGGAAAAGTGGTTTTATCATGAAAATTTAGACCATCTAGAAATGCCCAGGCACATCTGAGATCGTTGGGACCTGTGGGTTTCTGTCCTTGCTGGCAGGTAGAGAGGGTGGCAGATTTCACAATCCATGAATCATTTGTCATTTGCTCTTAAAACAAAATCTCTCAAATGTCCTGGCTGTGCAGATGTACAGGAGGGATCTGTGCTTTTTAATGAAGGAAAATTAATCAGGGCAAGGGAAGGTGAGCAGGATGTTGATGCAGTTTGCCCAGGTGTGTGTCTGGGCCAGCTTGTCACCTACAGAGAGCAGGTGGAGAAAACTGTTAAAATTGTTAAAAGCTAAAAAAAAAATCACTTAAAAGGTCTAAAAGACATTCTCAAGAACCATTTAAAGAGGTGGGTACACAGGTGGGGGTATGGAGGAGTGTGGGATGACCACCGAAGGCAGTCAGAAGTCTGCATAATGCCTGAAGGATGCCAAAAGGAAAACTTGTTCTGCTGGGTGATGGCTTGTGACACAACCAGGAAAAATGGGAGGATTTAATGCCAGTGACATAAAAGGCAGATGTGCAATGTTCTCTCCAGGAGTTTTCAGATGTTTAAGCAGGACTGGATGAGCTGCAGAGGAGAATCCTGTGTTGGAAGGAGGGGAGATCAGTGTTTTTTGGCTTTCCTTCATGTTCATTTGTAAAAGAATTTATTTTCGGTGACTGAAACATCCTTGTTCTGGTGTGTTCCTCAATGTCTTGGAAGCCTGGGAGTGCTATACCAGGAGAGAATTGGCAGTTTGATGATGATTCTTAACTTTGGGTGTTTTCCCCTCTGTGAGATCTCGGAACACTCTGCAAAGGAATCAGTGCAACCCAGTTCCATAAGGGAAAATCTCCCGGGGCCCCCAGCCAGGCAGGGGCAGAGCCAGGGGTGATCCCTCACCCCAGAGCGATGCTCTGCCCACTCTTTGGAATGGAATTTTCCAAACGGGCTCTGTCTGCAGCATTTCCTTGTGCTGATGGTGGAGCTCCAGCAGCCCTGGAGGGAATTCCTCCCACTTTTCCCCTTATGCCTCTGCTGAGGGTTCCTGGTTTTAGAAAGGGAAGAGTTTCTGTGCCAGCTCCTGGGTCACTGCATCCTGGCTTAGAGAAATCACGGTTTCACATACTCTTGGCTACTTCTGCTGGAGGGCTGGCAATCCTCCTGTCTCGTGTGGCTTTGTCACTCTGGCAGAGGGACAGTAAACAGATATGGACTTGTTTTCCATTTCTCCCAGTGCAGGCTGTCACAGCTAATCCAGGGAGAGTCAAAGTTAATTTAAAGATGCTTTTCCTGCCCCCAGTAAATAACCACACCTAGATATTTGGCTTAATTTCACTAAAAATAAAACTTCTACCAAGTTTTTTATCCTTTTCATTAAACAGAAAAGGCAATTTATTAATTTTGTAGTAAAGTATACTGAAGACAAGGAAAGATAATGGGAATTAAAGTATGTCAGTGTTCCCTCAAAAATTCCTGCATGATGGGGGTTTGCTCTGAGTCCATTTTGTTTCAAACCCATTCTGTGGTGGGGTAACTTGTAGCTGAGTTTGCTGCTGGTTTGATGCATCCGTTGAATCTACTAGCAGCTGCAAAATTCCAGGAGCCTGGCCTTTTCATGATTCAGTGACCATGTAATTGGCCATGGGATTTATTCAGCCTTTTCATTCTGTGACCCTTCCCTACAGCATCCTCCCAAAACCCTCCTGGTTAAATTCTGTGCCTTTCTGTTGTGCACTCGGAGTGAGCAGCTCGCAGTTTCAAACCCATTTTCCCTGCATACACAGCGAGATAAAATATCATATTAATGGCTGCCTGCTTGCTGGCATCCCTGTTGAAGCTGAAAGCCAGCAAAGTGACTTTAAAATACACTGAGCCGGGCCTTTGTGAGCACGGGGCGCTGAACTTGTTCTCTGTGCCTGCTTTGGAGTCAATCAGATATTTCTGCACCAGAAAGGAGCACAGAGGGACAAACAGCCAAGCACCTCCTCAACCTCCATCCTGAAAAAGTCTTGAACTTTTGTAGGAACTGATTGAATCAGTTCGCAGCGCTGTTTGGGGAGTTTCAGCCGTTCCCCCAGCTGCCTGCTCTTTATCCGCCCTCTGGCTGGAGCTGTGGGTGTGGGAGGAATGCACGATTGGGCGCTTATCTCCCCATCCCGGCCCGGCCCTGCTTGGGAGAGGGGATTTGCCTGGAAAAGGTTGCCAGGGGAAGGTCAGCTGCTGCACTGATAGACATCGGTGGGAAATGCAGATTTTGTGTCGTTTAGATTTGTCCTAAGCCCGTGTGGTGGGACTGAAATGCGATATTCGGCTTAATTTCACTAAAAAATAAAACCTCTACCGAGTTTTTAATACTTTTCATTAAATAGAAAAGGCAATTTATGTGTTTTATGTGTAGTAAAGTATACCAAAGACAATGAAAGATAATGGGAATTAAAGTCTATTCGGCTTAATTTCACTAAAAATAAAACCTCTACCGAGTTTTTCATACTTTTCGTTAAACAGAAAAGGCAATTTATGTGTTTTATGTGCAGCAAAATATATTGAAAACAAGGAAAGGTAATGGGAATTAAATTCTATCAGTGTTCCCTCGGAAATTTCTGCATATTTTCACATGCACGATGTTGAGTAAGACAGCTGTACCTGGGTGACAGCTGGGAGCCTACCCAGAGGTTATCACTTGTTGCTTCTGGCACTAATGGTGAAGATTTTGATCTCTGTTATATATTTTGGCATGGAAAAACTAGTTCTACAAAGGTGTGGCTGAAATCAAAATTTGCTGTAGGTTTCACTTCCAAGGGCTGCCGGTGTGGCAGGATTAGAGCTGCAGTGTCACCCGGGGTAACTCCGCAAAAGCACCAAAAGCACCTCTTACATGTGAGAATTACATTGAATTAAACTGATTTGTTTTTTCCCCAGAGCAGTAAAGCTGTGCTATAGCAGTTGTTGACTGATATTTGGAGGGGGTAAAAAGTGTTTTTGCCATTTATTCAGTGAAAGAAGCCTTGCCAGTATCCCAGTGAGCAATGAAATCTACCTGGTGGGGGAATGAAGAGTGGCAAGAAAGAGCTTTGCTTTTTGTTGTGGGAGAGCATTGAGACCACAGCTTTTTTTTTTTTTTTTTAATTTCTTTTCAAACAATTTCTCAATCCTGTAAGAGCTCTGGACACCCTGGTTCGTGGCATAGCAAAGCTCCGCTGCACTATGAGGTTGGCTCAGAACAGAACTCATGAAATACAGCTGTATTTCACCCCTTTGGGTGAATTTTCTGCATTTTTAAGGTGGAGCTCGGGGATGCCAGAGCGCCCCATCGATGGCAGGACAGGGGGTGGCATCCTGCATCCGATCATCATCTGCGTTCAGATCTCAACTGGCTCTGCTTGCCCACTCGCATTCCAGCCGGGAATGACCCCAAAGTGCCAGGAATGACCCCGAAGTGCCGGGCAGACTTCGACCATGCCTGTCCCCGCCGGTGCCCAGGGTCCTTGCGGTCCTACCGCATACCTGGGCAACGATCAGAGATGCCGGTGATTAGAAACGGGTGATTTCGCATGGAATTACAGGTGATGCAGACAGAAATTCACAGCCCGACTGCACAAACAGAGGCTGGCTTCATGCACAGAAGGTGGCTTAGCTTAGGACTTTACTGAACAACTTCTGATAAATTTCATTTTATTAATATTCCGTGACAGACAATCTTTTGGGGTGGGTTTTTTTTTTTCCTTTTATTTTTGTTTGTTTTTTTGGGTGTGGTTTTTTTTTGGTTTTTGCTTTTTGTTCCGCCCTCCACAGAAGATAGTAATTAATTGCTTTCTCTTTCTACAAGTTTTTTTGTTGTTGTTTTGGTTTTCTTTTCTTTTTTTTTTTTTCTTGAGAACTGAGCAACTGATTGAGGCACCCCAGAGCTGATTTATGTAATTTAAAAGTTCATCCTAAAAAATCTTTACCTTGAACCCCAAGGCTGAACTGGAGCAGCATTGTTTATTATTAAAAAACCTTAAATTGCATAAAAATTAAAATAACCCTGCTTCTTGGCTTCGAAAAATCGTTTAAGTTTGGTTTATATTTTTTCATACTTCTTATGTCCTGTAAACAATGACATATCTGCAGAAAGTGAAATTCAGGTATTTTAATGAAAATTATGAAGGCGTTATTATGTAGCGGCAGTTTAAACGAGGAATAATTGCAATTAAGTTAGAAATATTGTGTATGTGTGCTGATTCTTCGTGATGCCAAGCAATAGATCCAACTCATAACCCTCATTGGCAGCTCACCCAGAGCAGTTTGGGGCATGAGTGCTTTGGGAACCCCTCCTGGGCAGCCTGGCCACACGCTGAACAATCCTTTGGCTGCTTTTCCTGCCCCTCTGTCGCAGATTACCTGTTGCCTAAAGCTGAACTGCAGCAGAGCTGCGCTCCCGAACTGCTGCAATTCACAGCTTGCCTCATTAGCATAACCCATCATTAGCGCTGCTTTAGTGCTCCCAGCCCGCGATATTTACATCTCTGCAGCTTCCACGGCTGAATCCAGTGGGAATTGAGCATCGGAGATTCACAGCACCTTTTCCAGGCCCTAAATGACCAGCACAGAATGTCAATGTTTAGAACTTGAAGCAGCAGAGCGTGTGAACATTTGTGCTGAAAAAAAAAAAAGAGTTGGGCGCAGATCTGATTTAATTCCTGCCTGTTGTAAAGTCTCAAGAACACAAAGTTGTCATTTTGAGGGTCACAGGACACAACTGACGCTGTTGAGTCAGGGATGGGAAGAAACACTTGAGTTTTCAGGTGGATCAGAAGGCTCTGTTTAATGGAGGTAGCGGGGTTTTTATAATGTGACTCTCTAAGGTGATCCTTGATTGGTGTCAAAGGAGAAACACCTGACACTGTTGGTAGCTATGAATAGCAGGTTGTGAAGAACCATAACTATAAACAATCGTTACAGAAAGAGAGCTAATAATTGTTTGAATTCTTTAATATTCCCAGGCTCAGCCTGGCAGAAATTATCTCTGTTCTCTCTTCGACTGCACACACAACTTTTGTGCTCTTCAACTCTAGGTCTTGTGGAGCGCTTTTCAAGGTGACAGTTTGGTAATTCAGATTTTAAGGAGGAGCTAAAGGTACGTTTGGAAATTCCCGGGGACAGTGAGGAGCAGCAGGGCAGGTGCCTTGTTCCCCCGTGCGGGGCAGCCCCGGGGCAGCCGGAGCAGAGGGTTTTTCAGGCTCCAGTGCCGGTGATGGCCGCGCAGGAAGGTGCTAAAGTCTCACCCTGATATGCACAAGTGCAAATCAGGACCTGAATGTGCCCGCTCGGAGGGATTTGGGGCAGGATGCGGCTCAATGGGGCCGGGGCTCGCTGATGGCTGTTTAGGGGAAGGGATTCCCGGGGGAACCATGGCTGCAGGGCACCGCTCCCAACCCTCCACCCACCCTGCCCGGGCAGCTCGGGAGGGTGCCCGACCTGCCCCAGGGGCATTGCCGAAGGAAAATAATTTCACTTGCCAGAAAAATGAGGCTCACGGGCTCAGTTCGTGGCTGGGGTACCCATTTCCCACTCCCGAGGGTCGCACTGAAGAGTTCCAGGGTATATTAATGAGCAAGCAGAATAATTAATTTCTGCCATGCAGGCTAGGCTAGGAAAACTCAGGTTTTGAGGATGATTGCATATTAGTAGTACATTTAGGATCCACCCTGATTGACCAATCCCAGCAGCTCGAGAAGGTGTCCGTGCTGCTGCAGGGGTATTGCCGAGGGAAAAGGATTTAACTTGCCCAAAAAATGAAGCTCGAGGGCTCAGCTCATAGCTGGGCTACCCATTTCCCACTCAGAGCCCCCTGGAGAGCTCCGGGGGCTATGAATGAGCAAGCAGAATAATTAATTTCTGCCACTCAGAAACGTGGCTGGGAAAACTCAGGTTTTGAGGATGATTCCGTATTAATTGCATATTTAGAAGGCACCCTGACTGAACGATCCCAGCAGCTCGGGAAGGTGTCCGTGCTGCCGGAGGGGCATTGCAGAAGGAAAATAATTTCACTTGCCAGAAAAATGAGGCTCAAGGGCTCAGCTCATGGCTGGGGCACCCATTTCCCATCCCCGAGGGTCGCACTGAAGAGTTCAAGGGGTATTAATGAGCAAGCAGAATAATTAATTTCTGCCACGCAGGCTAGACTAGGAAAACTCAGGTTTTGAGGATGATTCCGTATTAATTGCACATTTAGAGAGCACCCTGATTGAACAATCCCAGCGGGATCCGAGCCCAGGAGTAAAAGCAAACCCTCCACGGTGCTGTCCCTCTCCAGCAGCCCGGGCGAGGTGTCAAAGCTGTGCCCTCCAGGTGTGACCAGCCCATTAGTGAGCCCTAAAGCCATCTCGGGCAGTGCTTGGCATTGATGCTATCAGCAGCGGGGGGTGCTGGTACCCCGAGCTGCGAAGCCGCCCTGAAAGCAGCTCCAGCCCATCCGGCGTGGCTGCCGGAGGGAGGGGACCGCATTCCTCCGCTCCTTCCACCCAGGGTGGAGCACGGGCTGATGGCTTCCATCTGCCCTGGGGATAAGTAGACAGGATCCAGGCAACTCTCCAACAACTGTCCCCTCTGGAAAAGAGGCCTCCATATTCACCCTCTACCCAGGATGAGTAGCATATGTGTACAGAAAATAGAGATGCTGAGGGTTCTATGAGTGCTGATCAGGGTTATTTTTGCCCTGAAGTGCATCAAAAAACCTCTCATGGCAGCTTAGACTTTTGCAAAGCGCTGCTCGCTTCCTTGGATATTGTCTCAACACAGCGATGCCTCCTTGCTGCGCCACAGTTTAAAAATGAAATTTTGCACGGGCACGAGAACAACAGAACAGGACCTCTCAAAAAATGATCTGATTGCCAAAACTGGTCAAGCTGTAAGATTGATGCAAACAGTAAAAAATAAGGAGCAAAATTACTAAAAGGGATGCGGAAAAGGGTGATGGGGCTGTCTAGAAGCAAAGGCTGTACCTCTGATTGTAACAGGGCACTAGATAGGTGAGCAAAGCATTCACTGTGTGCAGATAATACTAAGGATTGAAAAGAGCTTGTTTTTAAGTTCAACTGAAAATTATAACCCATTAAAATGTGGGGTCAACTTTTTGGTCAGTGTGGTTGTCCTGCCTGATCTCCAGCAGTATGTTTAGGACTTCTCACGAGTACTTTAATCCATTTCCAGAGGATCAGTTATATCTGATTCAAATGAATTTGGCTTCCCTTCCCACACTCTCCCAATTTTTGCCTTAATTTCTTATCTTTGGCGTTCAGTGACAATGCTGGCCTTTTAAAATAAGTGTTTATGGGTGGAAAACAGGCTGTAGGTGGCCTTATTTCAGCAGAGCTCTAAATCACCGGGCACCATCAGCAGGTGAGGGCTCAGCCCATCACTTTTAGCAGCTATTTTGTGTCCGTGCGGGCTGATTTCCAGTCAGACCACTTCATATCACCAGGACTGTTCGCTCCCAATTAGATGTTTAAATTAACCCTTCATTAAGGCGACAGGAGGTGATAGAGACACGTTTCGCTGCCATGAATGCAGATCAGGGATATGCTCTGCACCTCCCATTGTTTGGATGCTGGGCTGGACATATCCGCTCCAGAGGCTTGGAAAAGAACTGCTCCGAGAGTTTCCATCTTCAGAGGATCTGGGATCACATCTAAAATCTGTTTTCTCCCAGTCATACACAAACATGTAACTGGAGAGTAACAATTTGGATTGCTGGAAGAAGAGCATACGGGCAAAACTGAAATATTCTGCAGAGTACTTAGCACTGAGGTGTTTGTAACACCACCTCATTTCTCATGGTGGCTTTGGGCACAGTTTTTACCTCTCTCTGCCAAGGACAAAGATTTTCCTCTGCATTTGGATTGGTACATACTGAATTGGCATTTTTGCAATGCACCAATTAATTTCTTTAAATTTTTTCTTTTATTTTTTTTTCCTTTCAGGCGGTAGTAAATTAAAAGAAGTTTGATTTTTTTTTAATTTTATTTTTTAGGTCCTGTGCAGAGATGTGTGTAAATTGACCCAAAACACAGCTACTTAACTTGGAGATCATTGCACACGTTGGGCAGTATGAGCCCAAGCATGAAGGAATGAGATCTTCCTGCCAAGTGCTTGGCTGGCATTTTGTTAATTATATATGCTATTTTATAGGCTTAATGCTCATGCCATGGCAGTGCCCAGAGACCTTGGGGTACAACTTCCTGCTAAATCTGCAGCCAAAGGTGCTGCTTCTGTTATGGACCAGGCCTGAAGCTCTTTTGGTCACTTGGATTAAGACTCTGATGCTGCTGACTAAGATTTTTCTTCCAGAATATTTTTTTTTTTTTTCAGCCGGATTAACTCTTGCAAGTTGCCAGTGCAAGAAGAGAGTGGTTGTGAGCAAGGAATGTGGTGTGAAGTGTTTCGGTGTAGCAGAGATTTAAAGCAGTGAAATGCTGCCTGTAGGTGTGGCTGGGGAATTTGTGATACTCTGCTTCAGGGGCACTTGTAAGAGAAAAAAGGGATTTAAATGATACTATATCAATGTGTGTGTTGGCCAGTTTTTCCAGACAAGCAGAGTATTTTTCATTCACCTTATTTTTATTTATTTAAAATATTTTTCTGTGCCTTTTTCTGTTGCATTGGGATATGAGGGCAGTAGAGACTGGAATATGCATAAAGATTTTCAGTACTGGGGCTAAGCACAGTCCTTTCTGCAAACAGGTCTGTCTTGGCTACGTGAGTTAACATCGTTTTTTTACTTTTTCAGGATATTAAATAATTGTTTTTTAGCAGACTGTTCTGTATTCAAAGTCTCTCAGGGTTTAAATAGCTTTTGAAGAAGTAAATGATATTATTTATTTTGTCAAGTCTTTTTCCCATGGCAAAATATGCTATTTTCAAATATATATTTCTCAAATTTCAAAAATATATTTCTCAAATATAAGGCTTCCTCTCCTCCTTTAAATAGATTGAAAAATAAACTTGTATTCATTGCTGCTGTATTCAGAACAGCTGAGTTTTTAATTCTTCACCAAAACCAGCACTAATGTCTGTTGGCAATGCAGGACTCTGCTCTTGTCACAATTTTTCATCCATCTGGGTGAACTTCCATGCAAAAGGATGGGCTGATTGCCACAAGAAAATACAGGGATGGGCAGCTCTGAATTGCTGTGAGACCTGAAAACTTTGCTCCTTCTTTCTTCTTCCAAAGGTTGGAGGTGGTGGCTGCAATCTCCAAAGGAGGAGAACGGCCTGGGAGGGGACAAATCAGAGACAAGTTCCTCTAATTTATTGGAAATTATGGATGGTGTGAGTTACATGAGCTCTTAGCTCCATTTTCAGGGAGTCAGAGAATGGCTGTGTTGGAAGAGACAATAAAACCATCCCTGAGCAGGGACATCTCCTCCACACCAGGTTTCTCAGAGCCCAGTCCAGCCTGGCCTTTGTACCTTCAAAATCTGCTTTATCTGTGCCTCTGATCTGCTGAGCTGGACATTTCCACTGGGCTGCCTGATTTTTGCAAACTGCTTTTTAAAACTATTTAAGGGATTTATTTTGGAGCCCTCCAGTTGCTGCCACCCTGCTGGAGTTGGTTCAGCACCTCTCCAGACAAGAAAATGGACAAAGCACATTTCCCTCAGCGTGTGATGGACAGGGCTGATTTGAGCTCCTTGTATCTAGATTTGCTCTGAATTACCAGAAAATTGCAGAAAGGGGATGCCTGGATGTCATTTCTCTGCTTTAATTAACTCAGCTTGCTCTGTGATAATTTCAAAATCACAAAACGAGATTTTCTTCAGGATTTTTTGAAGAATTGGGGTTTATTTTTGTGCAAACCACATCACGGAAAATGCCAGCCTGAAGGTGTTAGATAAGTCACCAAAGCTACTTGTAAGAATAAAGGTAAATAATTTCAGACTCCATTGCTGTGTTATGTTCAAGTAAAATAACCATTGGGCTGCAACAACAGAAAATTTATCTGGAAAATAGTTAAATCTTGAAATATTTTGAGAGTTCTTCCAAGAGTGACAGTGCTGTGGTGGTATTTTTCTACTTCCTCTAGCAAAGGCAAACTGATTTGTCACCCTGTTTCCGGGTTTTTATTCAGTGTAGTGGTGATATTCCAGCTGGGAACTTTTTTTGAAGCACACTGTATTGTGTCAAAGGGTGTCTCAAGGCAGCAGCACTGAGGAATACACTTCTTCATGGCTGGTTTAGGGTTAAAAGTAGCCAGGTTCTGAAATTTGTGTGTTGCTGATCATTTTGGGACTATAATCTATATAATTACAGATAAATTTATTGTTGGTTGGAGGAACTCTAACCTGGAATGAAACATCATCTAGCACATGTTTAGCTCTGGTAATTTATTTTATGAAATGAGAGAATTGTGAGGTTGCATTATCAGCTTCATGGATTCCATATTGTGTCATTTATTGATTAGGTGCCATTGCTAATTTGTCATTTTTTTCATAATTTTGTCCTAAAGCGTTACCGTTAGCCAAATTTGTCAAGTGGACTCATGTGACCAGACACGCTGTCAGTTCAGACATTTACAAACAGAGTTGATGCACAGAATCAAGGTGTAATAATTGTTAGAATACACATTGCATTTTTCCACAGGGGCAACAAGAAGTCTCACTGAAACGTATCTGAGCCATTTCTGAAAAGCTGTTATGTTTAAAAGACAATCACCTATTTACCAATAGCATAAAAATTATATTCTCAAAATCCATTTCAGGAGCAAGGATCACCTCGAAGTACTTGAACTCCTGTTCCTGTGTTCTGTGGGAACCACTGTGTGTGTGGAGGTGAGAACTGCCCAAAGGTGCTGTTTACATTTATTTGTTTGGTGCTGTGGGTTTCTCTGGGTTTGGATTGAAGGCACTTGAGATGGTAGTTCATGGTGAGACTCAGGTGTTTATTGTTTCTTATCAGTGAAGCAGTCTCACAACCATGAGTTCAGCAGCTCTTCATTAGAAGGCACAAAATGGCCAACAATCTCTTGTTACAAGGTCTTTTAGGACTAAACTGTCCAATTAAGAACTGACACCTGGATTATTTTCCCTTTTAACCCAATAACTGATCCCACAGAGCCCACAGTGCAGACTTTCCTGCCCAATTACAAAATGCCACCCAAACCCATGAAGAAGGAGGAAGAAGAAGAAACCCAGGACAACACCCTGTGCCCTCCATCTTGCTTCCACCCACAACAGACTAAAAATTCCAAACCCTCAATTTCTCACCAAGTGATACACCTACACTGCTCTCTACAATCTATTTCCCACTTTTGTGGGTTCCAGTCTATCTTGAAGTCTGGGAAACTTTCTCCATGGATGAGGGTGAAAGTCAGTGCTGCCCTGGGAGTCAGGGCACCCCAGAGCAGACAGAGGAATATTCCCAGTGCCCTGGGTTTGCACAGGTGGGATTCCTACAGCAGCAGAAGTCATCCAGGAGCAATCACGCTCTCATTTAACCTGGCTCCTGAAAAACCCAACCCTGGTGGTGTGGTTTAACCCCAGCTGACAACCCAGCCCCACTGCTCAGTCTCTGTCCCCTGGTGGGATGGGGAGAGGATTGGAAGGGTGATGGTGAAACAACTCAGGGGTTGAGATAAAGATAGTTTAATAACTAAAGCAAAAGTCGTGTATGCAAGCAAAGCAAAACAGGGAATTCATCCACTGCCTGCCATGGCAGGCAGGTGCTCCAGGAAGGCAGGGCTCCATCAATTACGTGGGAAGACAAACTCAGAATGTTCCCCTTCCTCCTTCTCCCCCAGCTTTGTGTGCTGAGGGTGATGCCATGAGGTCTGGGGTGTCCCTGGGGTCAGCTGGGATCAGCTGTCCTGGCTGTGCCCCCCAGCTCCTCACTGGTGTCCTCACAGGACAGGCCCTGGCTGTGTGCAGAAATGGTCAGCATGCTAATAAAATAGAGAGCAAAGAGTTCCTGCTGGCTCTTGGGGAGTATCCATGTAAAAACTTCACCTGGTGCAGGATGCTGAATGTGAACTGGGATAGCTGAAATTCTGCAGAGCAGAGCCATGCAGGTTGAAGCTTGTCACCGTCATATTTTCTGGAAAAATCCCTTTGCCCAGGATTCTTCTCCTGGGAAGCCGAGAAGCGTCAGAGAAAAAGGAAAACAATAATTATCCGATTTGCTTCTCCTGTGTTTTGCTGCTTTGGAATGTGTTTGGAGATTGTTTCATTGGTTTCATGTGAATTGTTTTTACTTAATGGCCAGTCACAGCCAGCTGTGTCAGGGCTCTGACAGAGTTTTCAAGGGTATTTTTCACAAGAGTCATGAGTTTTCATTAGTATCTTTCAAGCCTTCTTTCTCTATTCTTTAGTATAGTTTAGTATAGTATTCTTTAATATAGTATAATATCTTAAAATAATAAATTAACCTTCTAAGAACATGGAGTCAGATTCATCATTCCTTCCTTCGATGGGGATCTCAAAAAATACAACAAAAGCTGACAAAGTAGATCCTTATTTTTGAAGAACTGCATGAGCAAATTCACAGTTTCAAAATGGACTCAAACCAGAAGTGTTGCACTGTCATCCCAGAAACGGTGCTGGAATAATTATTGTGCATTTAGCTCCTAGGCCTTCCAGAACAGCCTTCCCACAGCCATTTATTAACCAATAATAAGAAAAATGTGTTTCCTGAGGGTGGGATCAGAGCTGGGCTCTGGGCAGAGCTGTTCCAGGCTGAGCTGTGATGCTCTCACAGATGCCCGGCTGTGAGCCTGGCACCCCCTCTGCTCTGCCCATGGGGCTCTGCAGGCTGCCTGAGCTGGCTCTACCCAAACTTCTTGCAGTCTCAGCACCTGCCTGGGCTGAGGGCTGAGTGTTTGTAGGGCTTGTGCCCACCTGAGCCATGGGGCTGGGTGCCAGCGACCACACAAGCTCCTGGAGGGCTCAGCCAGCAGGACAGAGCTGCTCAGCTGGAAATCCATCAATATCTGCGAGTGGGCTGCAGGTGAGAAATCATCCAGGGGTTTGCATGGGTGTGAGGCAGGACAGATGTTCAGTCCTTGTGTGCCTGGGGAATTGGCTTCTGCCCAGCAGCATCACCCAGTGCTGTTGTTGCTCCCCTCCCTGATTCCTCATTGTTACCTCGCATAACTCCAGCTCCTAAGGAAGGCTGGGAAGCTGACACAGTGAATAGATCATTACCTGTAATAATCAGCAATTTAGAAATTTGCCTCTAAGGAAAGTGTTTGGCTGTCTTGTTTGTTGAGGGAGGAAAAAAAAGACAAAGTGATAATTTCTGTAATTGGAAATCTCTTTTCATCCAGGGTAAGGGCACTTTCACACTCAAATCACTGTCATTTAATTCTCACAGCATCTTTGTAATATGTTGTGGGTTTAATTGCTGTTTAGATGAAACATTGCAGAGCAAAAAAATCAAGTTCAGATTTTTTTTTTCCTTTTATTTTTCTTCTTAGATTGCTCACTGTAAAATGCAAATAGGAAATACGGAATGAATAGGAAACTTTGAAGCAAACCCGCTGAGATTATGTGGAACTTAATGCAAAGCAGCAAAGAGTCAACAGTAATAAATGATTATGTAAGGATTATTAAATCTTAATTTAGTATTCATACAGCCCACATTCACAATTTTTTTTATCTAATTGGCCAGTGTTCTGTCACTGTGAGGCAAAAATGATGATCCAAACTCATAGCTGTTCTGATAAATGGAGATATCATTAGCAATATGAAGTAGGTGATCATGACTTCTCTCTTTTTCATAAATTACACTAAATAACCATAATGCTGCAATTTAGCGGTCCAAAGTTCATCCTATTCAGCAGGCCATCCATAGTCAACAGTTTAAAGAAAGGGGACCTGCTGAGAAAATGGTGGTCTAATCAGATGCCATAAAATCTGGCTGATCAGATGAGCCCCATTTTCTTTTTTTGTAAGGAGATCCTAATGAAGCAGAGCATTGAGGGGATTCACAACTTTTGTTCCTCCATTTGATTATTCAGGTTGGCTGCACCAAGTTCTAAACTAAGCAAGCGGGGTCTAATCCTCTGGGCTGTTTGCATACACGCTGTGTTTTACAGGAGACTTATTAAATCCCACTTTGCCAGCCCCCAAATTGTGTGGGACTTATCTCCAGTGCAAATGATCAAAACACCCAGAGATGCAGCAAATCAAACCCAGCAATCGAAGAGGAATCTGCTATTATTGTCTGCTCCCTGCCTGCTGGCTAATTTACCAAGCATGGCAAAAATGAAAAGTACTTCATGCTGCACTTCATGAATATCTAAAGTGGTGCAGAGGAGAGGGGATGCTGGCTGCCTGCTCAGCCAGAGGTTAAACTTCCAAAGTTTGGGCCTGTACTTGGTGATAACTAAACCCTGCAATGTCATTTGAAGGAATAAAAGTTCAGCAGTGCACCCCTTTCTGTCCCGTTGTGGTAGCTTTCATTTGGCTGCCTAAAATACACTTTTTTTTTAAAGAAAAATACATAGTGCTTTCACTTTTACTTGCATTTAAATGGGGAAATCCCTTCATTTTTTTCTTTCTTTTAGCTACTGTGTATTCTTGGTATCTTTGTGTGTTGCCCATGGCTGGGAATTGCTCCCTCACAGAAAATGTGGGGCTGGATGGCAGCAGCCTGATGGAGAGCTCAGTGCAGTCAATTTTTTGATGAAGTCTGAGCCTGCCAGGCCTGCTTTGAGAAGTGGTGAGTGAGCTCCTGCCCTCCCCAGGGATGGAACGAGCCACAGAGCCCCCATTTACCATCACAGTGAGTCAGAAAATTGGAAAATTGCTGCAAGAAATCTCCCAGATGTGGTTCCTCATCCTCTTTTCAGATCATTGCTGCAAGACTTGGAGAGGACTGTTTGTCAGAAGAGCTAAACACAAACAAGCCCTGGTTTTGTTCTGTAAACAGGGCAAAGGTGTGATGAGCCAAATATGCTCCTGGGAGGGGTGGCCTCTGCTGAGGGTTTTCCCTGATTACAGATGCAGCAGGTTCCCTTTGCAGCCTTAGACAAGAAGGGAATTCCTGCAGGAATCCCAACTCCAGCGCTGTGCTAAACAAAAGGAGTGTGCGCTGCCTGCCATGCTGCTGCTCCAAATAAATCCCCACTGCTGATAACTGCCCAAGGAAAGCTCAAACTGCTGCTTTAGTTGGGAGCACTTTTCCTGTGCTTTGGTTCGGTTTGTCCCATCGAGGAAGTTTATATCTATCAAATATCTATCAAATCTATCAAATATCTGTTTATTTCTGCCTCCTGACACCTGTAAGCACTTTTGCATATGAGCACACTAATTCACACCGAGCTCTCTGGCAAACTGAGCTCACTGCCTTGGACATTGCAAGCCCTTCAGAGTACTCATTGCCCTTTTTTTTTTTTTTGCATTTTCTTCAGCATTTCTTTCTGTTTCAAACCCTTGGAGAGCAGCTTCTGTTTGTGCTTTCACCCTGTAACATCCCTTGCTTTAATTTTCTGCACTGGTTCTTTGGAAGTCAAAATTCTTGTCTCAGCTGTGCCTTCTTTAACCATTGTTTCATTGGAGCCTTTTCCAGATTCCTGGAGGTTCTCCCCTGTAAGCAGCTGTCCCCCTGCCTTTTGTCCCCCGCTGCAAGCTCAGCTTGTCCCCAAGCTCTGCTCTTGCCTTTGACAGGTCCTTGGCTGTGCAGTGCCCTCCCCACAGCTGCAGAGCCACCTCTGTGCTCACCTGTCCTGCACTGACGGCTCCAAAACTGCCACAAGAAAATTCCAGACGGAAACAATGGGAATTGTTGACGTTTACCTGCCTTGGTGTGCCACAGCCCCACCTGGCTCTGCAGGTATCTGAGTTTTAGGGAAATCCACCCACATCTCTGGCTTTTCTCAGGGTTCAGTGTGTCTCCAGTATAAGGTGCTCCCAGGCATTTATAACTTTGCAGAGATCACCACTGTGGAATTCATATTTTCTGGAAAAATCCCTTTGCCCAGGATTTTTCTCCTGGGAAGCTGAGGAGCCTCAGAGAAAAAGGAAAAGAACAATTATTTGATGTGCTTCTCCTGTGTTGTGCTCATGTGGAATGTGTTTGGAGATTGTTTACCCACAGGTGATTGTTCCATTGGATTCTGCTGTGAGTTGTTTTCACTCTTTGGCCAATCAGGGCCAAGCTGGGACTCTGGAAAGAGTCAGGAGTTTTCATTATTATCTTTTTAGCATTTTGTAAGTATCCTTTCTGTATTCTTTAGTATAGTTTAGTATAGTATTCTTTATTATAAAATAGTATCATAAAATAATAAATTAGACTTCTGAGAGCATGGAGTCAGATCCATCATTCCCTCCTTTGTCGGGGCACCCCACAAATACAACACACCACTGCCCTGGTTCACATGCTCTCAGGAGCACCCCCAGGTTAGCTTCAGGTTAACCCAGCTGGGAGTGTTTAAACCCTTCCAGGGAACCTGGTTTGCTCTGGCTGGAGCATCTTTGGAGGCAAATGTGTGAGTGGTGCTGCTGGGGCTGAGGGGGGCTGACCTTTGGCAGATGGTGTTGCAGAGATGCTCGGGGGCAGGCTGATGAGCAGGAGCCTTTTCCATAAAATTGTCATGTAGAGCATGATTTTCTGCCTGGATATGTTTACACCACAAAAAGAATATATTCTTTCAAAAAATTTTCCAGTATAGTTTGCCACTGCTGCAAATTCTGTAAGTGATTGTGTCTTCACCACAAAAATCAGTATAATTTTTATGGCAAAATTCCACTTTTAAAATTCCCTCTGCAAAAGAAAGCACAGATTGCCAGTCTCTTGAGGCAGAAGCTGTTTTCTACTCTACACACACTGATTAGATCTGTAAACTTTCTAAGGGTTGTAGACATTGAGATAATAAAAATAATTAATAATGTTGACTAATCTACTCTCTACCTGTACAGGAGAAGAAAATCTTCAACAAATAATATTCTTAAAAACCACCTAAGAGCTAGTCTGTGTGTATATATAACAGAAAGAGAAACTTAATTCTCAGTAGTGTGATTTTTTTTTTGCAGGGAAGGAGGGGAGCTAAGTGAAAGGGAAATTATCAACAACTGTATTTTGAGGGCAGGAAACTGCTCTGATCTGTGCTATTCATTTTTTGGAACTCTAGCATAGCAGGGATTTGTTAGCTCACACAGAATTTGGTTGAAACATGCTCAGTACTTTGTGTGTGCCTGAATGCCAAAGCCCTGAGGTTGGTGGGCTGCTAATCCCAGTGACACTGCCCCTACACCAGAGCCAAGTGTTTTGGAAGAAATCACTTCCTTTGCCACCCTTTCTCATCCCAAAAATGGTGGAATGGACCATTTGTGAGCAGCTGAGTTGCTGCTCCTTCTCCTCTCTTGTACCCACAGACAGTGCTCAGAGGGAATTCTCATCGCATTTCTCTGCAATGGTTGTGGTCACCTGAAATAGTTTCAAGCACCAGGAAATCACAGATTATTTTATAATTACCAGGGTCTCCAGGGCACTGAGATTTGTTCAGCCAACTGATTTATGTTACTCAAACACGGCTGTTTAATGGTATTGAAATATTCCGAAGTTTTATCAGGTCACATTACACATGCTGGGATAGAAAAGCTTGTATCATCCTCTGTTTGCTCAGCGCCTCTCCTCTTGAACAAATAAAACATCCCAACAGTTCCCAGTGTCAAACCAATGGTTGATGAATGACTTCCAGGCTCTGGTTACATCAGAGAGTGCTGGATTGCCTGATCTCCCTCCCACTCCTGCTTTTTGCATGTTCAGCCCTTTAAAACACCAATGTTCTGTCTCTAATTTGAACAAACCAGAGCCAGAGCTGTGAGAGGGGGATCAGGGACTCCCCATCCTCATCCCTGAGCCCCGGGAAGCTCCAGACAAGGTGGCCTGAGCCTGTCCCAGGGGTCAGGGTTAACCATTCCCCAGGCTCCCAATGGTCCTTTCCTCACACCTGGAGCGTTCTAACCCGAGCAGCTGGACTGGCCTGTGACTGCCTGCCTGCTCTACATCAAACTTAACTAAAGGACATCACGATTTTCAAACTTTTAAAAAATTTTCTTTGCAGATCAGGTGCTGCTGTGCTGCTTGAGCATCCAGACATACCCAGGGAAGTTTGTGAGGCTGCTTAAGAGACCTCTACAGGAGATTCTGCTGTTGATAAGTTGGAGGGAACAGCCCAGGCATTAAGATAATACTTACAAGGTAAAATATTTTCCCTCGTGTGATGTTACTACTCGAGGTTTTATTTCTTTTTTTTTTTTCTCTTTAAAAAAAACCAACCCAGCAACGCAACACCACAAAAGCGACCCACACACGTTCAGGCCTCCTCAGGTTTAGACTGATGTTTTACTTGAAATAACACTTTATTGATGTTCGGGATCCCCCAATTTCCAAGAAGAAAAGCTGATTATCTTCGGAGGCAGCCTTATAGAGAGGGGCAGACCCCCAGCAGCCTTCCGCTCCAGCCTGGATCAATGCAGAGAAGTGCTCTTTGATGGACTTTCAGGCCCTGTGATCTCCCAGCCCTGGGGGTTTAAAGGATGAGCATATCAATCCAGGAGCACTGAACTGCATTTCCATTGCATCGGGGCTCCTCCTCCTGCCTTTGTCCCGACAAACTCGGCCCCTCCTACTTTTGTCACTATTCTTTCATGCTTTGTTTAGCAAACACAAAAAAAGCTTTGTTTTGTTGCTGGGTCTTTTTTAAGCTTTGCATAAAACAGTTTAAAGTGCCGTAATGCTGTGTACCTGTGATCACCTTCAGGGTCAAAATCAGTTTACAACAGATTAACCTATTTATCTTTCCCCCCAAACTCACCCCTGGCTTATGATTCGCACAAATACAAATTGTCGTTCGGATGAGCACAGTCTTCCTACTTTATTCTGAACTCAGACTTTGCAAGAATCTCTAACTGCGGATTTCCCTGGGAACAGTTTTCTAGAAGGCAGCACATGTGTGCCTGCCTTTCTTTCCTGCCGTTGTCCTGCTGTGTTTCAGCATTCTGAGCAAGAAGAAAACTGGTCACATGGGATTTGTAGAAGTTTGGGTAGCACTGGTGCAATTATTTTGCTTGCCCTAATAGTTAGCATTAAAAATGTGTGTGCTTAATTTTATTTTTTTATTAGGTGTAAGGCTTACAAACACAGTGTTATAGATTCTATTTCTGTGTTATAGATTCTATTCTATTTCTATCTCCCTCTAAAACAAACCAAAATCCTCATTCTCGGTGATATTTCCCTATCTGCCCACTGCTTTGGGGTGGATCATACCTAAGTCTTGAAGTGAGAAATGCTCATTGAGCGCTGCACTTCTTTAATAGTGAAGATCAAAGAAATAACTCAGAACAGATTCTGCATTACCTGCATTCTTTAAAGCCACTGTCCATGGGAAAATAAACCAGTATTTATTAATAAATTATTATTTTATTAAACTGGAAGTAGCAATGCAGGCAAGGCAGTTCACACCCAGCCCCCCAACGAGTGTGAGCACACACTTAACAAACCCAGGAGCTGAGTGGCTCCCCAAAACTGCTGGGGAAGTGTAGGGGAACGACTGCCTGGTGCTGTCTTGTCACATCACACCTCAAGTCACCACAGAAGTTCCTGAGAGTCCCATCAGGTGAAATCGTGGAGTAAAGCATCACCTGGGAGAATCTGGTGTTTGGGCAGGGCTCCTTTCTGAACTATTTATAGGTTTCCCATAAGGGAGTCTTCAAAATCCTAATTGAGCAGATCATTCCTGGAGTCCTCAGGTGCTGGATTTAAGCCAGTTCTTTTCCAGCTCCCCCCAAAAAGAAGCTGTCTCCTCTACTCCAAGAACCCCTATGCAATTCCTTTGCTAAAAAGGACAGCAGAGCCATAGCCCTGTGCCAACCTTTTAGCATTTCTGGGCTGTTTTGCTGTAGGACACTGATCCTAAAGCACTGCAAGATCCCAGGAGCACGGGCTGAGAGCTGGTGCTGTGCAGAGCTGGGCACTCGTGCCAAGAGCTGCCTTTTCTGAGCAGGCCAGGCAGCAGCTGGGGTGGTGCCATGTCCCCTCAGCCAAGCCCCAGGCTACTGCCAGCCCTGGAAAGAGCTCTTTGGGATGGGCTGATCCTAATGGACTCACTGGCTGTTATTGATCCCTGTCCTATTTCCCAGAGCTGCTGAGCCTAAGGGAAACTCCTGAAGTGGGTCAGCCCTCCTTTCTTAGGCTGACAGGGCGAGCCCTTCCCAGCCCAGGCTGATGCTCAGAGTTGAGCCTTTTCTGAGGGCACAGGCCCTGGATGTAAGAGGAGGGATGCTGATTTTTATTCTGTGCCTGCAGCTCTGCAGTCCTGGCACCTACTGTCCCAAGTGGGCTGCCTTGGGTACAAAAGTAATGCACCAAAAGGCAGGGGGTGACTGAATTAACTGTGCTCTGAGCATGAGCACAATAACGAGCACAGATGATGGGGGCAGGCTGTGAGAGAGAACAGGAACAGGCATTTTGGGGTACAGGACCAGCAGGTCTCAGATTGGCTCAGCCATCTTTGGCTGTCTTCCTCAGAGAAAAGGAAAACAACTTTTATCTCATTTGCTTCTCCTGTGTTGTGCTCATGTGGAATGTGTTTGGAGATTGTTTACCCACAGGTGATTGTTTCATTGGATTCTGCTGTGAGTTGTTTTCACTCTTTGGCCAATCAGGGCCAAGCTGTGTCAGGACTCTGGAAAGAGTCACGAGTTTTCATTATTATCTTTTTAACATTCAGTATCCTTTCTGTATTCTTTAGTATAGTATAGTATTCTTTAATATAAAATATTATCATAAAATAAAAAATTAGCCTTCTGAGAACATGGAGTCAGATTCATCATTCCTCCCTGCCACACGGGTGCCTGCAAATACAGTACTTGTCCATATGTAAATGGATTTTCTTGAGTGTTTCTTCTTGGGCTCTGTCTTTTGCTCATATACATACAGACACGGTGAAAAAAATTAAAATCTGCCCCAGGTATTGCTAATATTAAAGAAAAAATGGTGCTTTTGTTTCAGTTTGTAGGTGTTTCTAAAGTATTTTAGTGCAACCAGAATGGGGCAAAAAAAGTACCTAAGAAGATCTCAAGAAGCCTAAAGTTTCAGTGCTGAATCTGAGTCTAGGAATGATCCATAAATCAAAATGCTCCAGCCAGCCCCTTTGGAAAAAAAATCATCCTGTAATGCAACATTCAAACCTGCAGACTGTGACAAAGAAATAAAAAAATTATCCAAAATCCTACGTGACTAAGCAAGAAATCTTCTGAGATCAAAGCTTGACTTTCAACTGGTCTGAATCCATTTTTTATTTGCGAAATAATTCCTAGTTCAAACATTATTATAGCTGAATCTTAGGAGGAAAAAGAAATTTAATACCAAAATACATAGAAAGTGTTCTAGGAGTTCTTGTTGAAGGAAAAGTAACATAACCACAGCAGTGACTTTTGCTGCTTGGTATCATCTTAAAAAAAAAAATGGTTCCTAGCATTACTTGTTTGAATATTGTTGGATTAAATGGAAGAGGATATTTCCTAATGATCTAAAATTACCAAAGAGGATAAGATATCAATTAGAGAATTGTACTGGTAATTTCCAGTTTATGGTAAAGGGCTACAATAATTAAGATATCAGGTGTCATTCACAGATACCATGTTTGAAGACCTTCAGTCTCATGCTGGTGTCAGTTTTTAACTGTGGCCCACATTTCAGTGGCTTTTTGCTCTTTGGAGAAGAAAAAGATGAGAGAAATTCACCATTATCTGTGATGAGCTGTGAGAACAGAGCTAAGTTTTAACAATTGAAATCAGGGGGAAATGTGGTAAAGAGTGACTCTCCTCTCTTTCTTTCAGAAATCTGGTGGAAAATATGATCAATCTCTGCAGCCTCAAAGGGAATCAATTTACCTTACATAATTTCACTGTATTTCACCATTTGTGGACCATGTCTGATGTAGAACAGTCTCCTAAATTTTGGGGAATTCTCTGGCACTTTCCCATTTAATTTCTTCCTTAAGATTGTGTTTCAGATTGATCAATTAAGGCCATCTAGAAAAGAAACAAGGTTATGCAGACATGGGTCAAAGAACTGCACTTTCCTCTTTCCAGGAAAAGGTTTGAAAGCCACATCATCCTCTCCCTGCGCTGCTGTAACAATTTTGGCAACTGTGAAGAGCTTCTCCCTCATATTTGTGATATAATTTATGATATATTATATTTGTGATCTGTTATAATTTGTGATATAATTATCTTTAAATAATTATCAGCAGCTTCCTCAAACACCTGGCACTGGTGGTTTGTAGGGCTCCAGGAGTTTGTGTGTGCACTGTGAGCATGAGCAATATTTTTATCTGGGATTTTGGGTAATTCAGGAAATTTGCCAGAACTGGAAAGCCAGATTTAATTTTTAACATCCATATAATGATTCTTGTTATGTTTTAGGCTGTAATAATGTTCTCAGGCTTTCATTTTGGTAGAAGCAAATACTTTATTCCTGAATTGTGTGTAGGTCTCGAGTATGCCCAGACTGTGATTTGGTGACACAATTGGGACTGTGGATTAAGGCTTGCCATTAATTAGGATTTTTTCCTACCCATTTTTGCACTGAGGGTGTCCTGAAGAGCTGTGTCCCTTCTTTGAGTACCACAAATTCTCCCCTGTTTATTTTTCATTCACACTCCTCTGTCCTGTGCTGGAAACCAGAAATGAAGTCAAGTTCTTGCAGTGTGGACTTTTTACTCTGTGTTAGGAGCTTTGGGATTTGTCCAAAAAAACTGTGACCAGCTGGCTGAGGGCAGCTTCCAGAATATTGGATGCTGCTTGTGGGAATACAGCAAGGATAAAATTTTGGGGACAGAGTGAATTTTCCCAAAGGGAAGGAAGAAGCAGCCAGCATTGCCATCATTATTATTGTTTCTGAAAACATTGAAAATGATGAGTCTCACAGTCAAGGGACCAGTTCAGCTCCCGCCATTCAGTGCCCCTAAATTCAGCTTTTCTCTTTGGATACCTCAGATGTGTTCATCAGAGCTCTGAAAGAGGACTTTCTGAAATCAAGGTGGCATTCTAAAGACTTCTTCTGCAGAAAACAAATTTTCACATGGTTATTGCATGTTGGGTTGGGGTTTTCCTACCCCACCACACGCACAAACTGCTGCTGGTTCAGTTTATTTCAAAAGGAACTAATTTCTGGCAAAATATTTGCAGAGAACATCTCTTTGCTTCAGCTAAGTGGAATTTTTCATTCATTTTGTCTCACAGAATTTTTACAGGTGGTTGTTAAAATTATTTTCTCTTAAGCTGTCATTGTCCCTTTCCTTCAAAGGTTTATCATGTCAAATGCAATTTTCCATGGAGATTTTACTGAAATATCTTCTAGCTCCTATTTAGTTCATAAATCAGAAATGTATAAACTACACTTCTTTCTTCTTTAAATGCACAAGGAAATTTTTTTTTTGAAAGAGGATGTTGATCATTGGCTTGTCAGTCAAATGTGTATTTGCAGACACTGGGGCTGGGGTCTGGCAGAGAACAAATTCCTGGTTTGAACAGATTTAGTTTATTCATAAAAAAATTGGAACTTTCTGACTGACAACACCATACTAAACAAAATATGGATCAGGTGATTTCAAACCACCAGAAATTGTATTTATTTTTCATTCCCAAAAAAGCTTTTCCATAGTTAGTTTGTGTGATATATCATGTTTTAAGAAGAAAATCTATTTTAACCTAAATGAATGGAAGTCTCAGGCAGATTTGAAAAACATGAATGTAGCAAACAAAATAATCTCCTGCATATTTCTAATACGATGAGAATAATTCTAATAACGGATGAGAATCAGCAGGAGAAACCTTTGCTAAATTAATGTCTGTATTAAACACAGGCACTGGTAGAAGCCAATTTTATTAAATGATATTTGGCTATTTTATGGCATTTTGCCCATAGTTCTAGGTTTGCTCAGGGAGGAAAAGGAAGCATTGCTGTGTCCAGGTTTTTGACCCTTTGGATCAGCCCGTGCCAGCTCTCTGCCCCAGCTCACTCCAATTTTTCTGCAGTTTCCCAGACTGGCCAAATGTCTAAATTGATAAAACAGGACCAGATAATTAATACAAAGCACCTCAGACTTCCAATGCTTTCCCAGCAAAGAGGTGGGCAGGGAAGTGAAGGAATTTATGGCAGAAAGGAAAATCTGACCTCAGTGGGGGCAGCAGAAGAACCAGACCCACGTAACACTCACACAGCAAGGCTTGGGCACTAAATAAATAACATTTGCTTGGGCAGTAAATAAAAAATCATGTCCATTTTCAGCTGAAAGAAGGGAATAAAGACAAGGAAAGGGAGGATGATGAGGAATTGCTGTAATCCCTGCAGTAACTGATCCCAGGGATGGGATCTTGGAGCACAGGGACAGTGCCACCAGGGAAAAGTGGGAATGCCAGGGGAAATTTCATATAGACAGCACAGGTTAGAGTTGGGTTTGGCAGCTCTTCAGGGAAATCCTGCCACTAAAATGATATTCCTGGGCAGCACTGTGCCTTTTGGAGAGAAACATCCTCTGAGAGCATTGCTGGTGCGTCCTGAGCCACAAACTCCTCTTTGAGAGCACCCTAATGCTGGCATGGCTCATCAGAGGGCTCAATATCCTCCCCCAACAGCACCACAATAAATCTCTGCACAGCTTTGCTCCCCATTTCCGAGATGGGATGAGAGGAGAAATACAACCGTGTTTTAGCAGTGAGATATTACTGCAGGGGAGTGCTGGGGAGGTAGGAAATGCCAGCTCAGGGCAGGCATTTGCTCCATCAGTTGAACAGTTGTCCCAAATGATGGCTAATCAGAGATAAAGCAGGCACCAGCAGTGCCGTTTCAGTAGTGCAGCTCCAGCAGATTTGCAAGGGAAATTCAGATCGACAGGTGGTCCTTACCTTTGGCAGAAGGTCAAAAGAACATCACAACTTTCTTATCTCTCTGTTTTATCTGCTGAAGGTGGGGGGAACTGGGGAAAATATCTGAGTTTTTCTAACCTTAGCCATTTAAATAGAGACACACCATTGCAGGGACTCAGTGATGTTTTCAAGATTTTAAGGATAGAAAAATTAAACTTTTTTTTCCCCCCCACAGTACAGGGCTGCAGTTTAGAGGTTTGTTCTCTCCATGGAAAAGCTATGAATCCTGATATTCAACTCCATGAATATCTGTTTAAAAGTAACTGTGGCATTATTTTTGACAGCTTTTTTTTGCAGAAGGAAAAGGGGTTTTAAACTATAAATTTTATTGATTCTCCTCTTCTGTATGATTTTTCCCTTGTTCAAACCCTACAAAAATCTTTGTTACACTGAATAACCCCAGTGGCTCGGGTGAGATAATGATATAATTGTTATAGGAGATAATTATTGATCCACACAGCCCTGGATGCCAGGTCATTGCTGGATGCCAGGGTCAGGACTCAGATGCAGATTTCTGACCCTCCTGTTCCTAAGGGTGGAGGTTTGGAGCACCAAAGCAGCTCCTCAGCAACATCCCCGATCAGATCAGCTGCAGATTCTCCCAGTTTGAGCTATCTTTGGTGTATTGCAATATCCAGGTGTCATTCCTGGGGGATCTGTGAGGACGGGAGAAGCGTTGAGCTGGTGCCAAAGTATTTGTGTGTATTTTTTCCAGCCAACCACATCCACTCAGGTGGTTTCCTGTGCTCTGAGGCAGGCTGGCAGTGGGTACAGAAATCTCCAGCTGTTTTTCTGCCACCTTCTGACACGCAGCTGGAGCTGTGTGGGTGATAACGTGGCTGCAAGGCCTCTTAAAAATCATATTTTAAATGTAATTGAAGGAAAAATAATTAGAAAATTCTCAGTTGAAGAGCCAGAAACCGCTTTGTAGAAAATGATTTGTTGTGTTCAATGATGAGCCACATAACAGAGCTAAATAAAAATTACAAATGTTCCTTTTCTTTTTGCAAGAGTAAAAAGTTCTGGCTCATTCATAGCATTGTTGCACAGATGGGCAAAGGGGACACAAAGTAAAGATGATTAATTAAAAGAAGAGGAAGAAATAGAGGGTCAGGAGAGGCAAATTGATGTGAAAGACAAGACAATTTGTACTCTCTGTGCTGTGTAACTGTAAGAAGTGTTCCAGCTGAATTTGTTGTTTGAAATAAATGCCACAATTGTTCATCCAATGGCACAGCTACCTTGGGCTGCCAGCTGAATTTCTGATTCTAAGATAAAAACTTGTATTTGGTCTTCCTAAATGCCGAAAAACCTCTTTTCCTGAGAGCTTCAGAGACCCAACAGCCTCATCACTGTCGGCTGAGTTTTCACCTGATTTTAAATTCCTCCCTCTGATGGTGTTGCTGCTCCTTCCTTGGGAGATTTTGGAATACTTGCAGATATCTTTACATCTGCTCCTATGGATAATTCTTTGAAGAGAAATATGATTTCCAACCACTGTTTCAAAGAACAGGAAGGTTCATTTTAAGTGTTTGATTTCCTAGTGAAGAGACTCAGCTTTGTTTTTAGAGCAGATCTACGGATCTGTGGGCAGACAAGCTATGCTTGAGTTCCAGTTTACCAAGTTGGAGCAGAGCAGGTAAATCTTTGGTTCACATCTCTCACTCTTTTTTGCCTTTTTTTTTTTTTTTTTTTTTTTAGGAAACCTAATGAAGGTAATTGACATTTGGCAATCAGGTTTTAGGATCTTGACAGTTCTGCAATGTGGTTTCTGTCACTGCTCTGGGAAAGCAGCACCGAGGAGGAAATGGGAGCTATCATGTCATGTGGATGAGTAACTGGCTCAGACAGAGCTTCCTTTGTGTCAGTGCTTGAAGTCACACTGCTGTCTTATTACAGCCTGTGGCTATTGCAATAAAAAGCAGGTGCAGAGGAGAAATAGGGGGAATGGGAAGGTTTTTAAAAACTCCACTTTTTTAATAAAGTAACACTCATTTTTTTAAAACTACCTGTAAGTCTTGGGATATGTTTGCGTTCTTCAAATCTCTGCATGAAATGGACAAAATAGATTTTGTCTGCAATGTAATAATTTACTTTATCAGCAGTCTCAGCCTGAAGCAGATTTTTAGCAGTCACTCTTGGCTGTTTGTATCATTTTATTCCCACACAGGTAAATGTTTAGCTCTTAGGAAAATGACTCACTTGTCTCAGGTGCTTGTAGCTAAATATTTATGTTCTTTTAAACAAATAATAAGAAACAATACCCAATTTAAACACTTGCCATGTCCTAAATCATAATTTGCTTTTGAAGAACAGTATTAATACTAAGTACAGAGCTGAACATGGAAATTCATTCACCAATTCTCCCTGCTATCAATTTGGCCAAGTAAAAATCTTTCAGATGCTTGGCTTTCTGTGTTCAGCTTCTCATTCAATGCCTGTTTGCTGTTTGTTTTATTTAAGCTCCTTTATTTCCTTGCTGGGAAGAACTCAGCAGAACAGCACTGGGAATTAATTACAGGCTCAGGAGTGGTGCCCCTCAGATGTCTGCACAGCTTCCCAGGCACCAGGGAAGCACAAAAGGTTCTTTTGCAGCATCTACCCTGTCTTGCAGCACAAAATTTCAGGTAGTTGTGTAAGTTGCTGTTGAGAGTCTGTAATTGCATTTTGCCTGATTTTTAAAGTAATTAATTATTTTTGACTGATTTTTAAATTAATTAAATTTTAAAAGATCTATTTAGGAGCAGTAGTCTGTGTATCCTCACACAGAGCAGTTCTAACTTCAGGCCAGTGAGCAGACCTGGCTGGGTTTGCTGTGACAGGTGACTGCCTCATTCCTGTAAACCTGCTTTAGAGAACTGATCCTCTCAGCCTTCCCTGGGACAGCACCTGGATGCAGCAGGGCCAAAAGGGGTGGTGGCAATTCTTTAGGGCCCTCTGACATTGGTAAAGATCATTCAGCTTCTCATCAGCAGCCCTAGGAAAGATTAAAATTAAGATTTAAACTCTCCAGGAGTGCTGGTTTGGGCAAGCATGGCTCAGCTGCTTGAGTTTATTCTTCCAGGGTACCATGCCCAGGTTGTGGGCAGTGTTGGGAGGCTGAGTTAAAAAAAAACATCAAGGTGCGTTTTCCCAATGCCCCTGCTGTATCCCCATGCCTGTGTTTGCATTGCCACGCTCTGCTCTGCTGGGCTTTGGAAGCTCTCTGCAGGTGCAGCAGCATTTCCTGCACCTCTGAGTGCTCAGCTTGGCCTCAGCTTGGGGCCTCCCATCCCTGGAGTGTCCCAGGCCAGGCTGGACAGGGCTGGGAGCAACCTGGGATGGTGGGACATGTCCCTGCCCATGGCAGGTCCCTTCCAACCCAAACCATTCTGGGATCCTGTGCCAGGATGTCAGTTCTGAGCACAGACACCAACGCATTTCTTAAATTCCTAAGCTTTCCTGTAGTAACTGGTGAACAAGCCTAAAATTAGTTAAATAATTATGAAAAAAACCAGAATTGCCTGTGGCTTTAAATTGTCTCAGCTGAGCTTATGTGAAAAAAACATGTCTGTGGTGCTAACCCTGTAAACTGAAAAATCAGGAGTTCCCTTCCCTGTGGGGTATTTAAACCTGTCTCATGCTGGGGAATACAGATGAGAAAGGCAGATATCAGCATATTTGAAATGGCTGTACTTACACCAGCCCTGGTATCAACTCTCTGCTTTCTATACAAGTAAAAACCTTGGATCTTTTTATTAAATGTCATTACTACTATTATTATTATTACTATTACTATTAGTTATTATTATGACTATTAGTTATCATATTATATTATATTATATTATATTATATTATATTATATTATATTATATTATATTATATTATATTATATTATATTATATTATATTATATTATATTATATTATATTATATTATATTATATTATATTACATTGCCAACGCTAAAAATGTTTTGAATTGCAGGAAGTTTTTCAGGGAAATAGTTTTTCATCTCATTTGCCTCTGGCACTGTTTTGAAAAGGAGTGCTAACAAAAGTTTATTGCTTGAGGTGTTAGTGAAGTGTACTTTGTTATCAATCTATATGAAAAGATTTTCCCAGATTTTCCTTCTCTGGTACCACTTGTAAGATGTTTTTCTCTCTTGTATCAATACCACCTCATTTATGTGCTTGGTATTCTGGAACTAATAGAAAGATCACAGTTAAGGTAAAAAAAAAAAAAAAAAAAAAAAAAAAAACCAAAAAAACAAAAACAAAAACAAAAACAAAAAAAAAAAAATCAAAGTAAGCCCTGTTTCCTTGTGTGCTTAAACATGTCCCACAGTCTTGACAGGTGTGAAAATTAGAGGTGTGTTGCCAATAGGTTAAATCATGGAATGGAGTGAAGATCACTGATTTTAATGTTTAAATAGTCTGCAGCACTGCCTGGGAATAGCTGCTATATATCAATTACACACGGAGTAGGAAGTTTGGAGACAACTGGTACTGCTAGAAATTCTGCCTGTCAAATTTGTCATAGTTTATTTAATTACAAGTATGAAGAAGAAACAACCTGGTAGCTTTTCCCAGTCTCCCCCCCAAGGGCAGATGGGTATTAAAGCCAATTCAGTCTGTTTCCTGATTGCTCCAGGCTACAGAAAATTGTTCCCCAGGGAGGAGAAGTAAATCAGTTATGATCTTTAGTCTCTCAGAGGGAGATTAGAGCCACCACACTGGTGAAACAGCAGTAGGCTTCCTCTGTGTAACTGATTTCACCTTTAATCCTGCCATTGATTGAATATTGCTAAGAACACTGCCATGCATTTTAAGGTCAAACCCATGATGAACACCCCAGGGAAAGGAAGTTATTTACACAGAAAGGTAAAGACAAGCCTGAAGCTTTACTGTTTCAAAAAAGCAGTAAAACATCTCCTTTGGGGGAAAAAAAGAGAAATTATTCCAATTTCAGCCATCAACCTTGCCCAAGTTTTTGTAGGGCTGCTTATCACAGTGGTATCTGATCATCTTCCAGGTAACGTGGAATAGTGAAGGCTTTTGTAGGCTTCACTGGATGTCTCACTCATCTTTCTTTTTCAGTTGAGCTTTTAACTCTTTATCTGTTGGTGTTAATTTTCTTCTAGGATTAAGTAGAGTTAGGACAAAAAGTGACATGAAAGTTGCAAGAGTGATTTTATGGCAGAAGGTGCTTTTATTGGGAGAAAAAAGATTTTCTAAAACCCCCTAAATTTTCTGCTACTCCTGAACCTCCTCTCTTAGTCTGTCATTTTGGTTTTCATATCACAGCATGTTTTTTTTTTTTTTTTCTTTGAGCTATTATTTGTTTTTAATCAGTAAAAGAAGATTCTTCTGTCTCTGCTGGACTGGGAAGCACAAAACGTTCCTCACAGGAAAGCTTGGTGTGGTTGTGTGCAAAACCTGGTCTCTGTGAGGATACAGAGCTGTGAGAATCACTGAGTACAGGCCATGAAAAATGGGCACAGTGTCCTGACAGGGCTGCAGGTGAGATCTGGCACAGAGAGCTTCTCTCTTGATTTTGTATTGCTGCTTGGAAACACTGATTGCTCAGAGACTCATCTGCCCTTTAATAAGGATGCACCTACCCCTGGAAGGACAGTGAGGGTAATTTCTTCTGCCCTGGGTGTTGAGGTAGGGCTTGTAGAGCCGTTTACCTGACATGACACTTGATTAGGTCTCCAGATGTTAGTCTGCTGAGGATCTATAAAGATAAATCTCATCTTTTTCCTCTGATTCTTTTGTGATTTCATATATCCAGCTAGAGGTGATTTGTTTAAAGTCCTTCACACTTGAAATGAGCCTCCCTGGTTTTCCATCATAGAGGTTTCCCTCTAGAGTGAGAACTTGTACTTACATCTCATAATTATGTGTTCCTGTCTCTGGAATGCTGATCTGATCTCCTGGGTGATCTTGGACTCCTGTTCTCCTCTCCAAGTGTGCTTCTTACTTGTACTGAACATTGTTGGAGGCAGAAACTTGGAGCCAGCTTTTAAAAGAACTTCAAAACTTTTGGGATATCTGATAATGACATATTTAAGAGAATACAAATCAGAGTGAGACCTAGAAATCCATGCAGGATAGCTACTTGGAGATAAATGACTGACTGAACCAAAGTTGAGAAAACTTAAATTAAATGAGAGGCAGCCCTCTTTTAAAACTGCTTTATGTTTGGGACAAAATCCTGCCTTCTTCACGTGATCCCAGAATTTCTGAGGAGACTTTGGCTGGCTTGGGCCCCCCTGTGTCTGTTTGCTGCTCCCTGCCCAGGACCCATCCCACGTGATGCTGCTGGGTGCCAAATGTCCTTTATCTGCAGCTTGGGTCTGTGCCCTTTGCTCCCTCTTAATCCCAGCACTGTGGGCATCCTGTCAGGGAATTCTGGCTGTGGGATATGATTCCATCAGTGCCTCCAGAGCTCCATGCTGAGCTCTGGCCGTGCCTCCCTGGTGGCTGTCCTGGGCAAGGAGGTGACCCAGCCACCTCCCCGTGGTGTCACCACGCCAAGGCCTGGCCACAGCTGCAAACCAGCAGGTGCCTGGCAAGTCTGGGGCTGCTCAGGACCTGCCACCTGTGGCATTCACATTTTCTGAAAAATCCCTTTGCCCAGGAGTTTTGTCCTGGGAAGCTGAGAAGCCTCAGAGCAAAGGAAAACAATTCTTATCTCATTTGCTTCTCCTGTGTTGTGCTCATGTGGAATGTGTTTGGAGATTGTTTACCCACAGGTGATTGTTCCATTGGATTCTGCTGTGAATTATTTTCACTCATTGGCCAATCAGGGCCAAGCTGGGACTCCCAGAGTCACGAGTTTTCATTATTATCTTTTTAGCATTCTGTAAGTATCCTTTCTGTATTCTTTAGTATAGTTTAGTATAGTATCCTTTAATATAAAATATTATCATAAAATAATAAATTAGCCTGCTGAGAACATGGAGCCAGATTCATCATTCCACCCTTTGTTGGGGCACCACACAAATACAACAGCCACCCCCACCTGGGCTGGTAGGGAAGGGTGTGGAGAGGCTTCAGCCCCTCTCCAGGAGCAGCTGCAGCCATTCGGGGTGTCCCCAGCAGCATCAGCACTGCAGGGCCTGCAATGCCTCTGGGAAGGGCTGCAGAGAGAGCTGCTCTGCAGGTCAGAGCTCTTCCTGACCACAAACTGACCCCTGGGCTCAGGCTGACCTTCTCCTGTGAGGGCAAGGACAGCACCCAGCAAAGCTGGCCATGCTCTCAGGGGCTCTGGGTAGCAGGTCGAGCCTGGCTCCTTCCTGCCCCTCACACAGGGATTTGCCTTTTAGAAGGATTTTCCACCCCATCCCCTTTTCCTGCCTCCTGCTGGGAGGAGGTTCAGGGCCAGTTCTCCTGTTGGCATCCCAGGACTCTCTGATGGGCTGGGGGCAGCAGGCAGAGGCTGTGCCCTCCTGGGCAAGGAAGTGTCTGCAGAGTTTCACCATTTTTTGCAGCCCTCACTGTGGCAGGAGGGATTTCCTCTCCTTTTCTTGATATTTTCCTGGCTTCCCTCATGCTGTTTGCTATTCCCAAGCACTTCTCCGGGTTAGCCACAAGGTGCCATCAGCAGACACTGCTACACCAGTATTGGGGGCTGGAGGCAGAGAGAGAGCCAGGCAAAAACACCCTGATGCTACAGAGAGGGAAAAGCTAATTAATAAAAAGCATAAGCAGAAGGAGATCAAAACACAAAGGAAAACACACCAAGGACAGGCAGCTGTGCCTCTGTGTCCCTTGCAGGGTTTTTACTGCTGCACTGGCAATCTCAGTTCAGATTTGGGTTTTTTTGTTAAACTGGTTTTAGTCCTTCTTGCCCCTAATGCCAGGGGCATCAAGCAGTGTCCCTGGCCCCCGGTGCTGGCTGCTGGGAGAGCACAAATCACAGCGTGTGACCCCTGCCTCCCAGGCTAACCATCTGATCCAAGGCAGCAAGCACGTCAAGGGGAAATAATTGGAAAAGGGAGAGCAAGAATAGGCTTGGATACCATTTGTTTGACCTCTTCAGATCCAGAAAAGCCATTCTCAACCTGCTTGGTTGGTTTGCTGGTAGACAATTGGCCAATACCACAAAATATCTCTCCAGATCTTTCACAATTTGTTATCGATCCCACTGAGGAATGGGGTGTGTGGACCAAATTTCTCCCTGAAGCACCCTAGGAACCTCAGGAATTGGAAATCCTTGGCTCGGTGAAACTGGATTTTTGCATAATACTTGATTTTCCTGGGTCAAAACAAAGTTAAGACAAAATTACAGATGTCACTGCAAATCATGCCTTGTGCAAAAATGCGACATCTCAGTGCAATCCTGAAGAGCATCTTCCTGAATGTGAAAGAGAATTTCCTGGTGGGATTTTGCAGTGCCCCTCTCAGGTGTCAGCTTCACACAGGCAGAGGTCTGACAGGGCAGGTGACAGTGAATTTACAGAGCAGCTCTGGAAGGAACAGCAAACAGGAAGGGAAACCCAGGACCCACTTGAGATCCCAGCAGCAGCTCTGGTGGAGACAGGTGTTGTTTACAGAGCAGGGCAAACTGAAGTCTTTTCGAGTGTGTGAAGCCTCTGCAGACTGTACAGCTGTTTTCTGACAGGCTGAAGTTTGGAAATTGGGATGGAGGTCCTGGAAAAGCAGGTTATACTCCCTGGGGAAGGAGAGGACACAAAGATTTTCCCAACAGGAATTATTATAGTTCTGCTGTGTGGCAAGGGGCTGATTGCCACTGGTCTGCAAAGAACAGCCAGGACAGGGGTAGGTGACAGAGGAAGAAGTGAGGAGGATGAGGAGGATTTTGGAGGAGCTGCCATGCACAAAAGCACACCACGAGTGCCAGAGCAAGGGGGTGAGTGGGAAAGCTTGGGAGGAATGTGGGGCAATGAAGGTGAGGCATCTGCTGCCTTCTTGGATGTGAGGAACTTCTCCCTAATTGCATTTCTGAGTGCCTCTGACACAGCCCGGCTTGTTTGCCCAGTTTCCTTTTTGGTTGCTTTTACAAATTGACCCATTTGCTTCACTTTGTGTGTTTTTAATTTTCCCTTGCAGAATAGGCACACTTTGGGCTCATTTGGTAAATTAATATTAGTGTTTCAGTAAGGCTGCTATCAGTCCTTATTTTACACTAAATCTTTCCTACAAGTTTTTCTTTCTCCCTCCTCCTCTCTATGACTAATAGATATAATTTCAACAGTTTGACTAACTGCCGTGTTATAGAAAAGGCAGTAATTTATACTGATGTAATGGCTGTGATAAAAATCATTTGTGTGCTGATTTTATAAATTAGGTAGGAAATGTGAGTGCCTCTGAAAAATGAAGTGCTGCCACATGAATTCCAGTGTTGTTAATGCTTCATACCTTTCTGCTTCATTAAACCAATTTCACGGGGAGATGAGTTAGAGGAGGAAGCTGTGCTGCTTAAGAGAGGCAACAATGGTTTATTGAAAGAAATGGGGATAAGATTAAATTAAGTGCTACTTGAGAAATATGGAAATACAAAAATATTCAAGCTTAGAGATGGCGAATTCAAAAATATGATAAGTTAGCTCTTTCATACCCAAAGAACTGTCTCATCATAATTGCATAGGCTGAATTCACAGGCTACTAATTAATATTGAAGAGTTTCTTCAACCACTCTTATAAATGAATCAGAGTGCCCTAGAACTAATTTATAACTATTTCCTTTTGGAAATCAAGGCAACTTAAAATGCTGCTTTCTGTGCATTCCTATCTTAGCTGCTAAATCCTTTGAAATTATTTCTGCCGTATATTTTATATTTATTTATTATTTCACATATTCCATTTATCAGCTGAATTTAAAGGGAAGACTGAAAAAAAAGGTGTAAGATTAAGAAGCCTTCAGGTCTGGTAAGACCCTTCTAATTTAGGATAGTGATCTGGAGCAGCCTAAAATAACTTTTCTGGCCACTTTTTGATCTGAATTCAGCTGCATTAAAACCAATATGCTTCCATTAGATTTATATAAATTTTTTTTTTTCTGATTGAAACTGTGGAATATGTAACTTAAAAAAGAATATATAACTTAAGAAAGAATATGTTTATGTCCACAGAAGGCCTTGGAGATCAGGTATGATCTACAACTTAGAGGCTAATTGATTTTTTACCATTTCCATAAAATAGCTGCAGCTATTTTCCCCCCCCGTCCCTTGAGGACGAGAAGTTTTCATTCTCAAACCACTAAACCCTATTTGTCCTGTGGATGGTGGAACATGTAAATACAAAGGGAGTCATTCATGAAATAAGAGGCTTATGCATACACAAGTTTTAAAAAATGCATAGTTTCAAAGCCCAACTGCGAGGCTGCCATTTTCCCCCAGCTCACAATGAGAACCCTGTGTACAAGTGACCCAAGTGCTGGGATTTGGGCCAGCTCCCAGATTAGCACAGAAAACACGTCCAGGCTCCATCCCCTCCTCCCCCTGATGCTAACGGGGGCTCAAACTGGGCCCATGGGGGGATCTCAGGGACAGCAGCACTGCCCTGATTTCCCTCTGGGCTCTGGGGGTGCTGCCCACAGGATCTGCTTTGAAATAACTTGTGGTAGTTGAGACAGAGACAATACAAAGCAAGAGTCCGTTTTCAGGAGGCTTCAAACTGTATTTTCTATAGCATGCATGCTTTTTATAGATTTTAACAAAACTCATCAGTTTACACTTTACTCATTGGTCATGGGAGATAAACAAAGTGCTCATTGGAATAGGCAGTTGCAGGTTTCTCTTATTTGTCCTTCTTTTTTGGTTTCTATGTCAACTGTTGGAGTTCTGGATGCTGAGAATTTTAGACTTTCTGTACAGACAGACTCTGATTCCCAGGAGAGCACTGCATTTGACCTGAGGCTGTGGAAAAGGCTTCCACAATTGATTGATCACACTAAAATTACGAGTGTGTAGCTGGTTGGAAGTGTGTAATATCACAAAGTAGAAAACAGAGTTTGGGGTTTTAGAATATAATAATATATATGCAACAAGATGGAAGTTTTAGAGCAGAGGCAGGTTATTCTTCTTTACCTTCTTCTTCCTTCTTCTTCGTGACCTTGGTAGGAAATTATTTTAGGGATGAACATGGATCCTCTTATCAAACTTCTCTCTGGCTCACAGAAGTTGCTGTGAAACCTCTTTCCCAATAACTCACCCCACAGAAGGGGATAACGTGCCAGGCAGCTCTGAGGCTGCATCCTGCCAAGTGCTCTCCACTCCCCAGGAGAAGGAACCAGCCCTGAGGATGCTCAGCCCTTCCCTGGAGCATTCTGGGCTGTCACAGCACAGCTCAAGGCTCCTGCCAAGGATCTGCCCAACAAAGGGCTGGGCACCATCCACTCCTGGTGCTGCTGGATGGCTCCAGTGGGAATTGGCACTGCCCACGACTGGCCTGGGAGATGTAATTAACCATTCAGCTCATCTGCAGGCACAGTGCACAGCACCCATAGCGCTCTCTTACTTCTCTTCCTCTCTTTCTTCAAAATCTGTTGAAGGAAGGAGGGAATAGGATAGCAATAAAAATGGATTTCCTGCCAGTGCAAAAATACTGAGAGTCCAAAGCCTGTGTCACTGCACATAACAAAAAGTTACAGTCTTGGAATTTGGAATTATGAGATTTTCTAAAAATAGCTGTTTGCTTTTACCTTATAGAAATAGCATGTTTTGACAATTTTTTCAGATAAACAAAAGGAACCTGTATGTTCCCATTAGGATTTTTAGTATAGACATCAATTTCTAAGATAAAAAAAAGTGCTTTGAAGCAGCCATAACTGCACAGAATGCAGATGGCTTATCTTTGAATTACTCCTTCTGTGAGGTTCTCCCTCCTAACTGTACCAGAATAGCATTTTTCATTATCCTGTAGAGATCTCAGGGCATTTTCTCTGCAATTCGGTGAGTTTTCAGGGGTTTGATCATGGCATTCATTTCTCTGTGTGAGTTTGTTGCTGCCCATTTGCAGCCAATCCTTTCTTACCCTGCCTGGACGCTGAGGATGGAGCTGAGGCTGGTGTGGGTGTGGTGAATCCCTGCCTGTGGCACTGGTGGCACTGCTGGTGGTTGTCACCCAGGCTGCCAGAGATCAGCCCCTGGTTCCTCTGAGCAGTCATGGGGAGCTCTGCTTGCTGCTGGGAGCCTGTCACAAATCTGAATTTATTTTTACAAATACAATTTCTTTCTCCCTTTGATCATGTATTTGATTTTATCCTTCTTTCTCTTTTGAATAGGTTTTTTTTTCCCCCTCTAAGTTTGTTTTCCTTTTTTTGGTCTCTTATTTTTTCCTTACTCTTTCCCTTCCCTTTTACATTTTCATCTCTGTACTCTGCCTTTTATCCTGCACTAAGTGAATGCAGCTTGTTTTGAGTCCAGGAATAGAAATGCTTGCCACTTTCCCTTTGCTCTGCTCCAAGCATGTGTAAAGCAGCAGATAAATGTTGACAGCATTTTGTCTTTGTACAAGTTGGGCTTACTGCAGGCATTGAGTGCAAATTGCAGAATAAATTCACGTGCTGAAAGCCGGAGAAGAATTACTTCAAAGATCTAATAATGGGCAACTGAAGCTGCCCACAGTTGCTAAAGCATTTAGCTTAGTGAGACACTTATAAAAGGTAAACATAAGCACAGAAAAGAACTCTGTAGTTTGCCTGTATAGATTCTTGAACTCCATTCTTTTTTGTATCAATGTGCATTTTGAATCAGTTCATTAGAAGAGAATGAAAGATAGAGTTTGGTTTACAGTGGCCACAAGATTTTGGCACATCATGAGATATCTCACTCTTTTAAACACTGAGTTGTACAAGAAAGTCTCATTTTTTCTACCTCCAACTGTATTATTACCCTGGTTGGTTTTAATTTGGAGGCTTTCTAGCCTGCAACCTCAGTTTGGAAGAGTTGCATGCTTGCTTTTATCAGAAACTGCTTGTGCATCTTGGGACCAGCTTTGCTGCTTAAATCAGAAATGTTTTGGGTTTTGTTTCTATATTTTAGATGATCTGAATTAATTTTAGAGATGTCATGGTAATGGGTGGCTATGTCCAGAAGCAGAGCTTTGTAAAAAAGTGTGAAATTCCCAGGATTGAAGCTCTTGACCTGCACAGTGTGAGTTAGTTTGTCACAAGTCTTGCTGCAGCTGCAGCTTCCAAATTTCCTTCTCATTGAAACCACGGCCTGGCAGGAGAAGGGGCTGAAATATTCTTTATCTTGTCCTAAATGATTTCTTTGTCCTTCCCAGCTGCTCTCAGCTCTACCAAGCGAGTAGTTTGTGCAAAGGTGTGAGATTTAAATTCTCCTCTCTTTTTCCCACTGTCACATCGATGATTTCCTACCCTCAGAGCTGCTGGTGCCAACAGCAGGGATTGATTTGTTTTGCACAGTGGAAATGGCAGGGCTTGGTATGCTCAGCCCATGGAAAATGTGGACACAATGAAAAGCTTTCCTGGCTCATCTCTAGGTGAGTCTCATGCACATCTCTTGCAGGGTTATGAAACCAAACTCTCCAGAGTGCAAAACAAAAGTCTGAATAGTTCTGTGGCCCTGCTCATCAGCTGGCCAAAAATCATCAGCTCATTGGGGCTGGATGCCTCATGCTGTACATGGCACTTTCTGGAATGTTTTATTCACTCACTGAGCATTTTGAGCCGTGGAAGTGACTCATGAGCACAAATCCCAGTACATTTGGCCTTTTTCACTTTAGGATGTGTGTTTCCAGCATCAAACATTAGATGGATTTTCCTGTCAGAATAGCAACCTCCAAATGTGTAGATTCGGTGCCAGCATCAGAACAGACTGGTAGAAAATCCTGTCTGATATCAGAATGGGGACAATACCAAATACCTTTATTTTCTACCCCCCACTGAGATGCAAGTTGAGACTTTTTGAAAACAGCATTTAAACTTTTATATTTTTTTTAATTTCACAGTCAAGAAACCAGGCAGAAACTTTGGGGGGGGTTTAGTGCAGCTTTTCCCCTTTAATGAAGTTGAACAGAGCTTATTCACCATCAGCTTTAATTAGTTCCTCACCACCCTGTACTTACCAGGCTGATGATGCTACTGGTAAAGTAGATATAAAATTTACTCACCAAAGTTTTTTACTCATTAAAGTCTAAGCATCAATCATTTTTAAACAGCAGTGACAATCTTTGGTTAGCAGAAATGTCAAGGAGTGGGTGGAACATTCAGAACAAGGAGCTATCGTGATATTTGGGGTAGAATGGGAGGAAAAACACGATCCCAGAAGGGATCAATGATCAGTGACCAATGATCAATACCATTTGTAGGCAGTAAGAGGCCTCCCATTTTCATGCTTTCTGATCTGCTGACATCAGTGTTTCTTTCATGTTATTGACCTGCAGGATGGAGAGGAACTCAAAAGTGCTGCTGGCAATAAAGTGCACAGCTCCAAAAGGTGAGAGGAGAAATGAAACTGGGAGCTCAGCAGGGCAGGAGGAAGAGGTGAGTGAGCAGAGCTGGCCCTGACAAACAGAGCAAATCAGCAGCACAGGGTGCAGTGCCTCTCTTCAGGGGCTTTTGCAGCAGGTTGCTGCTCTTTGGCTGTAGAAGTCCTTTTACTGTTGTTGCATACTGCAAAAGTAATATTTCTTGATGTTCTTTGGGTGGAATGATAAGTGCTTGCCTAATTCTTGGATATAAATTGGAAGAATTTTTCCTCTGTTTCCAAGGTCAATATTTTTCTGCCGTAGAACTTGTTCCTTTTATAGTGTGTTGGGCACATACATTGTTTCTTGTCTGTTTCCCCTGATGGAGATCTATCTTGAAGCAAAATTTGCATGTTTTCAAACCATGTGAGTTTTTGAAACAGGTGTGTGACTCCCAGTCTTTCTTTTATGAGGTTTCTTTTATGGTTAATATGAGGGCCTATAGAATCATGGTTGTTGCCATCAGTCTCCTAAGCCTGGTTTGCCCCTGTAGCTGTGACTCAGCATGACTTATGTGTGTGTTTGCCTTTTTCTGAAGGTGCTGGTCTTATTTTCCCTAAATGTGCCATAGTTAAATAAAGAAACCAACACGACATGGAACAATGATGACTTGCCCTGCATTTATCCCTGTGTTTCCTTTCTGCTAGGAGAAATGCTGCACTTGAAAGTCTTGTGGTTGATGACTTAACAGAGTTCGGCATCTTCTGGCACAGCTAAATATATTTTAATGCCAGGAAAACGTTTCACAGAACAATGGGCCTTCGACCCTCTGTTGGAACATTAAAAAAAAAGTGTTTTAAGTTAGTTTTAATATTCAGCTTCTCTGTCTGTTGTGGAACTGTGAATCTCCTTCCCTCCTTAAGAATTTCTAAATCAAGTTGTGGCCTATGTAGCCTATTATACAGACCCTCATAAATGGAAATAGTGCCAAAATAGGCCATCAGGAAGGTGCTGCTATAATTAGTGCTCTTGCAGAGAAAGAGAGAAAAGTATTCTGAGGTTTCTTCTTCTTTCTATGGATAAGAAATATAATAATATATTGCCTGATGATAGCATGATTCCAATGCAAATGGCAGGGGCTGGTGGCTTATTTAACAGGCCTGGCCTGTAGCAAGCCTCCCTTCCCCGCTTCAGTTCAAAATTGATTATTTTAATACAGAATTCCTGAATGAAAGAGGTTCTTGGCCTTTTCCTGGGCTGTTGAATAATGTATGTGGGAGAAAGCAAATAGAAGCAGAGGGTCTCAGCTGCTGGAACAATGGGCTGAGCACAGAGCTGAGGGGGCACATTAGTTTATCATTGCCTTGTCAATCCTCATAGGCTGGGAATCGTGGGATAGCCTGGAAAGAAGCAGCTGCTGAACGTGTGGTAAACTGACCGGGGCACTTTGGAGAGACCACTGCATTTACACATCTGAAAACAAGATATTGATTTTCCCCACAAAGCTGGGCAGAAATAGCCATCCTGGAAAAAAAAAAATGTATATATCTGGATCGTGGCTCGTTTGCAAAGCCCTGGTGCTTTCCTGGCTGTGCCCAGGGCTGGGAGCTTCCTCGTGATGGGGCTTGCAAATCTAAAAATAGTCTCTGCATAAACTTTGCTTTTCCTCCTCGTTGATTGACTGCCCTCCTAATCCTTTTAGTGATTCAGTACAAGTAAAATGTAAATGTAAGCGAGCTTTGTGAATGTTCGCAAAAATATTTTCCCTCGATTAGTAGATTTCTCTTCTTTTTTTATTTTATTTTTGAAGTTACATATTCCCTTTTGTGGAAGCATTTGATTGATCTTGAAGATACATTTGTGTGATATGCCCGATATCACAGCTCTGCCCTTTCCAGTGGAAGTGGGATTCACTTCTGAACACCAGTTTGGGTTTAGGACACATCCTCAGGCACAAGGGTTTCTTTCAGAAGTGACAAAAATAAGAAAGTGAAGCAATGCTTGACACGGGCAGAGTGGGATGATTAATTGCTTTAAACAAGGAAAGGTTTAAGGCAGAGATGAGCACACATTTCCTGGTGATTAATATTCAGTAAGGTGCTGATGTCTTGCTCTAGGCCCAGTGATCAGGATGCTTTTATGGGGCTTTATTGCCACACGTTGATGATTATTATTTTAGCTATCAGAAATCCTATTTATGACCCAGGATTTTCTCTGCTGGGTGCATACAAGAACATGCTCACAATGCGAAACACAACAGGTTAAGAAGTTTCAAGTGAAAAACAAGTGGCCTGTCAGAGAGGACAAATTTTTTGTCTGTGTAGGTTTAATTGTGGATGCAGATTCACCACAGGAGTAATGAGCTGGTTTGTCCTCATCTCTGTCCTTATCTGTTGGATGACACAGCAAACATGAAAAACTCTGGGGTTTATGAGCTGCTCTTATGATTTTGTCTGTCAAAAAGCAGCTGCCTCATCACTCAGCTGGTGTAAACATTGCATTTTAGCAAATGTTGTAAAATAAAAGAATATTTTTATATGGGATGTCATCATCCATAGTCAAAAGGGCTCCCAAAAGTGGGGCAAAATGAAGGCATGAATTTGTGCAGGGAATTTCCAGGTTATTACAAGGTTTTCCACCTTCCATAGGAAATCAGGATCCTCATTGCCTTCCAGTCTGATATTGTGATGAGAGCTACAGAAGAACTAGTACAGGATAAAAAGATTTTTCTACACCTTTTTAAAGTCAAGGAGTGTTTAACACCTTTAGTGTGGTTGGATTCCTCCATCAGTGAGCTGTATCACAAAATATAATCACTTCAAATCAGGGTTCTAAGTCTGCATCTGATAAATGAATAAATGCTCAGGTTTTCTGGTGTTCAGAGAAGCCTGATCTTCCTGCTGATTGTAATGAGAATTCAGTGATTTTAAAAACAGTTTATTTCATTCATATCTGGACTCAGCACTCTGGGTATAGGCAAGTATTGTCTTAATTAATTATTTCTGAATAGGGGGTCAAGGCAGATTTTGCTCTCAGATGTGATCAAGCTTAACCTAGTAGGAATTCACAGATTGTGCTGTGTGGTTTCCTGACATCTCTGGGCTCTGGTTTGAGCTGGTCCCTGTGAATACTCTCCCAGGAATAATCCAGAAAATGTGAGGGGAGACACTTAAATTCTGTGGTGAGAATCTCCTGACTAAGCAGCAAGGAGAAAAGGCTGAATGACATCAGCCAAAGACCAAATTTGTCATTTACTGGAACTTCACATTCTGTTTGCTTCAGAGATCTTCTTTTGAACAATAACAAGCTCAAAGTGCCCAATCTTTCATCCCTTTCCCTGTGACTTTAATTTTGCACTGGGTGAGCCAGAAAGGATCCTCTTAAACTGGGAAACAGAGGAAGGGTTGTTTCTCCTATACATTTATATAATCCTACAAAATTTATTTGAATTAATTGCATGGGCAGAAAGCAGTAACAGAATGAGATGAAGTCTTGATCAAAAAGGTGCAGTTTCAGTGTCTTTCCTTGGTGAAATAAATGCCAATAATTTATAAGCCAAGAAAGCATTGGAGGAGTTTTACTGAGCACTTTTAAGACCAGCCACAGACTCTAGATTCATTAAAATCCATTAAAATTCATGACTTATAGAGTGGTGTGCCTGTCAGCTCGGCTCAGTTTCCATTCTGGTGGCACAGTCGTGCCACTTGTCCATGGGATAATCTCAGCAACATGTCCAGGGTTATATATATTTGAATTCCTTAAATTCAAGGCAAGAACTACCCTAGAAGTGAATATAAGGAGGGAATATACAAATATAGGCAAGTGTGGTTGTAGATCCCAGACAAACCTAAAAAAAACAGTGGAAATGATGAGTTACAACACCCTCAAATAAAAAACCCTTGCAGAATTCCTTACAGCTGCCACCTTGCTCTTCTCCCAGCCGGACAAAGCTTTGGTTCCTCTCCTGCCCTCCCTCCCTGACCATGCCAAACCCTGCTGACCTGGCTGTGCTACACAATCCCCCTTCTCCTCCTCCCACTGCAGCTCAGGGAATTTTGTGCCTCATTTTCCCCCAGCCTGGCCCTGGATTGCCAAGCTCCTGCAGCACCCCTTGCTCCTGGGAGTTCCCATCACACCCCAGCACCTTTCCCTGTGACCAGCAATGTCCTTTCCTTGTTTTGGTTCCCATTTCCCCTCTCCCAGTTTACAAAGCGTTCTGCAAAGTTAAACATCAATCTGCCCTCAGCTCCCAGCCCCAGGAAAGTGCCACCCTGCTCTGAGTCCTGCCTTGCTAACAAGGCCTCTATTACAAGAAGAATAGCAATATTAAAGTAATTTTCTCACAACATTTTCTTCTGTGCCTGCGTGGTGTGGGGGAGAAGCAAGAAGGAATATCTGCATTTTCTTCCAGAGTAAATGCTTTTCAAATTACTCATTCTGCACAGCAGCTAAATGCCTTTCATATTCCCCTAAAATTTCCTGTTAAAATAGAGCCTGATAGGTATTCTCCTATTTCAAAAGACTTTTGGAATATATGAAAAGATTTAATAGATAATAATTAGCCTTGCTTTGTTTCCACTGATGTTACAAAAACATTTAGCTATTTTCCCAAACCAAGGATGCTTAATAGAATAAAGTTTTAGAAAATGTAATTCATGTGTTTTGTTTCAGAGGACAGAAATAAGATTAATCAGAGATATCTCTGCAGTGTAAAAAGCAGTTAAATTTAACTTTAAACAGTGAGGGAGTACAGAAAGACTTTCAATGTGCTCATTCCTTCTTGCCCACAGTGGTTTGTACTGGATGCAGTCTTTCACATCAATTTTTTATACAACTGGCTCAAGATATCCTGCTTTGAAACTGTTGGTGAAAGTGCAGGGAGTGAAACATTTGATTGAGAATCTGAGTTGAGTATCCTTTTCTTTCAGTAAAAATTTGTGTCAAATTTGTTGCTTCTGTGCCCTTCCTGCTGTGTTAACCTGCAGGGAGAGGAAACCTGGGACCTTGTGCTCCTCCTCTCCCTGAGTCCTGGCTCTGATCCAGTGATCTCCTTAACCTGGCTCCCTTTATCTGCTCACAGATAAGCCTTGGTCAGAAGTTAAACTCTTCTCTTCCAACTGGCTCACTGTGGTTTATCACATTTATTGTTCAGAGAAGGTGTCCCAGGGAGGTGCAATGTCACAGAACAGCCTTTGCTACCAGAGTGGCTCTTGCTTGGTTGTTTTCAGCCCACTGCATTTCCTTGGTTGGCTGTTTTCAGTACACTGCATTTTCTTACTGTTCCACCATGAGTTCATTTGCCAGCCGGTGATTTTCACTGCTCCTCTCTTTCCTGGAGAAGTTTCTTTCCCTTGCTGGCAGCTGAGGATGCTGGCTGTGGAAACAGGACTGCCTTGCACTCTTGGAAAGGTCACCTCACACTGGGAGGATGAGGAGGGGCATTTGTGAGTGCTGTCCCTCTGCATTCAGAGCAGTAAATGTGTCCCTTTTCCCTTGGACTGAAAATGAAGCTGGTGAAATATAAATCCAGTTTAATGTCATCTGATGGAGCAGGATCTGTATTTCCCTGGGATATCTGCCAATGCATCTTGTTGCCACACCTGAGGGCTTCCAGGTTTCATCTCAGCAAAGCATTCATCAAATTCACCAGTTCTTTTCATGCAGGATCAAGTATCTCCAGATGTGGCTGAGCAGTGGCTGCAGCTCCTCTCTGACTCAGGCCCACAGGGTAGAGGCTCCTTGACCTCACCTGTGGGGTGGGAGTAAAGAAACATGAACCATTTTCAGGTAATCTGCAAATACCTCTGCTACATTCTGCACTTTTTGCTAGTTATTTTCCTGTATGAGTCCGGCTGAAATCAAAGGCAGCTGCAGTTGGAGGTAATCAAGGGTAACTTTCTGTCAAACCTTGCTGCAGTATGTGCAGCCAGAAATCAGCCTGTTCTCCCAAACCCCAGCACTGTCACCCTGTCAGGGACAAACACATCCCTGGAAGCACTCACTGCAGCTTTGCCTTTATAGGGAAGGCAAATGACTGCTCTGATGGGTGAGACCTTTATACAGGTGCCCATATGAAAGTGTGGGATGCACATTGTCTGAACCTGAGAGAAGCAGAGAAAAGAATGATCAAAACAATTCTTATCCCATTTGCTGTGCCTGTGTTTGTGCCAAAGCAGAATGCAATATGGAGATTGTTTGCCCACAGTGATGGGGTTTTGTTTCCCTGGCCTGTCAGGGCCAAGCGTGTGTCCAGACTGTCAGGATTCAGTCACAAGATTTGTTCAGTGAGTTGAGTGCTTGTGCAGTTTCAGTTTAGATGTAGTATAATATAGTATAAAATTACATAGTATAATAGAGTAATTAATTAATCTTCTGATATCAATGGAGTCCTCCTTGTCATTTCTTCCCACATGTCAGGGCCCTGCTTTACAATCCAAAAGTTCACAGCAGCTGAACTATTTAATGAGATGATATCCCCCCCAAAATATTGCATAGTGCTGCAGAGGCTGTGTGTGTGCAAAAGGTCTCTGTGGTCATCTGGCCAGTGAAAATGTATTTATGTGCTTGGCACATATTTCATGTCATCTGTCTTCAGGTAAGTCAGAACATCAGTAAGAGAAGATTCATGCAGGAACATTGTCTTCCTCCATTCTCCAAAGATCTTCAGAGGTTTTGAAGGTCTGTTTGACTTTGCTTAGTTTAATGTTGCAATGAGAAGTGACCTTCTTCTACCTCCCCAGCATCAGGAAACTCCTGTCCCTTGTGGTGGACAGGGGTCTAAATCAGAAAGTTCATTTGGAGGCTCAGCCCTGCTCTGGTGCTGGCGCCACTCACAGGTAAGAACCAACTGCAGGAGAGCAGAACTTTCCAGGCAATCCTTTCATAATTTTATTCTGCACAATCCAGGGGCTGCACAACCATTTCTGATGTCCCTGGGGAGAGTGAGCCTCCTGCTCTGCTCCTGCAGCACAGACCTGCACGTGGTCAGTGTGGGGAGCCCAGAATGGGACTGTGTGCTCTGATCTAAAAGGATTTATTAATGCATTAATGTGCATTAAAGTATTAATGCATCTCAACTTCTCCTGGTCAAAAAGTATAGTCTGATATGGCAATATAAGAGAAGAAGTGAAAGGAAAACTCAGTCCCCACGGGGGAAGGAATTTGTACATTGACAAAGCAAAAAAATCTTGAAAATACAAATGTTTCATCTTGTTTATTGCTTCACTGATTGCTAAACTATGGAAAGAAAATTCCTGACCATTTTCTTAGAGGTCACTCCAGTTTCTTCAGTTAACCATTAGATTGCCTAAAATGCTAACATTTTCAATTTAATCCATGAAATAAATACAAAGTGAAAATATTCAATTAATGGGAAAAAAAAGAGTTTAAAGCTAATTGTGGGCATCTTTTATGTAAGCCCATCTTCTGAAGGATCTCGTTATCCCAAATCTCCCTTACACTTTTTAAACTCACAGCCTAAAGCATATTTTCTTTTCCCAGCACTGCTAGAATTCAAGCTGCACCTCTAGCTGGTTTAATGGAGCCACAAGGCATTACATTAGACAGCTTTTTCCTAGTTCACAGAGGTCATATTGACATGTAACTCGTGGCATTTCCTTGTTTCCAAGATAAGATAAAGCAGAAGGGAAGTGTTCAGTTCCAGGTGAGTGGGAGAGGGCACAAGGAATGGGAAGAAGATAAGAGTGTTTGATGCAGGTGGGAATTTATCATGCAGGGTCTTTTTCCTCTCAGGTTGCAGTTGCAGAGGAGGCAACAGCACCTCAGTCCTGCCTGAGGAATGCAAGCAAATAAAGGAATGATCCAGTGGAGGGATGAACTGTTGGTCAGTCACTGTCTCCTTTCAAATCTCATAAGGCTGCAGCAGGTTTTACTTGAGATGGGATAACTTCTGCTATTCTCTCATGCCGGAATAGCAAAATAAATGCAAGTAAAGCCTTTTAGTGGGTGGATTTCAATCCTATCCTCCCAGCAGAGTCCAATAAATTCCACAGCTATAAAAAACTGGATTGGATTTTATCAACAGAATGCTACTTCTTTTCAGCAAAGAGATTTCTAAATCTCCTCCTTTTCTCTGTGAAGTGTTCTCTGCTCTCTTCTACACCAGTGCAGCCTTGACTGGCAGTGCTGGCAGTGCAGAGTTTGCTGCTGTCCTTGCTGAATGCAGCTGATCAATAGCATAAGGCTTCCAGATTCCCTGGCTCCAGGATTCCCCTTCCCACTGGGAACAACTGCCCTGAGCCTTTTGTGCAGCTCTTGTAGAGGTGAAGATGTTCTCTCAGTCTTTCCCTTAGGATTTTTGTAGCATTTCTTGGGTACCAGGAGGAATTTCTTCACAGAAGGGGCTGTTAAACCTTGGGAGGGGCTACCCAGAGAGGTTTGGGGTCCCCATCCCTGGAGGTGTCCAAGGAACCCCTGGATGTGTCCAAAGGGTCCATGAATCCCTGGAGGTGTCCAAGGAACCCCTGGATGTGTCCAAAGGGTCCATGAATCCCTGGAGGTGTCCAAAGATCTCAGTCCCCTGGGCTGGGTGACAAAGGTGGTGACTGGTCACAAGTTGGGCTTGATATCTTGAAGGTCTTTGCCAACCCAAATTATTCTGTTATTTTGTGATTTTTTGCCAGCTCGTGGCTGTAAAGGACTTTTCTTAGGATTTTGGTAGCATCTCTTGGGCACAAGGAGGAACTTCTTCACAGAAAGGAATGTTAAACCCTGGGAGGGGCTGCCCAGAGAAGTTTGGGGTCCCCATCCCTGGAGGTGTCCAAGGAAGCCCTGGATGTGGCACTCAGAGCTCTGGGCTGGGTGACAAAGGTGGTGACTGGTCACAAGTTGGGCTTGATGATCTTGAAGGTCTTTGCCAACCCAAATTATTCTGTTATTTTGTGGTTTTTTGCCAGCTTGTGGCTGTAAGGGACAAGCTGAAGCTCATGGTCAATAGATTGCAGATAAATTGTCCTAATAGTGGGGATTTTGTCCACTTATCTTCAATATGAGCATTATTTGTTCTTCCAGACTTGGGGCACACTCTTCAGTGGATGCCATGGATTTGAAAGGCACTGGGGACAATTGTGGGCATCAAACTTAATTTCCTGAATGGCCTAAGCAGTGCACTCCCCTGTGTACTGTCACTGCAAGGTCAATATGTCAGCAGAATATCATTAAAAATGCCTTCTACTCATTCACATGTCTTTTCTCTTGACCCTTGGATTCTCTGGTATCATTTTTGTGCAGTAAATGTCAGATTTTAGGAACAGTAGCAGCAGTTCTGGGTGTAAGGGTAAAACTCCTGCTGTTCCTGTAGCTTCTGCTGCTTGTGTGCCCCAAGATCTCACTGGCCCCTTGCTCCTTTATTGTGCAGGACACTGATTTCCATCCACAACTCCACGGATTTTTTCCAAAGCCTCCAGTCTCCCAGACAGATTCCTCAGCCTGCTCTTGTGGCCTGCATACTTCATTTCCAGGTTTGTGATTTTACTTTGTCAATTTGCTCATATTTGTGCATAATTTACCAAACCATCCAACTCACCTTGTATTGCTGCTCCAGCCTTTTTTAGTTAACATTTCCCCACTCTCTGTTCTTTATCTGTGATGTTTTTATGTTTGTTTTTCCCTGAGTCATTGATAGAAATATGAAGCAGCAGAGAACAGACCCTTAGGGACTGCACTTGAACCAGCTGCTAAACATGATTTCCATTTAGCAGCATGTGGAAATGCATTATTTAAACAGCATTTAATCCACTCAGTGATAAAATTTTAGCATTTATTTTTCTGGTTTATTAATCAAGATGTCACCAACAAACATCACAGACATACAAACACTTTTCATCAAGAGTTGGCCATAAAACTGTTGGTTTTGAGCTGGTCTGACAGGGCAAGTTGTAGACAAACCTTTGCTGATCAGCTTTGGGCTGATGTCTTCCTTCTTCTTCTGTGTGTCTTTAGTTGGGGATGTGTTGTTTGATTCTCTTGGGATTATTTCCTACTCATTTTTTTAGACACCTCCTGATTTCATATATCCAGACATAGCTAATGAAACTCTAAAAATAATATCATTACAAGCAAGAAAATAGCCATTCTCTTTACTGATGGATTACTTTCAAATAGGTAAAACAGCTGAAATGAAGATTGTCCAGATAAACAGTGTGTGGTTAGTTTTTTTTTTGAGATCTTATCATCATGCAAAGCAAGAAGATAATATTACTTTGTGATATGGTCACAGCTAATGTTGAAATGTGTTAATGACTGTGGGTAAAACATTGCATTAGAGTAATGCAGCACAATTATTTCTGTGTTGTTAGGTTGGATCTAAGTAGGTATCTGGAGCAGCCTTTGTTCAAGAAAGCAGAAATCTGTGAGGAATAATACCATGTGTATATTGCCTGAATGTAATAAGCAGTAAATTACCTTCAAAATCTGATGGGAGAAGTTTCTCCTCAAAAAGCACATCTCAGAGCAGCTCTGTCTTATCAATGTGCTTAAATAAAGGGGAAAATAACCCTAATGTGGCCTGCTCCCAAATTTTTCATCATCCAATTAACATTTTACTAAACCATCCTATTTAGGCAGAAAAAAAATGCTTTGCTAAAACCATAGCAAGCTGTTTTTCCAACTGCCTGCTGCTGTTTCAATTACAGAGCCTCAGTAGCTGCAGATGCAGATGAGCATTGCCAGTAACTCCTCAACAGAAAATGCAATGTATCACCTGGATACTCAATTCTGCAAGCTGGAAATTTGGATAAATGATACAAATAAACAGCCTGCCCTATCTGTTCCGTGGGAATCTTGAGCAAAATACTTTTATTTAAAATTTATATTTTAAAATTCATAGATAACAAAAATATATAACTTATATATATAATTTTAATAAGTCTAAATAGAATTTAAATATAGTTTTAATAATTGTATATAAAACATATATAATATAAATATAGTATAATTATAATACTGTAAATATATTATAAAACATTACATTATATTATAATATTTATATACAAAATATAATTTATATAATATTTTAATATATCTATAAAATTCTATTTATATAAATAAATAAAGAAAAAGAAATAAAATTATATAGATATTATATATAAATTTTAATGTTTAGATTATCAATTATTAAGTTTTATATTGTGTATACATATTATATATATTTATATGTGTTATATAAAATATATATGAATTTATATCTATATATTGTATAGATATAATTCATAGAAAAATGAAGGCTTTACTGAAAACAGGTTTTATAACAGTTTTTCTATATATTATATATATATCATTTATAGAAAAATGAAGGCTTTGCTAAAAACAGTTTTTATAATGGGTGTTGAGCCACTGTCTTTTCTGTTAATACCAAGTCAAAAACTCACTCCTGGAAAGCCAGTGCTGATTTTTCCTCCTTGGAGTGGGTGGTGACCCTGTGGTGGCACTCGAGGTTGTTGCGGTGTTGTGAGCGTCCCAGGATGAGGTGGGAGATGAGATTTGACTCCGAGTTCTCAGAAGGCTGATTTATTATTATATTATATTATATTATATTATATTATATTATATTATATTATATTATATTATATTATATTATATTATATTATATTATATTATATTATATTATATTATATTATATTAATGATATTAAAAGAAAATTATATACTAAAACTATACTAAAGAAAGAGAAAGGAAACATTAGAAGGCTAGACAAGAATGAATAATAAAAACCCGTGATAGAACAGAGAGTCCAACACAGCTGGACTGGGATTGGCCATTAGTTAAAAACAATTCACATGGAACCAATCAAAGATGCACCTGCTGGTAAGCAACCTCCAAAGCACATTCCAAGCAATCAGATAATTATTGTTTACATTTCTTTTCTGAGGCTTCTCAGGAGAAAAATCCTGGTGAAGGGATTTTTCATAAAATATCATGGTGACATGAGGTGCAGCTAGCTCTGATCAGGAAGGGTTAAGCTTTTTGGGAAGCGCATTGTTGGAGATTCCCAGCGGTCACCGACTCAGCTGTGACTGACACTGTTGGACATGACAAGTCACGCAGCAAAGTGCAGCAGGACAAAAATCATATTTTTCTGAAAATCTTTGGTTAAAGTGGCTGCGTTTCCCCAGTTTTTACGTCCTGTGCTTGATAATGGGCAGGGAGAGGGAGAACACATGTGAGCACAATAAAACTTGGGCAGAGGGTGGTTTGTGCAGCCTTTTCATGGGGGAAGCCCTTGGAAAGATGATTTCTGTTTGGATGTGAGGAGATGAAGGAGATGAGGAGATCAAGGATGCTTTTGTGATGTAAGAACAAACACACATTGCACACAGGAGGGCTACAGACAGGAGCCACAAAAGAAATCACACACCTATGTAACTTTGTATTGTACATGCTGGTGATTTCTTCTGTTTGAAAGTACAGTTCTGGCCAAAAAAACCCTGGAAAATGCAAACTCCTGGGTCTCACAGATCTAAGGAGAAAGGCTCCTCTCACAGTAGAGTTGTTGTCTCTACTTCTGGCTCAGTGCCATGCTCAGGACATGAGACACAACATTTCCACAGGGATTGCAAAGTTGTTCTCAGGATGAACCCCAGCCTTCTTCCACTGCTGCTGTGCCTGAGCATCCACACACAAGGATTGCAGCAAAAACCCCTTGCAAATCCTGATACACCTGCTTGGAGTAGGATGTGTTTCACTTTCCTTGGAGTGCTCTATAATTAGAAATGTCCAACAAGTTTATGCAGGGAAGAGTTCAGCTGCAGCTGGTTTTGCAAGGCTATTTTCTCTTTTTTTTTCCCTTTTCAAATAATTGATGGCTTTATTTAAAAATAGATTTATATATGTAGTTTGGACATTATGACTGCTCTGTAGGAGAAGCGGTTGAAAGAGGTCTGTGAGAATTCAAACAAGGTAAGATATAGTAAAAAAAAGCTGAAGAATATTCCAGTTCTAAGAAAATGATCCCATAATCAAATTCTCTATGTTTTTCTGTTTAGCCATCTTATTCTTTGTAGCCTTTTCTCATTCCTTCTCAGTGCAGTTAAGCAGGGAACAACTTATATGCAGGAAAATATAAAGGTGTAATGTATATATACATATAATGGTATGAAGTTCAGGTTTTTACAGCCAGGCAATGAGAAATCAACATTAAAAAAAAATGAAGGCATTTGCTTTTTTTTTTTTGTTGCATGAATGTGGATTTAGGAGTTTAATTGTAAGTCCCTAAATTGGTGTTTTGTGCCATGCAACAGCCAGATCCATGCTGTGATAAAGTGGCTTCTCAAGAAGCAAGAAACTGAGGTATCAGCTTCCAAGAAGCTGCCTTTTCTCTTACTTCTGCAGTATTTATCCCCTAAGACTCTTGCCAAGCACAGGAGGAGAAGCAGCTGTTTAAAATTAGATCAGTACACATGTTAACAAGTGCCTGTACATCCCCTGGCAGACCATGGGAATACACTGGAAAATAACAGGCTTTTAAAGCTGCTTTACTGCACTGAAAGCTGGGGGTGTCTGAGAGCTCCAGGTTTCTAGGTGTGACCTGTTTTCCAGGCAGGGCTCCTCAGCAGCCTGCCCTTTTTCTGTAACCTGCCAGGGAGCTGGGCAAACAAGGAATAGGCAGAAAATAAAAAATTGGCAGAATATCCCAATTTTTTACGTAGGCATTGGCACAGAGCATTCTCCTCTAGAGGAGTTTCTGTGATGGAAGCGTTGTTCCCATGCAGAATGTAACATTGGGAACCTCCAATTTCCTACACAGAGGAGTTTTTATATTCAACCAAGCACAAATGAGTGTGCTGAGTTGGTGCCTGTGAGTATCAGGCTCTTCTCACTGGTAGTGAGTGAGAACATAGGAGGAGATGGCCTCAAGTTGTGCCAGAGGAGGTTTAAATTGAAAATTAGGAAAAATTTCATGGTGGAAAGAGTTGAACAGCGAGTTCAGTGGAGTCACCATCCCTGGAAGTGTCCAAAGAACGTGTGGAGGTGGCACCTGAGCACAGTGCTGGTGCTGGGCTGATGGTTGGACTTGGTGATCTCAGAGGTCTTTCCCAGCCTGAGCAATTCCAGGTTCCCACACCTGTGATTAGGAGCTCGGTGGGGGCAGCTTGGCCCAGGTAGGGCCAGTGCTCCTTAATTTTGGGGTGATTTTGCTCTCACTGAGAGCAGGGAGAGCATCACTCAGCCTTCCCCTCGCCCTGCCCCGGATGAGTTTGGACAGCTCCACACCCACCTCTGCTGCCCTTCCCAGCTCCCAGCGTTGCCTTGTCCTCTGAAAGACCCTCTGAGCCTCCTCTCCCCCGGGGGACTGGAAACCTGAGCCTGTGAGCCTGCAGCTCCCCGGGGAAGAGCACCACATTAGCCTGGAATGATGAGCTGGCCAGCCGTGTTTCCCCTGGGGTCTCTCACAAGATATTATTTCAAACCTGGGATCACCTTCCCAGAGCCTCAGGACTGAGTGTCAGCAACATCCCCTCTGTGTTTCCACACGTCTTCCACTCTAATCCTTCTGCTCTCCTTTTCTTTTCCCCCTGCTCCCCTTTTCCCCTCTCAGCAGCTCTGTGTCTGGGTGAATATCTGAATATTCTTGGGCTAAGTTGGTTACTGTTTGTATTCTGTAAACCCCACTCTTCCAAAAACATGGATTATTGAGGTTCTTAAATATAGGTACATTGCACTTCCCAACTGATAGTTAAGGTTTCAAAAAGTTAAAAGTTTTGAAACATTTTGCATGTTTAAAAACTTCATCCTTTTCCAAGTCCACCTAAATAAAAATCAAAACACTCTGAGGTGGATGTAATAGAGTTTTTGAAGGTGACAGTTGAAACCCATGTGTGAGAGTGAATCTGTTTTACTTTTGGTTAAGTCACATGGAGATTAAGGGTTTATTTTAGGCAAGTCCTTGGCTATTCCTGAGAAGCACTGTAGTATCAAAAAGTGCTTTGGTTACGTTGCTTGTTACTCTGACAAGAGGTTGGAGAAAAAATGAAGGTTAAACTTCATGTTGCTCTCCCAATTTCCTTAAAATTCTGGTTTTTGTGTGTAATACAGCCATTAACATCTGGATGAACAAAGCTGTCTTGCAGAACTGCTTTTGAATACCTGAATCTCAGCTTAATAGGTTGAAGGAGGAAACTTAATTATTCTGTAAGTATGCAAAAATAATTATTTTCTCTTCTCAAAAAAAATAGATCTTTCTGAAACAATTTGTATATAAACCTTTATTCAGAGGGGATTGTTTAATTCCTGTTTACAAGTGTTTGGCTTTTGTAACTATGGTTTTGCTGTAAGTTTCCCCCCTTTTTGCCCCCCTCTTTTTCCCATTAGAAAGCCGTGCTGCAACCTATTTGTTCAAACAAAGATGTTTCCTCTCAATAAATCATCAGATGAGCTATTGGCTTCATAATCTTTATTTAAACCCAAAAATATCCACATGGGTGCACAGCATTGGGCTAATTAATTTCTGATAATTTGCAGTGTTCACAGCCAGCTGCCAGGGGCTCCTGTGAGTGTTAATCTGTTAGCCATGGTGAAATGATTGGAGATCTGCTCCTGCTGGTTGCCAGATAAATCCTTCCTATGACAATGTCACTAGGTTAATTAATTCAATTAATGACTCCCAGTGCAATGTTTTTCTTTGTCTTCTTCATTTGCCACAGGCTGCTGAACAGGTACTCCCAGGGATGGATTCTGAAGTTCTGTCACAGATAAGGAATTATGTACCATTTCCATGTCTAGTTCTGAAGTGGCTTAATTTTTTTTTAATGAAGTTCAGCAGCAGTTAATTCCATCAGAAATTAGTTTGTTTTCTGTTTTCTCTTAAATGTAAGCAGTCAATTACCAATCACCTTTATATTTCCAGGTACACTCATGAGTTTAGGTAACTTTACTGTCAGATAATTTTTACTGCATCACTTTGCTCTGCACAAACTGCAAATTTTTTCACCCTTGAAAAGAGGAACTTCCAAGCTGGATCAGCCCTCAAGTGTATCTGCCTTATCACCCCAGAACCAATAATAGATCTGTTCTCTGGTTTGACATTTTAGAAGTAGAAAAATGCATCTTACACATAGCTGGTGGGTTTTTTATTAAGGAAAAAGTGAAAGGAAAGATGTTTCCAAAGGGGACACGTGGAAAGGATCTCAGAGGCAGCCCCAAGATTCTCTGTCTTGAATGTCACCTCATTTTGCTGGGCAAAACTAGGAGGCTTTGAAGAGAACAGCCTTCACTTTTTAGATCAACTCGTCTAAAAATGGGAGTAAAGCACAGAGCAAGCAGTGAAATGAGGATGAAAGCCAATTTTTCTTCTCTTCAGCTAAGGAGCAAAGCAGGGCCATCATGACCCCCATCCCAGTCATGGTCACTTGTTGATTTGGTTGTTCACCACCATTCCTGGGGTTTCCTGCAGATCCCTGTGGATTTACATTATAAATTGATATTTGTACTGAGGCTACTCTGTATTCTCTCTACTGTGTTTCCCATTCATGGCTTTGTTTTTATTCCTTTTCTTGAATATGAGGTGAAAACACATTTGAATGTAAATTCTGGGTTTGGAAAAGAGCTGAAAGAAGCTGTAAATCCAAATCCCACCACCACTGAGGCTCTGCCCTGTGGCAGCTGTTTTGGGTTAGCCCCCATTTGGTATGGGACTAAATCAGGCTTAGAATAATTTTAATCATCTGGAGGACTGATTTAAACCCAGTGAGGGCTCTAAAAGGCTTCTAGTAAAAGCTGTGTCTTGCTCTGGAGCATCACAACAACCTGGAGGAAAAATGCAGAGAGGAACATGTTGAGCTGTTGCCAGGAGATCCATGCTGGCTCTCAGCATCCCCCAAAAGCTGAGGAGCAGCTCACAGCTGATGTCAGCTCTGCTGTAAAGGTGGAACATGGAAAACCCTCTCTCTGAAGGACCAGAAGGAGCTGCCTGTTTCATTTGCCCTGCAGAGGAATATCTGGCATTTGGGGCTGTATTTTCAGAGACTCTCAGCTGGCTCCCAGTGTTTTTCTCTGTGCCACATTCACCTCTCTGAATTCTGTATTTTGATCTTAAAAAAGAATTATAATGTCTGTGGTGGAGGGAAAAGGGATGGTTTCACACCTAGGGAGGAAGAACGAAGATCTCAGCCACTTTTTTCTGGGTTATTTTTCTATTAGTCAGCAAGCTGAAGGGTTTTGGTACAAAGCCTCACATGTGTCAAAGCCAGGACCAGGACCATGAACTGAGGATTGAGGGTGAGCTGTCCCTGCTGGTTTGGGAGGTGTCTGCTCTCCCCACACCAGGTGCACACCCTTGGCTTTGTTGCCAGGCACAGCAACGAGTATTTTCCCTTAGTAAAGGCAAGGAGGATCAGGCTCCACAGTGCAATTTCATGAGAAAATGAAGTGGATGAGATCCTTCAGCCCATGCAGGAGGGGAGGGCAGGGCCACCTCAAGTTCACTGCTGAGCTCTGCCAGCCTCAAACAAAGCCTGCCCTGAAGTTTATGGCATCTTCTGACACTTGTCATCTCATGAAAAGCCTATTATCCCCCCGAGGGGGAAATCACCACGTGCTTTTCTTTAACTCCAGCCCAAACACATCGTTTTTAAATAGAAACACTCTGGTGCTTGGTGCCAGGGCCCTTGAGCAGGAGCAGCTGCCCAGGAGCAGCGTTTCACTGGAGATGCTGCTCCCTGCAGTAAAGGCTGTCCTTTGTCTCTGGAGCTGAGAGAAACCAGGATATGCAAATTTGGGCAATGGATCTTAATTATAAGCAGCAGGTGCCTGTGCAAGAGAGCTCAGGTGAGGGGGCACCCAGCAAGGGAGGGCTGCAAAGTTCCAACTAATTATCCACCTTAATGAGGGCCTTGTCTGCTGCTCCAGTTTGGTTTTCTCCACAAACAGTAGTTTAAAAAGCAGTGATGCACCTCAGCCTCTGAAGAGCAGCAAGGATGAAATTACCATGATGAACCACAAGAAATCAATTTGTGGGAGTGCAGACTATGATGGATCATCCTGCTGGAGAAATTAATTGTCTGAGGAACATTTCTTCAGGATGTCTTGACCGCAGGAGCATCTTCCCAGTGTGTTGGTAAACATGAATCTTTGGGGAGATTACTCTGTTTACCTTTTACTGATTTAAAAATAGGTAATTATGATGATTCTTTTTAAATTTTTGTCAGCACACCACTAATCAGACTGCAAGCATTAAGGTCAGGCAAGTTGGGGGCATAATTCATGGCTAAAATAACAAGTAATTAGTGTTGTCTCTGCCTCATGTCTGACAGGCACAGGTGAGGGAGGGCACACAGGGATGGTGCCTCCAGACCAGGTAAAATCCACATTTTCTCCAGTCTGAACCCTCATCTGAATGGATAATTCAGTTTCTATGTCCATTCAATGATGATTTTTGTACCAAGGGTGGTATCATTTATTGAAAAATTAATTTTCTTTTTTGTTCAGGTTACCAATCTGTTTTGTAATGAAATGAGTAAAAGCCAAGTTAAACACTGTGGTTTCAGCTGATTTAAGGTCATGCTGCTGTGTGAGAGAGAGAATCTCAGTCCCTGGCTGTGTGATGCTGCCCTGGTCCTGGCTTTGAGGCTTTGACCAAAACTCTTCAGCTTGCTGTGTAATAGAAAAATAACCCAGAAAAAAGTGGCTGAGGTCTTCCTTCTTCCTCCCTCGGTGTGAAACCATCCCTTTTCCCCCGCCACAGACATCATAACTCTATTTCAAGTAGGGAAGTTTAAGTAGTAACAGACAGGAGCTCCCCAGGTGGACAGTAGGGAATAGTCTGGAAAATATATTTTAATGGAGTGTGGTATTTTGCGTGAAGACCTTGGGCCATTTCTGGCACAACCCAATTTTTTATTACACAGCTCTTGGACTGGAGCAGGTTCTGTTTACAGCCTTTCACTCAGTCCTCTTCCCAAACTTCTTTTGATTTTCTTTCTTCCTTCTGCCCCCTCCAACCGTGGCAATATCCAAGCAGACATCTGGGCCCTGATTATGCACACCTTGTGTGGCCACTGGGGCCGCTGCAAAGTGGGTGTTAAACAGCATCATTCTTATGTGGCAGAGCTTTCCACCCCTGGGTAAATGATTACCTGAGCTCCAGAGAAATGAACTGTCAGCCTCAGCGCAGTTCTGCCACAAATCTGGAGCCATGAAGTTTGAAGGAATCAAATCCTTTCCTCCTTTGGAAGACAAAATCACACCCAAAGGAAATAAAAAATCTCTACTCGCTGTCCCCATGTGGAGGAAAGGCATTTGGCTGGTTTACAGCAGGAGAGCTGAATGGGTGACCTCACATGGGAAGCAGCCTATATAAACAAATAATTATTAAACAGAACCACTTTACTTCTCTAGCCCTGCTGCTTCTTGCACAGCAATAATCCCTGATTTGTTTTCAAGTGGGAAACTTTGGGATATGGGTGCAAGTTTAAAATTGTGACATCCCATCCATTTGTAATTCTTTCCATGGCCAGGAATATTCCGGAGTGAGAACTGAAGCATCTCTGCTTGTTGGAGGAAACGCAGGACAAAACATTTCAAGCCACTTTAACCAGGATAAATGGATGAAGGCTTCAAGGTAGGATCATCTGTTTATTTACACCCATTGTCTCCTTGTTTCCCACACAAATATATTCTGTGTTTAAAATGTATAAAGCTGGGCAAGCCCTTCTCACGCTGTTCTCAGTAAAATATTGCTCACTGCATCTCTCCTGACAAATAGGGCTCTTGTTGTCCAACTTTCCCTCTGCTGAGGTTAATGATTAAGTGGTTCAGGAGGTTAATTCCTGCAGATAGTGTTGTCTTTGCCTTGAACAGATGTTGGTAGGGCTTTAATGTGGTTATCAAACTCGGCTGCCCTTCATCCTTTGCTCTGTGCAGCCCTGGGCTTTGTTCCCCGCGCATTCCTGGCCCCCTCTATGGAGATCCAGCAGAGCTGAACATCCCATGGCCTGGGGGCTGCCTCCCCCGGGGTCAGCCGGGCAATGCCCAGATCTGCCACACAAACCCATAACAGCCACAGCTGGAAACATTCGGCAGTGCAGAAAGGTGCAGAATACCCGGTGAGGCTCACCAGGAAACCCACTCCAGCTTTGACATCACCCCAAGCCCCCACAGGGCAGAGCTTCACCCCAAAATCTGCCCCTCCTGTCCTGCCAGGAAATGAATCTCAAGGGTGCCTGAAGTGTTCTGTGCTGTAACCAGCACCCTCAGCAGCCTGGTAAAACCCCAAAACCCCAGGGCTTGGACCAATATTTGCAGCCTGAAGCTGCATCATTACAGGCACTGCTAGGGATCCAGGGGCAGCCACAGCTGCTCTGGGAACCTGAGCCAGGGCCTGCCCACCCTCACAGGGGAGATGTTCCTCCTGTCATCTTCTCTAAACCTTCTCTCCTTTAAATCCATTCCTCTTTGTTACTCCATTCCCTTCTAAAAAGTGTCTCTCCATCTTTCTTGCAGGCTCCCTTCAGGCCCTGGAAGGCCACAGTGAGGTCACCCCAAAGCTCAGCAAGGCTGAGCAATCCCAGCTCTCTCAGCCTTTCCCTGCTCCCGAGCTGCTCCATCCCTCTGAACATCTCAGTGACCTCCTCTGGACTCGTCTACACCTTATGTGAGATGAAACTTTTAGTGATTTTATAAAGCCCTGGAGGAGCAGCCCCTTGAATGTTTCTGTGGAGGAGCACAGGCATGGAAAGATGGGATAGCAGGGAATGGAATGGACAGGGCCAGGGACAGGAGCAGGAGGAAGAGAGGGGACAGGAGAAGGGACAGGAACAGTGGCAGGAGCGGGGAGCAGGAACAGGAGAGAGGACAGGAACAGGGGACAGGAGCAGGGGGTGGGCGAGGGGACAGGGAGCGGGGACAAGGGACAGGAGCGGGGACAGGGGCAGGGGAGGGCAGGAGACAGGAGCAGGCGCAGGGACAGGGGGTAGGGACAGGGGACAGGAGGGGACAGGGGACCGGGGCAGCGGACAGGGGATAGAGGACAGGGACAGGCCGTGCAGTTCCTCCCCTCGAACAGCAGAGGGCGCAGCAGGGCCCGGCCCGTCGGAGGCTCGAGGCGAGGAAAAAGGATGGAAAACGGGAAAACGGGCAAAATGAGGAAATTAACGCTTTTATCTGCTTTATACCGTGCCTGACACGTAAGGAGAACCGCAGTAACCACACAGAGCTGGCTGCAGTATGATAAAAAGAGCGGCTGTGTTTCAAACTCACAGAAGATCGCTGTACCCCACAACCTAACCCCTTCCGCTCTATCCCTGCCTATTTGGGGCTGCTGTCCCTGGGAATGAACTGGGATGATTCGGACACTGCCCAGCCTGAGCAGAAGCAGGGACGCGCCGCAGGGAGTGGGTCTGGCTTTCCCCAGGGCTGTATTTCTCCCAGTGAGGGTTGTGCCCTCGTGTGTGCTCTGCACTGGGATGTGAATTCCCATTTCTCCATGTCCGCACAGGGCAGGGACTCCGGAGGATGGGCACGCTTTGATTTCCATGTGGATGGGTTCAGATTTCTCCTGTGGTGGATCTGTGTCACCAGGATGTTTTCTGAAAAATCCTCTTTGCCCAGGATTTTCTCCTGGGAAGCTGAGAAGCCTCAGAGAGGAATGAAAACAATAATTATCTGATTGCTGCTCCTGTGTTTGCTGCTTTGGAATGTGGCTTGGAGATTGTTTACCAACAGGTGAATGTTTGATTGGTTCCATGTGAATTGTTTTAACTTAATGGCCAATCACAGCCAGCTGTGTCAAACTCTCAGAGTCAGGAGTTATTTTATTCATTCCTGTTAAGCCTTCTGATGTATCATTTCTCTTTCTTTAGTATAGCATAACATAACATAACATAACATAACATAACATAACATAACATAACATAACATAACATAACATAACATAACATAACATAACATAACATAACATAACATAACATAACATAACATAAATCAGCCTGTCGAGAACATGGAGTCAGATTCCTCATCTCTCACCTTGTCCTGGGGACCCTCACAAACACCACAGATCTGTTGTGCTGTAATTGGTGTTGGTGAGCTCTGGGAGCAGATGAAGGCTGTCATGAGTGTGGTTCCCTCTGAGGATGCCTGGCTGGCCCTGATCCTTCAGGAATGTCTCCTCTGCCAGGACATGTGTCTAAAAACATTCTGGATGTGGCACTGGGTGCCATGGTTTAGTTGAGGTGTCAGGGAACAGTTTGGACTCGATGATCTTGAAGGTCTCTTCCAACCTTGTCTCTTCCATAAAACAATGTATGTTTTATGTGTATCTTTTTGGTAAAAGGACAAGTTATTTCCTGCAGCAGATTCTGTGATTCGGTGACTCAGGGGTGATTCTTGCAGAAAAGCAGCCCCTTGTCCCTGCTGCTGATTTCCAGCTTGCAAAACACATCATCAGCCTCAACTGGCTGAAAAGTAGCCCAGCAAAGATAAGGAAATGATCCTTTTTCAGCTGGAGCAATTTCCCAGCTTGGCTCATTACAGAACTGCACACTTGCTGCTGTTGTGGCACAGGAGGAACAGGAGAAGCAGGATGGAGAGAAGGATGTGATTCTTAGCCCTGGTGCTGAGCAAAGCTTGTTCTGAATTAGAATTTATGCTAAGAAAAATTTAAAAATTGGTTGTTATCCCTGAAAGTATAAAATCCATGTGCAGCAGTTTCCCACAATGGAGGAGAAAGGCAGTTCAGAAAGAACAGTTTTTGTTTTGGAATCTTCCAAGGGGAATTGAGCCCAGACCTCCACCTGACGGGGCTGGGGGATGTGACTACATAACCAGAGCTGCAGGGCCTGGCCCTCTCACACCACAGGAGCCTGGAGAACCTGGGAGGAGAGTTAATTAACCATCCAGCACGGAGGAATGATCTTGGTGCTGGGAAAAAAAAGCTGCTAAATAAAGGGAGCTGGTGCAGAGGAACGAGGGAATTAGGCTGCTCAGTGGAGCAGAGCAGGCAGCTCTGCAGAGGAAAAGCACCAGGGGCTGCAAGGGGCAGGAGGATTTTCCCCAAGGTCCTTGTGAAGGGTTTGGTGGAGGTGTTCCAGCGTTTGGGATGTGTCACCAAGGTATGAGGAACAGAAACGCTTCCTGTGACGGGAAACGCTTCCTGAAGTGAGATTATTTATACAAATCCGTATCTTCACAATTTCTCCTAAGCAAGTTTCGGATGAGTTTTGCTATAGAAAAGTGAGCTTCTCTGATTTTTCTGAAAGGATTAAGCACTTTCAGTTAAAATCTCCATCATCTCTAAAGGTCATTCTTAATAAAGTCACAAGGACCAAGGAGGAAATAGGTCCCACTTGACAGGTCCCTGGAAAGAGAAACCTGGAAAACTGGATTCAATTTTCAGTATGGTATTCAATTTTCAGTATGACTCCCTAAATGCCTGAGCAAATAATTTCCGTTCCTCGTGCCTTGGTTTCCCCAAGGTCCTTGTGAAGGGTTTGGTGGAGGTGTTCCAGCGTTTGGGATGTGTCACCAAGGTTCTGCTGGGTGCCAGGGGGGACAGGAAGCGGTGACACCGAGTTAAGGCCTTGCCATAGATCAGTCACAGGATGGTTTGGGTGGGAAGGGACCTTAAAGATCATCTCATTCCAGCCCCCTTCCACTATGCTACAGTGAAGATATTCAAGTCATGTTCTAAAAGAATTGTACAAACCTCAGTGGAAAGGAGAAAAGTGAACTACAAGTAAGCGATCTGGTGGAGTTTGAGAGTGGAGATCATTAATTTCTCTTTAGCTGAAGTGCTACAATGGAGCAGAAAGTCTGGAAGTTTTTTTCTTCATGACTGTCAAGGCATGACAAAAATGCAGGTTCATTTTTGTCCCCTTGATTGTGGGTGGGAATTTTCAAAGTCAACTAAGAGAGTGGGGCACAAAGATTGCAGTAAGATTAAAAATCAGCTGAATTCTTACAGGTGTCATCATGCCCCTTTGGAAAGCCTCGTTGGCTAATCAATGTATGTTTTATTTGTATCTTTCTGGAAAAATTACAAGTTATTTCCTGCAGCAGAACATGGGAGGTCTCAGGTTCTGTGAAAATCCTTTTCAGATCACTGTTTACTTGCGGTGCCCGTTATTTAAAATCTGCTGCACTCTAGAGGATGAAAATATTTGTGGGGGCAAAGACGTGCTTTGGATCCTCTTTTCTTTGCCCACATCCCTGGGCGAGGCATTTCTGCACTTTGAAACGAGGAAAGTTCCCAACAGAAATGTTCAATTAACTGTTAAACACTCTCATCAATTCAGGGATCATTTCCAAATCTGATGGATGAGTTCAAAATCTCCAATTCATTCTAACCATCAGGCGGAAAAACAGTTGAACTCCTGAGGAGAAAAGAGCAGATAAATGCTGGAATGAACTTGCATATCTTTGAGAGGTGCAGTGCTCTGCAGACAGTGAGTTATGAACAGGAAAACTTCCCAAGTGTGTACTGTAAGTAGAATAATAATGGGCAATGGCTCAAGCTAAGGGGGCTTTTTCCCTCTGGCTTCATTTAGATCCCAGTTTAAAAGGCATGGGGTTTGTTCTTGTGTACACATGGGGAGAGTCTCACACCATGCACAATTAAATTATTTCCCATGACAGTAAAAAAAAAAAAAAAAATTCTATTAAAACCAAGAATCTAAAAAGTATGCAAATATTCAAGTGGAAGAGGAGAAGCTGAAATAGGACTTTATGAATTCTTGGCCAAGTGAGTCATTTATTGAACTCTCAAAATTAATGCCAATTTTAAGTTATTTGGACAGGATATATTGTGAATTTTTAATCAGGTCTGTTTCTCACAGGTGCATCCAAAGGATTCACACTGCAGGAACTTCTGAGAGAGTTTTTAATTAATGCAACCTGTAAGCCACTGAAAAGTGAGTGGAAACAATGCAATTCCCTGCTCCATAGTGGTAGGATTCTGTTTTGTGTCAGCAGTGCTCTTAAACTCACTGATTCTATATTTTATTAAAAATAGGTTATGTAACATGAAAAAACCATAGTAGAGTATATTTTTCTGAATCCCATCACAGTTTCCTGTAATTCTGCATTATACATGAACAGACTCAATTATATTTCTATGAGATTTTTAGACTCTGGCTCCACTGGCTTCCATTCAGACCTGCATTTTGAATATGCTGAGCTATGAATTAAAAACCCAAATGCAAACAAAACCAGCAGTAGGTGCACTGATAGCAGTGGAAAGTCTTTTTTCCCGCTAATATCCATCCTGTTACTTTTCAGTGTATCCAGATTCCAGCCATTTCAGCTCTTATGGAGTGATGTGACCTGGCATAAGCGAGCTATTCAACACAGAATAGAGGTCAGTGTGTTTGCTTAAACAATCATTTAAATAGTAATAATTTTAATACAAAAATGTATCCCAGCTGCTGAATGCATTCCCAGAAGCACAGTGTCCATTCTGTGCTTAGGGGTGTGTGGAAAAGGCCGGGAAGCTGGAAAAGAAGGAAAAGTTCTGCCTCCCATTTTTCAGACAGAAAATTCTGTCACTGAGGGATCAAGAGACAAATCCAGGCTGATTCAGGGAGCTGGTAAATGACCTAAACTGAGCCTGAAATTAGTGAGTCTCGGGGTGCTGTTCCATGGTGCAGCTGAGCTGCTAAAGCTGCAGCTCCTGCTGGAGAAGGAGATTCACTGAGCCAGGGCAGGGGCCCAACAAGCCAAAACCCCAACTCACCCCTCTCCTGGGAGTGGGAGGAAGGAGAAGGACACAGGGCTCCCCTCACTGTGCCCTGCTGTGTCTGTCTGAGGGGCTGCAGAGCTCTGGGGATGCTTTGTGAGCCTGTCCTGTTAGCGTTCGGCAACCTATAATCACATAGGCAATTATATGTAGGTGCTCATTAAGAGCTCTGGAAATCAGGGGTGTTTTCACCTCAAATCTGATTTCGCCATACATTCGAGAGGAACGGGTTTTTATATTCTATCGTTATATAACTTACATGTTAATTATTAAACTTATATTGTTCTATTGTATACAGAGATTTCAGCTAAACATAGTTCTCTTAAGTTTTCAACCTAGTTTCTCATGATTCTTCCTATGATTATATAATAATTATATTTAATTACTAAACAATCATCACATCTAACAATTATATCATTTATCATACTGCTTACGCAGATGCAGTCATCTGAGAAAACACAAAGCCTAACATTTTCAGAATCTATCTTTAGCATTTTCCAGGGTCCCATTATCAGTCCCAGCACCAGTCCCAGGGCAGCAGAGGCTTGAGGATGCTGCCCTGCTTCCCACCACCACCACCCCTCCCCTGGATCTGCTGTGCCAGCCCCCAGCACAGCTGCTTGGATTTCACCCTTAGATCTGTGTCAATTGATTCCACATCAGCACTGAAATCGATTTCACTGTGAGATAAATAAACTGGGGGCACGGGGGAATAAGTTCAGCTGGCAGAAAATGGCATTTATGGTATGAGTGTATCACCTCCTATAGCTTTGAAATAATCAACTCTTTGAAATACTAAACTTCACTAGTTGACCCAAATATAAGTACTAAAAATAAACAGATCAGCACCACTTTTCTTGGTTTTTACAGAATAAAAGGCTCCTGAGCCTTTAATTATAAAATTTTCAGAGCCTGATTTTTCCGTTTCCCTTAATGCCCTGACCTCTCTTTACTGGCCCACTTATTAGTAACACTTACTTTTGGGAGACTGTAACATTGCTGAAAGCACAGAAAATACAATTCCTGCAGCCATTAATCCTTGTCTTGATGCTACCTCCACAGCACAATGCCTCTCTCTTTTACTCCTGCCTTTTTTCCTCCCTCTTTTTCTTCCCCTTTTTTATCCCCTCTGTTTACCCCAGTGGAGCCACTCCACGAGGTAATTCCCTTTGTGACCGGCTTGCTGCAAACTATCTCCTATTTGCACTGGCTGCAATTTTCAATTAAAGACAAGAACTTAACTTTAGTGGAGGGTCCTGTAGAGTCCAGCATTTGGGACTTAAGATTTGCTTTCCCAGCTTGAGACTTTGAAGTTGGGAAGCTGGAGAGAGAGAGCCTGGATGAGGTGGCAAAGTGTCTTTCACAGAAGAGCTTTAAAGCAGAAAACATGTTAACCCCCAGGCTCTGGGGCTGGGCAAAAACAAAAGGTCGGGAAACAAATCTCATGCAGAAATGAGGTACAGGCCTGGTAGCCAGAAACATGATTTAAGTGGCCGAGTTAGCCTTTAAATAATGTCAGCACATAAAACTGGGCTGCTTTTAAAGAATATCCTGAAGTGTCCGGTCTAAACCGATTAGGCTTGGAGCAGAGGACTGTGAAATGCCACTTAACATGCTGGTTTAAGCTTATAAAAACCAACTGTAGGCAGAAGGAACTGTAAGCTTTTTGTTTGCTAAATAAGCAGGACGCACGAGAAATTATGGTCAGACAAGGAGGAGAATTTCAATGTACAGAATTCCCCTTACAGCTTCTCCTTTAACTCTGTACACATTGGGATAGCTTAGGAGATTGCAAATAATTTTTTAATTTAAAAGATGGCAGGTGCCATTTATTGTGTCTGTACCTATCACAGAGTAGATCATGTAAATTGGGAGATTTTCTGGCTACATTAAGTTATATAATATATCTGTATCTCTTATAGTAGACAGAAGACAGTCCTGACTATTTTTGATCCTCTCAGCCCCCAGCTGAAGAAAAAACATATCTAAACCAACCTTTTCTTTTTCCAATTTCAGTCAGCTCATCAAGCTTTAAACCCCTTACATGCTGTCTGCTAATAAGAATTAAATCATGTAATAGCCAGTGGATAAATTAGCTGAGCACAAACCCGATGCTTTATTTAACAATTTTTATCATTATTTCGAAGCATCCAAGAAGAACAGCGTCTGAAAAGTTTTAAATCTGAATTAGCTTAACTGCTTGTGACAAGTTTACACATGAGAGACATCGAGACTGTGTTCTACTTGCTACTTTGAGTTTCATCCTGGCTTTCTGTTTGAAAGATCCCAGCCAAAGTTAAATCAACCCACCCTTTGCTGATTTCCAACATCAGACATGTCCCCAGCTCTTTTTTTTTTTAACCTTGCTTTCAGGCTGACTTTCTCCCAATTGAAATTCAGTTCCTGAATGGTGGGTTTTTCCCTTGCTTCTAAACGTTGATAAAAAAGGGTTTTCTTCACTCCCTCAATTTGATGTGACAGGGCCCTGACATGAATAATGGACGTGTTTCTTTCACAGGCAAATCAACTTAATTTAGCATGCTTTTATACTTTCAATAGCAAAGCCACAAGCCTGTAAATTCCATGAGATCCTTTAGGTTTGCAGAAATCTTTAGAATTAGCAGAAAATGTATAAAGTAAACAGCACTTATTTTGTCAAAATACTTGAATAACTTTTATACAGGAGCTAGAGATGAATATATCACTGCCTAATCAGATTGTGATTTACATGCAGTTGAGGATGGGCTGCCTAGGTTCAGCCTGCCCTTTTGCTGAGGGAGAAAAGAGGGGTAGGAGAACTGAATAATCACAAATATTAAGGAGAATTAAAATCCCAAACTTTCTTCTGAAGGTGAAGGAGAAAAGTGGAATTTGAAGAAGAGGTTTATGCAGTAGAGGCTCTCTCAGAACTCCATTCTCTGCCCATCTCCCTGGAGCAGTTGCTGCTTTGCAGCTCAAGAGATGAGGAGAGAAAAAAGAATATTATTTATTATCTACAGAGGAGGGTGAGACACCAAACCAATCCACCAGCTTTAGAAAATAACCTGCCTGTGTGCACTGACAGATATCGTCTGGGAGGGGTCAGACCCTTGGAGCCCTGATGTCACAGAGTTCCACCTGTGGCAGCTCCATCTCCGCCTCACTTTGCTGCTCGAGGTGTGTTAAAGCAGTGCTGGAACATTTCCTTTGTGCTGAACAACAGCAAAACTCCTCTCTGAAGCTTCAGAGAGCAACTTTGGGCTCCTCCTCAGCCATGTGGTTCCAGCATGTACCAGGACTCCTGGTACCTCCCTCCTGACCCCCCATAAATCTCCTGTGAAGCCAACAAATGCAAGGGGGAGCTCTGCTCTCTTCCCCCACAGAAAGCCAAGGAGTGGAAGTGAGGGGAACTCTCTCAGTTTGCCCTTTTCACCTTTGGGACTCATCTCCCAGCACTGCTGCTGGTAGAGAGCAACCTGGTGACACTATCAAAGGAAAATAGAGGTTAATTCTATTGTCATTACTTATTATTGGGACATCAGGCAGCTGTAACAGCTCATTCATTAAAATACCCTGATAGTGCTGATAGTGGATCAGTGAGTAGGAAATAGGTTGGTTTGGGGGTGCTAAATGCTAAAAATCATTCTGTTTGCACAACAGAGTGTTAAAAAACCAAACCCTTTCTTTGTAGTTTTACATAAATAAAAGAGAAACTAGTTTAGAAAAGGGTGTTCTCAAAGGAAATGCTGCTGGACTGGAAGCCATCAGGCAGGGTAGGGAAAAGGCAGCCCCCAGAGATGCTCTGCTGCATTCAGCCTTGCTTCCCTTGATGCAATCAACGTGGCTAAGGAGATCCCACATACCTCCAGGTCTGGCTGTAATAAGTAGTTAATCAGCCAATTAGGGGAACCAACAATTACAAATTGGGAAGAGGAGAACAAGGGAAGGAGAAAGGGGGTGAATCAAGGTAGGCTGCAATCCTTTGAGAAGGTTTCTAACATTAACTGCCAGAGAATTACATTCTACCCTACCTTGACTGATTTGTTTCCCCCCCTTCCTCCCCCTTCTCCTTTTCCTACTGGTTGGGTCAGTTAATTGGCTGATTAACCAGCAATTACCTCTGGGACCAGCTCTATATAGGGTCTCTTTTAATCGAGAATTTTATTGACAAAGGCACCAGAGCAAATTCATCTCTGGTGTGAGCTTGCTGGAGTGAATGGCCTGACACCCAGGACAGAGTTGATCCATTGTAGCACAGGCACTGTGTTTTTAAGGCATTTGATTAACTTGGAACTTTTAAAATTACATTCCTTTTCTGCAAGATCTCTTCGTTTTGGGTAGGAGCAGGAACGAGAGCTAGGGAGGGAAGTCAGTCAGACAGGAGACGTCTGGAGCAGCAATATCCTGCTCTGGGTGATGGCAGAACAGCTACACAGGGTGACACCTCCCTTGTTCTCAGCTGGCACTGCTGCAGGCTGGCTGGCACGGGCTTTTCCCTCAGCATGTGCCCAGTGAGTAATGGGCAGCCCAGGAGGGTGGGGGATATCCCTTATCACTGCTCTGGTGTGCCAAGCCAGGGGAGGGTGCTCCTAACAGTATTTGGGGACTCAGCATAGAGAGCAAAGCAGCTCAGCTGTCCCTGGTGCCTTTTCATCACTTTTACATCACTTTCAATCTCCTTGTTGCTGGCACTCTGCTGGATTCCTGCAGCCCTATCAAGCCCTGTGTTTGTGCTGCAGGAATCAAACCCAGTGCATTTATTGCAGCAGAAATCTTCAGTGGGACACTGCAATTAGGAATCCTCCGTTCTTGCATGTGTCTGTGCTGTCTGGAGCTGCTGCCTCAGCTGCTCTGCTGGGAGGGGAATGCTGAGCTGGGCTGGAGCCCCCACATGGTTACCAGGCAGTGGGGAAAGCACGATGCAGGAGGGGACGGAGATCCTGTTCTGGGAGAGCCCAGACCAAAGGGCCAGCTCTGAGCACTGCAGCCAAAAGGCAGGGGATCAGATTATTGAGGGATCTGGCAAATTCCCTAGAACACTGGGGCCTGGCAGGAACACATCCCTCCCTGCATGAAAGGGGCTCTGTGGTTTTACAGTTTCAAACAGCTCATGGGTTAAAGATGGGCTGGCCTAGGGATGGAACAGGAATATGGGATCTCTGTGGGGAGGGAAATGGGAGAAGGAATGGCTCTTTCCCTTGCTATGCAAGGACAAAAAGAATTCCTGCTGCAGATGAGGCAATGACAGGTTTAGCAGCACATCTGTGTCTGCCATCCTGATTGTGGAGCTCCAGGTACTGCAAGGAGCAGCACAGGTGAGGCAAAGCAGTTTTGCAAATTTAGACACAAAAGGCAGAGGTGTAAGTCACTGAAGTGACAGTGGATGTTTTATAGAGGTAGAGGGACAGAGGTGGGGCATAGAATTGCATCCTGTGCCTCTGCAGCTGTCCAGAATGAGGAATGGCACCTCCTGTAGCCAGCAATGCCAGCTGGAAATGTCCCTGCTTCTACCTGGAGGCCACCTCTGCGTGGGTGCTCACTCTCAGTCCTGTGGGGAGGGCATCCTGGAAATGTTTTCTTGCTACACACCAAGCTAATCTAATTCCTGGCTAATCTAAGCTGTCTTGCTAAAAATGTTTATGATACAGGCCCCTATAATATAGGAATAATATATAATATAAATATAATATACTATATATAGTATATTTATATTATATAATATAAATGTTATAATATATAAATGTCATATAAAATATAAATCATATCATAAATGTTTATTATATAGGTCCCTATAATATAGGGATAATATATAATATAAATATAATATACTATATATGGTATAATATATGTATATTATATAATATAAACGTTATAATATATAAATGTCATATAAGATATAAATCATATCATAAATGTTTATGATACAGGTCCCTATGTAACAAAAAATCCTGGTATTTTTGGTAAAGCCTTGTTAATCCTTTCTCTTTCAAACTTTTGCACTTGGAATGAAAGGAGATTTGGGATGGGAAAAGCAGAGAAAAAGAGGGAGAAATCACTTTTTTTTCCTAATGAAAACATGCTATCTGGTTCAGGGAGCAGCTGAACAAAATCAGTGGAAGAAAAGCCTTATCATAATTGGTGTCCTTACAGAAGACACTTGCTTGCTGAAAAAACTCTGTTCTCCTCAGAGTGATAAGAAACTTGTAATAGAATTCCCAGGATCTGAGGGATGTGGTTATGAGAGGGAGAGAGCAGCTTTGCCTATCTTCGAAGTAAATTCAATCCCACGAGGTATTTTTGACTCTGAGAACACCTGATACCCAGTTGACATAAGAACTAGAGAACAATACATTTGAATTATCATAAAGGTGATAAAATGTGTTCCTCAGATCCAGACAAACTTGTCACTTTGGTGGTCACAGCTCTGGATTTCCCTGGAATACAGCTCATCCTAAACCTGGATATTTATCAGTGTTGTGGAGGGACTTAGGGAAGAACTCACCCAGAAATATTGTGGATTACTAAAAAACATTCCTGTCTTTAATGCTAAAGGCTTTAGAAGCCTCAGATTAAGGACAGATATTCCTCAGATGCCAAATGGGCTGCACTGAGGCAGGAGGCCAGACAAAATTCTCTTTATAACCTTTTCATAGCAATGTATATTTGCCTTCTAAATTAAGATCCAAATTTACAGGCAGGAGCAATAACTGCTTTCCTGGCCATGAAGGGAGGAAGGAAGTGCAGGCAGAGGGTCAGGAGTGCAGCAATGCCTCTGATCCATCTCTGTGTGGGAGCTGGTGCTCCTTTACTCCTCCTTCCTTCACCTCTGCTCTTTCCACAGACCACTAGAAGAGGTTTTCAGCCATGGCAGAGTATGAAGGGAATGGGTGGCATTTCCAGGAACACATCCCAGGACCTGCTAAAATCAGGATTTGCTATAGGCTAGAAAAGTTCTTTCCATCCTGAGCCAGTGGAGGTCTGTAAGCCAAGAGGTGAGTGCTGTTCTGGGCACTTAAACATTCCAGGTCTTCTGTCCTTGCAAAGGGAATGGGGAAAAGGGATTTGGTGTTAATTGCTTGGTGGAAGATGATCTGGAGAAGGCACAGTTGGCCCTCTGCAGCAAAGGACACCAGTTAGGGACTTCCTCTATCTAGGAGAATGCACAACCTCTTAGAAGTGATAAATGAAAATGATTTCTCACAGCTTTTGAAATTCTGCTTGTCCTGAGCTGGACAACAGTCAGAGTGATGGTGGAAAGGTGGGGTTAGTGTGGTTTTGGGTCTTGCTAGAGAAACAAGAACCTGGATGTAAAAAACAAGGAGAAACAAGGACCTGCACTATGTAAAAACCAAAGGACTATTTAAAGTGTATATTATAAGTGTATCTTATTCTTGTATTGATGGCTTCTTGTGTATTATTTAAGTGTATTATATAAGTGTATCTTGTTCTTATCCCCTGCTCATTTGATGTCTCTTAATGTTGTGCTGCCTCCAACACTATATTCTGGTGGGGCGGAGGGAGAGGGTGTCTTTAATGGGTGCTAGTTTGTACCTACATGGTGTGATCAACTCACCAGGAGTGAAAGTGGCCTCTTCTCAAAGGTGTGGCATGGCAGATCCTCTCCCAGCTGCAGGCTGGGGTTCAGGCAGCTTTTATTCCCTGCTAAGCGTGGATGGGCTGACAGCTTAGGCAGCCCATCATAACAACAGTAAAGACATCACAGACCAGGACAAGAGGAAGAGAACTGGTTGTTTCTCAGTTAATCAGTCAGCTCCCCCTTGGGATGTGCTGTGCCTCTGCCCTGCAGCCCTCCTGGCCAGCAGGCTGCTCCTCCCACCTGTGCCAGGAGTGACCACCATAGCACAAACAAGCTGGCAGCAGTGATAGATAGTCACCTTCATAAAAAAAGAGAAATACAAGAGTCCAGTGCTCCTGTTTCCCTTCTCCTGCCCCCATGCATCCCTGCAGAGGCTCAGAACAGATGAGCCCACTATTACAATGTTGTCAGGGCCCTGCTAGTTTTCTAGTTCATATCCTTGTTCATGCTGTTTGCTAAGTACTTGTTCACTGTGACAGCTTTCAGCAAAACAGAACACACTGAATGCTTCTTTCCAAACAGCTCTGTCCTGCTGGGCTTCAAGTGAAACAAGCCCTTCAGACTCCATCATGTGAACTTTTCATAAGGAACAATCTCCTTTAGACAATTCCTTTCAGAGATACTATCCGTGAAACTGGGACTTGGGGATGAGGTGACATCACAGCCTTCTTCCTCTGGCCAGGGTCATGGCCACCAAAGTTGTATTTGTTAGGAGGCCTCCACATGGCATGGTGCATGATTTCTTTAATTACCTGATGTTTGCCCACTTAAAAAAAAAATTTAAAAAATCTGCAACCACTTGAAAGTGTATTTTAGTATGTTTTCTGTTGAAAGAAAAGGCTTTTGTGCAGACAGTCAGATCCTGGCTTGTGAAAATCAGAACTGATTAATGAAAACATAACTAGCCTGCAGTTAAATCTTAAAGGCAGATGTGCCAGAGCTGGTGGACCAAGGCAGGCAGATCTTGGCTGTTTCCCTGGTTGGTGTCTGTTCCTTGTGCCATCCCTTGTGCCAAATGTGGAAAAAAACAGGTTTGAAGAGCAAGGCAAGGAGTGCATGTCCTTAGCACTGAATTAGCACAAAAATGGGGCAGAAAAGGCTGGGTTAGAGAGTCTGGGAGCATGCAAAATGTTCATGTGCACTTCAGCGTAAAGAACTTTGCCCTGTGGATCTTCTTCTGTCTCACCACTGAGGGGAGACCTTAAAAAAGTCCCACCACTTTTCCAGGAGGTGGAATTGGAATTGCTGAACCATGAAAGGTGTCTCAACCCAAATATCTGCCATGCCTGGGGAGGGGAGGAAAAGTAATGTGGTAAAAGCACCAGAGAAGCAGTCACGTGGAGGAAACTGGGGGGAAAGAAAAGTTTCAGGGTTAGGATTGGGTGCAGAAAATGGTCCTTTGGGTAGTGGTGTGTCCCATTGATATAAGAATGGAGATTTCAGTGGCTTAGTGCTTTTAATTATTCCTGTTTTGTTAAGTTAAATATGAAAAAAGAGCATCTAATGAGCAGTTTGATATTTTATTCTGGTATTTCTTTTTTATACTGTATCAAAGAATTGTTCTTCTGCACTGCATTACAAAAAAGAAAACCCCAAAGTGTGTTAAGAAGGCATTGTCCTTAAATAACTTAAAATGCTAATTGGAAAACAAATCTAAGGAAAATGTCCTTCAACCCAAGCAGTGTTTGGTACCTCATGAGAATGTGTCAGTAGTGTGTCAGCTGCCCACTGGAGCTGGAAGCTCTTTGTTCATCCATGATGAAATGTATGAGAATTGTGAGCTCCAAAATGTGTCTTTCCCTTAACACTGTTGGTAAAGATATTTTTTAACTCAGATGGTGTTTGTTCCCTCTGTGCTTCTCTAAATGGTATTTTCTGAACCAGGTTTGATTTGTGTGGCTGGGTCAATCTATTGGCCAAATTTAAAAGGCAAGTGATTTATATGAAATGAGTACATATGGTATTGTTTATAACATATGTACTCTTTAAAATACTTTCTGTATCATCTTTGGATTAAATTAATTGTATAGACTGAAAATTTTACTTTGTTATGTCCAGAAGTAGCAATTTAGTTTTTCTGACCTCCTATAACTCTTCATTCATTTTCAGTCAGATCAGGGAATTCCATCACCCTTTTTTGTCTGGCCAATAATTCAGGACTAAGCATGTGCAACACCAAAGCAGCAGGTCTCTCCTTTTATTCCACATGCTTCTAATGAGAAATATTAATTCACAACTGCAAAAAGTTATGCATTTTGCCTGCAGGGTTCTAGATGAAGTCAGTAAAACTGGGGCAAGCTTGGGGCATAAGTTGCTCATGATCCTGTGGAAATTTATGCACACATGGAGTTGTCCCTGTTGCTGCTGTCATGAGAAGCATTCCTCTTCCCAGCTGCATCCCACCTTAATGAGAAACCACTTCCATGTGCAATTTCACAGGTATTTCTGTGCCCAAATAAAGAAGGAAAGTGTGAGAACAAATTTTAAAGATATTGAACAGACAATAGCTCTGCTAGATTTTGGTTAGAGCATTTACAAACGCTCAGTACTTGTAATTCCCTCACTGGTATGGAAAAGGGAGACCATCCTCAAATTCAAGTGTTTACGTTTGTTTCTTTTCCTTTCAACAGCTCAGTGCTGTGCAATTCCCGCTGAGGGCATTGGGGGATTTTTAAAACCCTAATCTAAGATATTAAAATAATTTAAGCAACAATTAGTGACTAATAATTAATCCTGCTAAAGAAGAAGAAGAAAAAAAGAACAACAGAAGGAAAAGACCTCTGAAGAGTCTCAGAATGTTTACAAATCAATTTGCCTTAATGTTTTTTCTAAGTGTAACCATAATGAAATCATACTTGGCATTAATAATATTGCTCTGGAGTGGTTTGCCTTAAAATGTTCATTGTATCCTAAGCTGTCCTGTTCACATTCAGCAGGGACAGGCAGTGATTTCAGGGTCAGCCAGGTGTGGGAGCGGGTCACAGAGCTTGGGCTGTGTAGTACAGGACCTCATAAATAACAATTTGTTTCTGTGTTGTGTTCTTTAAACTGATATCAGAAGGAAAGGAGAGCAGGAAGAGAAATGTCTGCATGTGGAGAACTCCAACACCGACTGCAGGTGATCTGCAATCACCTATTGCATTTGTTTGTGCTGTGCAGAGAAGAGTAACTCCTGTGCTTAGCTATTTTCCTTTAAAAGCAGAGAGGAGTAACTCCTGTGCTCGGCCATTTCCCTATAAAGCAAAGAACAGTAACTCCTGTGCTCGACTATTTCCCTCTAAGAGCAAAGAATAACTCCTGTGCTCCACTGTTTCCCTTTAAAAGCAGACAGGAGTAACTCCTGTGCTCGACTATTTACCTATAAAGAAGAGAAGAGTAACTCCTGCGCTCGGCTATTTCCCTTTAAAACCCATCGCAGGTTTCAAGTGCAGCCTGGAATAAACACAAACAAACGTCGCATTCATTCAGCCGGGGGTTTGTGCCATTCACCCTCCGCATTCTCTCACCCCTCTCCAAACTGCGGAACGCACGTTTCCAAGCGGGGGAATGAGGGGGCGCTGGGACGGAGCTTTTTTTTTTTCCTAAGCAACCCTTGCTTTTTCACGATTCATTAAACCCTTTCTCCCTCGCGTGTAATTGGACCCCTCTCATTTACATGCATGAGGGATGCATAACTCTGCGAGAGGTGCTGTGGTCAGGATGGGGGGGGAAAAATAAACCAGGGAAGAGAGGAGGCGGGCCAGGGTGAAGGAGACACGGGAAAAGTTGGCCAGGGAGAGGCGAGCAGAGCCTGGGGACAGTGCCAGGGCTGGGGAAGGGAGGGATGCTGGGCGATGCTGCCTCGCCTGACCCCGGCTCTGGCCCTGCCCAAACCCGTCCGTGCAGCGAGCTGAGGCAGTGAATATAATATAATATAACATAATATAACATAATATAACATAACATAACATAACATAATATAATATAATATAACATAATATAACATAATATAACATAATATAACATAACATAATATAATATAATATAACATAATATAACATAATATAACATAACATAATATAATATAATATAACATAATATAACATAATATAACATAATATAACATAACATAATATAATATAATATAACATAATATAACATAATATAACATAATATAATATATAGCATAACATAATATATAAATATAATATAATATAATATAATATAATATAATATAATATAATATAATATAATATATAGCATAACATAATATATAAATATAACATAATACAATATAATATAAATATAACAATATAACATAATATAACATAATATAATATAATATATAACATAACATAATATATAAATATAACATAATACAATACAATATAATATAAATATAACATAATACATAATATAACATAACATAATATAACATATAATATTGGCTTTTCACAAATATTTAAATAGATTCTTTATGTATGGAATTAAAGTAACTTTGCCATGAAGATATGGGGTTTATTTCCGTTGTTAATTAAGTTTAGATGTAGTAGTGAAATAGCTGATATAAATATGCTTGTGTTAAAATGCCTGCTTAGATAACATCCAATGAATATAAAATATACACCTACTACAGATATGCCAACTATCAACACTCACTGTCTAAAAGTAGTATAGACCAAAGCCCAAAAAAAAAAAAAAAGGAAATAAAAATATAAAAACTCCATATAAACAATAAATATACAAATAAATAAGAAAATATAAAAATAATAAAATATATAAAGAAATAATAAAATCTATAAATAACAGAAACAACAATATAAAATAACATGAATAGATATAAATTAAATAAAATAAATATTTCATTTATTCTCTTATAATAATAAATGAAATATGAATATGTAATAAAATATTTTAATACAAAAATAGAAATAAAATTATACATAAAAAATTATAAAAATAGACTAAAACCGCAACCAAAGAATACACATACTCTAAAAAGGCAGACCTGAAGAAGAACCATACAAACCAGTTCTTAGAATATGTACACTAGTTTTAAGAAAACTTTACTATACATGATTGTTTGTGAATATGTGACAAGCGAATACAATGGAAATAGCATAGAAAAGGTGTTTCCAAAATACCAGCTGTGCTCTTGGCTAAGTGCCAGGACACACCCAGCCATAACACCTTTACTCTATAGTTTCTATCTCCTACTGTCCTTTATTAAACTTTTAAATTTTCTCACAAGAGCCGACGTGTTTTTCACAGGCAGCAAGCAGCATGTCTACCTAGGAGCCTCTGCACCCCACTGATTAATTAATTAATTAATTAATTATAGCTAGTAGAGCATTCAGGTGCAGGCTCCAAGGCTCACACCCCACCTGCCAAGGCTGAACCAGCAGTTTTGGGATGCTGGAAGGGACCAGACCCCGTTCCTCCCTTCCTTTGCACTACAAAAAATAACTCTTCACACCCAATGGATTTTTTAGCTTGCAAGACGATGTCAGAATTTCAGTAATCTTGTTCATGGTGGGGAAAAGCCTCCAGCCAGAGCGACAAGTATTTAGCTGGTGTTTTATATTGCTAAATCTCTACTTAGGAAACTGCACCTTGCTCTTAGGAGAAACTGCTCCTCTCTTTCTCTGCACAGGCTCTGTGTTGCTCATCTCTGCCCAGCTTTTAAAGTTGCTGTGGCAATGCTGAGCTGTGTTTAAAAAAAGCTCTAACATCAAGTCTCCCACTGGCACTCCTGATTTATCAGAAAGGTGGAGATATAATCAAGCTTGTTAAGATCTAGATACTGAATAGCAAAGCTTATTTTTTAAGCTATGTTTTTTGGAAATATAATGCATGGGACAGACCGCCTGGATATGTCAGACAAAAAATGAGGTTCTGGTGTTGTCTGTCCTGCAGGAGAAGAACATTCCCTCCCCAGGAATACCTGCTCTTCCTGCCAGCCCTGCCCAGGGCTGCTCCTTCCAGCCCTCCCTCAGGGGAACAAGTAGAAATTATGATACTTTTCCTGGTAAAAGGAACACAAGAAGCTGACTGCTGCTGTGGGCAGAGTGTAAATATCTTTATATTCCAGAGGAATTTGTGAGAAGGGACTCTGCATGGTATGGAGCCTTGGTAATTCACCTCTAGAGACAGCAGTTGGCTTTACATGTCTTAAGAGATGCTGCTTTATGGTGGTAATAATTTGGTAATTTTTAAACCCTTAACAGAAAACAAGGAATGTGATATGACCCCATAGTGCAGCACTTAGAACTGTGCCTTTTGTTAAGAATTTTTTTAGCTTTTATTTCTTAGCTAATGATTTTTTTTAACAAGTTGATTACTTTTGATGGAAGAAAATATTGAAGCACTGTCAGGGCTAATATTTGTTTGTCGATGGGAAAAGTTTTTAAGGAATGAAATAAAAAGAGTACATAGATATATTAATGAGCATTTCTTCTAAGCTCTTACTTTATATGCTCAAGCCCATCTTTTAGCTTAACTTCTATTTAAAAAGTTGAAAGAAACGAGGAAATCCCCGCAGAGAACAGCCAGCCACACTTCTGAATTTCAATGTGTCCTTCTAGACGAGCGCCTTTTATTTTAAATGGTAAAGTTGTTGCTTTAATCAGGAGACAATCCTTATATATTAGTTGTACTGCCTTATAATTGTAGGAGCTAAATGATACACAAAACTGGATACACATCTTTGCAGGCCGATTAATGGGGAGGACAGAAAGCAAAAGTAAACACTAACCTTGCAAAATGAAAGAAGTTAAAAGATAAGTGTTAAGGACCTTTTCCCTTTTTTTTTTTTTTTTTGGGAGAATAAAACAAGATTTAGTAGCTTTCCACTTAATTTAAATGAAAAGAATCGCTACCTTACATATTGCACTGATAATGTGGGGGAGAGCGAAAACAAAACCTCCTTTGTGGCACTGACACCTCCTTTAGTTGTTGTGAAGAAACTTTTCCCCTCGGTGTCTGCTAACCAATTCTAATTAATGCTGCACATTCCTCCACTGAAATCATTTAATGCATAACAAGGGGGTGGAAAAGGAAAAAAAAAAGAGAGAGAGGGAGAGAAAGAGAGAGAGGGAAGAGATTCTCAATGCTGATGATTGCCCTGTTCGAATTATGGGAGTGAAAGCCCGGGCCCCCCTAACCTACTGTCTATAAAGCAGAGCTTTGAAAGAGAGCTGCGCCCTACAAAAGCTGTCAATCTCCCCTGCCCCGAAAGGCTGGGTTCACATGGATTCCAGTGACAGCCCTCCTCCCCCACACACAATACATCAATCTGTCTGTCCCCCGAGCACCCAGGGCCCATTGTCCGCCCGCAGGTGCCTCATACAGCACCCATGGCCGCCCTGGGAACGGCCCCACAAAGGCCAGGCCGGGCAGATGGGCCGGGGGGAACGGGGCAGCCCACGGCCCCTCAGGGGTTTGGGTTTTTTGGGGGTGTCTCTGCTGCACATTGGCACCTTCCATCCCCCTTGGCAAGGAGCTTTGGTGCTTGGCTGCTGGTGTAGGAGCATCGGGGGGTAGGATGGTCAGGATGGACAGAGACAGAGATCTCTGCAGCCAGGTCTGGAACTTGTGGGTTATTGCAAAGGGCCTGGGTGCAGGGCCCTGCTGGGAGCTGCCAGCCACAGCTCAGAGCAGGCTGAGGGAGAGAGAGGATGAGAGGGTAAGAGAGTAAAAGCATAAGAGAGCGAGGTTCCCGTTACAATACAATAAATCTTCTGTGCTGAATATTCTAATTCTCACTAACCAATCCAGTACAATATACAAATCCTACAGCATTTACATACAGCCTGTAAGAATCACTACATTACCATACTGTGTTACATTTTAAACCCTAAAAACTCCTCTTTGGGCCCCTTCTGCCAAGCTGGCAGGGTCTGCTCTGACCCTTGGACCTGTCTGCAGGCAGAGGGTCTTGTTTCATCAAAAGGGGATGAAACCAACCTTCAGTTGGCCACACCATTGTTTTCCAGTTGTTCAGTAACTGAGGTATCTCAAAGTTTGCTTTCATTTCAATCTCACTTATAGATTCTATATTCTCAAAATCTTTTGCCAGGCAATCATATTTATAAGGCTTTCCTGTTTCATCTTCCCCAACATGCTGGTATCTGGAAAAACGGGTGGTGAGATGGATGGCGGCGCTTCTGAGGGGTCAGGAAATACAGAGAGAGAGGCTGTTCGTGCCCAGGGAGCTGGGAGGGAGATCAAACTCTCTTCCCAACATCTTCATGGGCAAACAAACCTTGGGGAGCTGTCTGTCCTGAATTACCTGTGTCTGTCTGCCACAAGAGCAAGTGGGCACCCAGCTCTCAGTCCTGGTGGCCCTGGGAGGAGCTGACTGCTCACTTGGTGCTGGCCAGTGAAGGTCTGGGCCAGAACAGCATCCCAGGTTTTCTGCAGACCTGGAAGAAACTGCTTTGTCACTTGGTGTTTCAGCTGGCCTCCATGTGAAATGGAGTGAAGGTTTTTCTCTTCTTTCCTTGTTGATAGGAACTATAAATTTCAGGACATGGGGACGTGCCTGTGTGATTGTGCAGGAGGATATTCCTGCCTTAAATCAGTGGCAGCAGTAACGTGGATTTTACAGAAAAGCTGCTGAGGCACAGGTGACACTGTTTCTCCTGCTGCTGGCCATGTTCTTGCCCTGTCCCCCTTTAGATCTGCAGGACTGGGTCAGGTCTGGAGAATCCAGAGGAGAGCCATGGAGCTGTGTGACAGGGAGCTGCACAAGGAGGCTGAAGATGGAGAAGAGGGAGCTCACCCCTCACATGCTGCTACAAGAGCTGTGTAAATGGCTGCTACTGCTGAGTTTTCCCAACTCCTTAGAGCACAGGACTTGTAATCTTTTCCACTGGAAATACACTATCTTTTCAAGAAGCATTGTAACTCTAAATTTGCTCAACACCTTTGCCTTTACTGATGTTAAGACTAGCATGAAAAAAGCTGCTTTCAATTTCCCTTTACATATATCAAAAATAAGCAAGCCAACAAAAAATAACTGCACAAGCTTCACTTCCTAAAGCTCCTTCCCGGATTATTTTGTTCTAGGGAGTCCCAGGGAGTCTCCCTTTCTCCTCAGCAGTGCCAGAGCTGCACACTCAGCTGCAGGTTTGGCTGGGTGCTGAGGACATCCCAGAGCTCCTGGTGTGGCTCCTGCAGCCCTGAGCTGAGTGCTGGCTAATTGCTCAAGTATTTCCTTTGCACTTGCTGAGGTTCTGCTTCAGCAGCTGCAAATTAAAGTGACACTGCAATTCAAGCCAGCACAAAGAAATGATGCTCCTGCTGCTTTGATGTTGGTCCTTAGATAGATAACTCCTTAAAACTAAGAAAAAAAGAGGAACTGCTGACTAATTTGGTACTAAGCATCAGCCAGAGATCAAAGATGACCACGTGCAGAGCCTGCTTGTAGGAGTGCTGATGGCATCTGTAGGTGAAGACAGGTAAAAATCCCCTGGTTCACCTGCAGCAGTTAAGAGTGTTCCGCTTTGCTGGCTGAACAGCTGCATTTCAGCTTTCATTTCATGTGGGTGTTTTATAAACACCAGCCAGGGCTGGGGCTGAGAGAAACAGCAGTGCAGCACAGTCCAGGTGAGCCTATGGACAAAAGCGTTTGCTTTGAGCTTATTTAGGGAAAATATCCCAGATGTAGGATGCTCTGCTGCAGTGAAGCAAGGAGCTGAGCAGAAATGGTTTCATGGCTGTTGACATTTTCTCAGTTTGGACTGACAGAGCAGCTTCAGGCAGATTTTGAGTCTCCTGCCAAGACACATGGCAAATTGACTTGTTTAACAATTTCTTACAGCATGAGAACAAATGATCCCATTGCCTGATACTTCTGGTTTCCTTAATTCCCCTTCAAGAGTGGATGAGTGTATTCTTCAGCATATCAGAACATAGAAAAGCTTAGATGATCCAAGTAGAGCTTTATTTACAACAGGTTCTACTGATGTCAATAGTAACTTTGCTCTGGATTCAAGTGCAGGACCAAGTCTTGTATTGAATGCTCACAGCAATTCTCATCCTCACTTCTGTCAATGTTGCTGTCAAGTTGCAGCTTTTGTTTCCTTTTCAGGACTGGGTTGGCTCCAAAACCCCTCAAAAATTCAGTGTTTAATGTAGTTCACAGAAGACAGGTGTATTCAGCCTGTGCTGGGACAGGGCAACAGTGCAAAATAAAAATTAGCTGGATAGCATCTTTGCCTTTCTTCTGGACCTCAGCTTTTAAATTGTTGTGGTGTCCTGAGGTGACTTTATGATGCTGAATTGTATGCCCATTCCCTTGTTTAGCCCAGAAATAAGTTTTGTGCCTTTAAAACTAGATCTGAGAGCGAAGTGGGGGGGAGAAGGAAAAGCAGGGCAATTTTTTTGCAGCTGTATTCAAAAACACAGAGATAAGAGCTTCAGTTTTGCATGTTGCCTGTAGCACGGACAGGGAGTGGGAAGGAGCTGTCCTTTGCTTTTAGTTGGTGTTTTTTAGCTAGCTGAGGCAGAGAAGTTCCCCAGACTGTGGCTGTTCTTTCCCTGGAACTGTTCAGCCCTGCTCTGGACTGAAAACCCAGAAGAAGACCAGGAGCTCACACCTGTGGCCTGCTGGGGACAGGATGTGGCATTCCAGCACAGGAGGGACTGAGAGACACCCACAAAAAGGACTCCCTCTGAATTTGCCATCCCTTCAGAACAATGAGAGGTTCCATTGTTTAATCTTATTCATTTGTTTCATGTTTGTGAGTACTTTTCTTGTTAAATAAACAGTTTTTTCTCACTTTTCTTGAAGGAAGTTTATCTCCTGAACAGGAGGGAAGGAAGGGCCGCTGAATTTTGCCCTTTAGGGAAACATCCCTTTGGAATTTCCCTTCCAAATCTGTCCCAAACCAGGACATGTGGCCACCAGTGATGTGGAAATGTTTCCCTGAAGGCAGCAGTCCACCAAAGGCTTTTGAGACACTCTTGCCTTGAGCAGGCAAAAACCTCCTTGATGTTCCTGACCTCTTTGTTGTGATTATCTGCACAAGAAGTCAGGCTCTGGCAGTCCTGGCTACACAGTGCTCTGAGTCAAGCTTTGTTCTCCCAAACTTAAAGCACCTGAGAAGAAGTTCAGACCTACAGGTACAGGAATAAAGTCATGTAAATATGGCACCTCTCTTTAGAGGTAGCTGCTGTCACTCAACAATAAATAAAACCCTACAAGTCTGGATCTTCAAAACACCTATCTCCTTCTTTCTTAAATAAGCAACTCTTGCATACCCACAAGTTAAAAATAAAGGCACAGCCTGGATGTTAAGATGGGCTCAGTAAGATCTGATGTACGATTTGCAGTGAGGAAAGTGGAGCTGAGCTATGGAAGTGATTCATTACCCCTGCATTCAGCTCCAGCACAGTGCTGCAGACAGTTATTCTGGGCCTTAATTGCTTCTGTTAACATCATATTCTAGAGCTCATTAGTGATAAACAATGTGTATTAATATCATTCAGACAAGAACTAAAGATTAAGGTGGAAATCCATTTGCTGTGATGGCCATTAGTCAATTCAGAGCTGTTGAATGATGCTTGAGAATCTAATATGAATTGGGAGAGTCAATATTTCATCAGGCAGATCTTCTCATCCTCCTGTGAAAAGTTCTTTGTCTAAAAAAAGTTACTTAATGAAAAGTGTGTGCTTGAAAAGGACACACACAAAGTGCTGCCCTGCTGGTCCCCTGCAGTTTCAGTCCTGAAGGGTGGATAAGGCCTGGTTTGGGTCTGATGGAAGCATGTCATCATGACTCTCCCAGTGCAGGTCTGATGGAAGCATGTCATCATGACTCTCCCAGAACAAATCTGGCCCAGTGTTGCCAAATTAATTATTTTCAAATGTAGGGACTTCTGAGCTTCACTTCCATTTTCTGGCCCAGGCAGGTCACTTTTTGTAAGGGAATACATGCTGGGATTTCTCCAGGTGTGACTGACTGAGGGCAGAATTTATTGCTTAGTTTGTTCTTAATTAATACTGGGGAGCCCCCACAAATGGCTCAGCACCAGGGGGATGAACATGAACAGCGCCAGTGGCACAAATCATCTCTTCATACTCAGAAGTGTTGCCTGCTCCCTTCTCACACATCATTTCTTCTCCCCTTCTTCCTCAGTGCCAGAAAATGTTCATTTCTCTTCATAACCTTGCTTTGAGTGTATTTTTCTTTATGATGTAGGAGACCCCCAGTGCTGCAGCCTGTGTCATCCAAGGAACAAACGTGGTGTGGGTGATGGAAAGGCAAAGCAGCAGCTTCAGTCCTGCACTGGGCCAGCTGTAGAATTTTGTCGTAAGATCTGGAGTATCTTCAAAGAGTTCAAAGAAAAACAAAACTTTAAAATTAAATTTAAGAAATGGGTTGTTTTAGTTTATTTTTAAAAAATAGTAGAGAGGTAGCATGACTGTTGAGTTACTCATAAATCAGGGGGTCTGGAAAGGAGTTTATAAGCACACATAGCCCAGCTACAAGCAGGAATTTCCTACCTCCAGTGAAGGTGTGATTGCTTCATAATAAGAGGATTGTACACTGAGAGGTGTTGCTTGGGTGGGCTCATAAAGTATCCTTGTTTGGAATATGTCTCCAAGATAAAATTTGTTCAACTCTGGGAAAAATGTAACCTGTTTGTGCAGGTCAGACAAGAGGATCCCAGCACTGCCCATCTCAGCCCTCAGAACCCAAACTTCTGTGAAAGGTGGGAAAGTGCTAAAAGATCAGCTGGATGTATTTGAATGAAACAACCTGTGATTTCTCTTGGCAAGTTTCATGTGTGAATTGCCTGTCCCTCACCAAAGGAACACAGATTTCTGCTATTTATTTGCTTGTTTGTTTGTTATCTGGGAAGGGATTCAACTGGAGAAACTTCTCCACCCCACACCTAAGTCAGGTGAAGCCTTCTGCTATCATAGATCACCTTTCCCCCGTGCTGAATGTCTGCAGAGGTGTTTGGGGTGATAATTGCTAATGTCAGCACAATGACCTCATGTTTAGCCTCGGTTTTTATTTATTCTCCAGCGCGATCATTATTTTCTCTTTTCAGCAGCATTAAAAGGGCATTTCAGTTTACAGGAGGCTGCACAGCTGAGCTAGCGGCTGCCTTTGCCAACCCTCCGGGCTTTTGAGAGCACAAACGCCTCGAGTTACCCCTCTCACTTGGCTCAGCGAGCGGCTCGAGGTGTCCAATGCCCAGGGCTAATCCTGCCTTTATCCCCATCCTGCCTTTATCCCCATCCTGCCTTTATCCCCCAGCTGCGGGCTGGCCGGGACTGCACTGCCGGGCAACGGGACAGCGGGGCGGGCGGGGACACCGGGAACCGACCGGGCTGGGGACACCGGGAACCGACCGGGCTGGGGACACCGGGAACCGACTGGGCTGGGGACACCGGGAACTGCCCGGGCTGGGGACACCGGGAACCGACCGGGCTGGGGACATCGGGCTGGGGACACCGGGAATGCCCGGGCCGGGGACACTGGGCTGGGGACACTGGGAACTGCCTGGCTGGGGACACCGGGAACTGCCCGGGCTGGGGACACCGGGCTGGGGACATCGGGAACTGCCACCTGCGGGCAGGAGTGCCCCTTGCTGAGGCTGGCACCGGGCAGAGGGCTTCGGGAGTGGGTACAAAGTGAGCATGGTGCTCTGGGAGCGGGTACAAACCGAGCTGGTGTTCTAGGAGCAGCTTCCACCCTGAGTTGGTGTTTAAGAGCAGGTCCCACCCCAAGCTGGGTAGGAGCTGGTTTTAGGAGCAGGTTCCACCCTGGGCTGGATGTTCTGGGTGCTGGTTCCACACTGAAGAGGATGCTTTAGGAGCAGGTTCCATTGGAACAAGGTGTTTTAGGAGCAGGTTCCACGCTGACTTGGTCTTTTAGGAGCTGCTTCCACCCCAAGTTGGGTGTTTTAGGAGCAGGTTCCATGCTGAGCTGGATGCTCTGGGTGCAGGTTCCAAACTGAGCTGGTGTTTAGGAGCAGGTTCTTCCCCAAGCTAGATGCTCTGGCTGCAGGGTCCACACTGAGTTGGAGACTCAGGCTCCAAACTGAGCTGGTGTTTAGGAGCAGCTTTCACCCCAAGCTGGGTTTTAGGAGCAGGTTTTACCCTCAGCTGTGTGTTTTGGGGCAGGTTCTACACAGAGCTGGATACTCTGACTGCAGGTTCCACACTGAGTTGTTTTAGGAGCAAGTTCCACCCTGAGCTGGTGTTTTAGGAGCTGGTTCCACACTGAGAAGGATGCTCTGGGTGCAGGTTCCACACTGAGCTGGGTGTTTTTCCACCCCGAGCTGGTGTTCAGGAGCAGGTGCCACCTCAAGCTAGCTGTGTTAGGATTGGGTGCCACCCTGACCACGATGATTTAGGAGCTGGCAGTAGCCGCCTGTAACACTTTAATTCATCCCCATGCCCAGATTTTTCCAGGCTAGAGGTCAGGTAGTGCCCTCCTCAGCTGCCCCTGGTGTTCAGGGTGCTACGGGAGGAGAAGCACTGATGGGATTGCTACGATTTGTCTAGGAATTGCATGTGAGTCCTCTCCTGTTTTGATTTTTAAAGAAAGTTTTATTTTGTTTTTTTTTTTCTTTTACATAATTCTAAAATGTGTACCAAAATGATATTTAGCAACTTCAGCCTTTAACAGATAATACCAGCAGCTAATCACCACTATTAATCAGAAGAAAAATCTTAATTTATACCAATTGAGGGTGTTAATATTATTTTTTAAATGGTGAATGGAAAAAAATTAAAACCAATCTGTCTGTGAGTCAGGACCCTCCCTCTTGCAGACCAATTAATCAATGACTGTCAGAGCCCTGAGGGCACTAGAGGGTTCTATCCCTGTCCCCTGGGTATTCCCATCCCTTTGCTGCAGCCTGAAAAGGATGAGCTAAAACACCCTCATTCACAGCTGCTGTGTGCTGGCAAACCTGAGTGCAGACCAGGCTGAAGTGATGCAGTTTTGATATAAATGCTGACACCTCTTCATTCTTTTCCACAGCTCAGAGAACTGTGAAGAAAAAGAGATAAAAAAAAAACCCAAAAAACCCAAAACAAACCAGAGAGGATGCACAGGATGTAGAATATCTGGCTCCACACCTTTAATCACAGTGCGAATGTGTGTGTACCACCATGGGAGGGAGTGTTTGCATTGGTGCATCTGCTTTATTTTATGAAGAATAGAGGCAGTTGTGACCCTCCCTTATTTCTAGAGCTGCCATAATGCCCTGGCAAGGCAGCAAGGCCCTGTCTCAGCCAGGACCCAGCTGCAAAAGAGCAGGGAAAACAAAGTGCTCCGGAATTTCCTAGATTGTGAAAGAGCTTGGAGGCTTTTGGGTTTGGTAGGAGCTGCATTAGCTCCTGCATCTTTTGGGAAGGAATCTTCAGTCTTTGAGCACCTTGTCCTGAAAAAGAGCTCCTCCTGCTCAGGTACCCTCTGGAGACTTTGCTTCTTTTTTTGCCAGGGTCAAGATTAAATGTGTGAGATTGTATTTCTTGTTTGGACTCAGAGGTTTGTTAGTTCTTATCTATGTCACAGTCTCACAAACCCTGAGTTCTACAGCACTTCACTCTAACAAACTGAAAACGGAGCCCCATCTCTCTCTCAACAAGGCCTTTTAAGGATAAACTGTCCAATTAAGAAATGACACCTAAATTTTTTTACTTTTAACCCAATAACCAACCACCTGTGTCCACAATGTGGACTTCTTTATCCAATTACACAAAACCACCCAGACCCATGGAGAAGAAGATGAAGAAGGGGGTGAAGAAGGAGAAGAAGGTGAAGAAGAAGGACCAGCCTTCGCCCTAAAACCTCCATCTTGCTCTATATATATTACTGTACTCTAAACCTTAAACTCTGAGTTTCCCACCCTGTGATATTACACATTTCTATTCAAACTCCACACCCACAATCCCAGCTCTGTCATTCCATTTTGGAAGCTTCTCCATGGGCTCAGGTCAATGCAGTGTTCTCTTGTGGGTCAGTGCCTGCCAGCACAGAAAGTCTCAAATTCTCAGTAACCAGGGTCCCAACAGTACCCCACATGGGGTTGCTTTCTCTTGCACTCCTTTGGGTTTCTCCCACCTGATATTGGGCTGTTTTCCCATGTTTTTCCATGTGCTGACAGCTGGAAGTCTGGCTTGTTCCTCTGGGCACTCAGGGCTCTGCTGTGGAACTTGTCTCTTGCAGGGACATCCCCAGGAGCTGCTTTAGTGCTTCTGGAATCTCTTAAATAGCACATGAGCTGATTGAGGGGGAAAACACTTTCCCTGCAGGCTGTGAGCAGCTCCTGTGTGGTGAGAAGATTACTGAGAGGCCTTAATGACAATTCTGGTTCCACAGCAGCTCGTTTGGGGTCCTGTTGCCAAAGGGGAGAATGTGCAGAGGTGCTGGAGGAGAGCTGCTTGAAGAGGCTGGTCTGGGAAGGGTTGGTCCAGGGAGTAATTCACATTGGAGGGGACGTCTGGATGTCGCCTCTCCCACTGCCTGCACAAAGCAGGTCCAATTCTGGCAGGTGGCTCAGAGCCCTGTGCTGCAGAATTTGCAGCTGCTTTGTGGTTTTGATGCTTTAACTTTCAGCTTTCATATTTTCCAGACTCTCAGGATATAACTCTGAATTTCATAAAAAGTGTTAGCAGCTCTCCTCACAGCTCAGTCACACAAAACAAGCCTTTTCCAGCCCCAGAACCAAGGACACCCCTGCAGCTTCAGGCCCAAAAAGTGCAAACAGAGAATTGAGGAGAGCAAACTGGGAGGATGGGACTGCAGAACCTGGAGCTGGAATTGGACAATTAACCCCAACATGGAAATGGACCAAAACTGATAAAAGTGTGAGAACTCATGACTTGGGGTCCAGCTTGGGTGTAGCCACAGCCAGGTTCTTGCACTACCAATGGTGTATCTTGTGAAGGCCTTTTAATAAATCCCTACTTTATTCCTTTAACACAGTCCAGCCTCTGCTCTAGGAGCCTCTCCAGGCATCATTTTGAAATGCTGGGATTCTCTCCTCAGCCCTGGCAGGCCCTGGGCTGTGTGGAGAGCCCAGGCTGTGCCATCTGGGCTGTGTGATGTGGGACACGAAGCCGTGAGCTCCCTGTGAGCAGCCACAGAGGAGCTGGCAGGAGGAGCCCCCTCAGCTGTCCTTGGCCAGGCTGAGCTCCTGCTGGGCTCTGTGTTAGCCCGTGGAAGAGGCAGCACATCAAACACAGGTGCCTGGTGCTTTTCCTGCTTGCAGCAGAGATTTTGAGGAGCTGTGCAGTGATCATGGTTCTTCTGCCATCGTGTGGCTGCCGGAGGGATGCTGGGCTGTGTCCTCCGTGCAGGGCAGGGGTTTGTCCCCTCAGCAGTGACAGCTGAATGAACCCAAGCTCTGCTAACCAGGGTTGGCTGCCAGCTTCCCCCCTCGCCTCAGTCCTGCCCCAGGAAAAGGGATTTACAGGGCTCAGGCAGCTCCCAGTCCTCACACAGAGGAATTCTGGAAAGGACCCCTCAGCTTGGGCTGGAGGAGTTTGGGAGCCTTGTCCCCGCAGAGTCTGGGGTGCAGGGCACAGCCAGGTGCTGCTTGCAGCCACCCCAGCCTGTGTCCAGCTCTGGGGTGCTCAGCAGAAGGAGGATGTGGGCCTGTTGGTGCAACTCCAAAGGAGGCCATGGAGACGGGGATGGAGGGAGCGCCTCTCCCATGGGCAAGGCCTGAGGGAGTTGGAGGAAAGATGGCTCTAGGATGACCTTATTGCAGCTTTCTGGTGCCTAAAAGGGCTCCAGGAGAGCTGGAGAGGGATTTTGACAAGAGCCTGGAGACAGGACAAGGGGGAATGGCCTTAAACGGGAAGAGGCAGGTTTAGATTGGATATTGGGAAGAAATTCTCCCCCATGAGGGTGGAGAGGCCCTGGCACAGGGTGCCCAGAGCAGCTGTGGCTGTCCCTGGATCCCTGGCAGTGTCCAAGGCCAGGCTGGAGCTTGGAGCAGCCTGAGACAGTGGAAGGTGTCCCTGCCCATGACAGGGTGGTGCTGGAGCGTGTTTAAAGTCTGTTCCAACTGAAATTGTTCCATGGTTCAGCTGTGCCCTGCCTAGCTAAGCTGAGTCCCCACTGGGATTGGTACTGAGCATTTGTTAGAGCCAAGGGAAGTGACTGGGAGATGCAGAGCAAAAAAGGCAAAGCTGTTCCCAATCTTCTGGTTCTTTCCAGAAATATTAGGGTGGAATGACTGGAGTGTGAGCAGGAAATGTGTGAAAGCACTGGGAGCAAACACTTGGGTGTATGATGGGGTATAAATGGATGAAATATGTCTAAGAATGCACCCAAGTAGGTTAAATCATGTTATACAGAGATATTGTAAATTAATACAAGTTCTGCAAACCCCCTCCATCCTACAAAGGAACAGAAAGAAGAGAGCATTAAATTTTCAATATTTATTTACAATAAAGCAGTGCAACTTAATTTATGACTGATTCATGGTCTTGTAAATAAAATGTATGACTGCAAGGAGGTCAATTTATATTTTCAGCACTTTTGTGAAAAGAAGGAGAGAGCAAGGTAGTGTGGCATTCATATTTTCTGAAAAATCCCTTCACCCAGGATTTTTCTCCTGGGAAGCTGAGAAGCTCAGAGAAAAAAGAGAACAATAATTATCTGATTTGCTTCTCCTGTGTTGTGCTCCTTTGGAATGTGTTTGGAGATTGTTTATCCACAAGTGATTGTTTCATTGGATTCTGCTGTGAGTTGTTTTCACTCTTTGGCCAATCAGTGCCAAGCTGTGTCAGGACTCTGGAGAGAGTCACGAGTTTTCATTATTATCTTTTTAGCATTCTGTAAGTATCCTTTCTGTGTTCCTCAGTATAGTATAGCATAGCATAGTGTTCTTTAATATCAAATAGTATCATAAAATAATAACTTAGCCTTCTGAGAACATGGAGTCAGATGCCTCACTCCTTCCTCCGTCTGGGGGCAACCCAAATACAATAAGGTGGTCCAAGAAGACCATTTATAAAGAGGGAGGGAGGAAGGGAAGGAAAAGGCAGAAGGACATTTCCTTTCCCAGCTGAGATGCACTGAAAGGAGGAGTGATGCAGCTGGGAGATGGATGTGACAGGCACTGCTGCCTCTGATCCCACAGCACAGCAGGGGCATCCTCCCAACAAGGGCTTGAGTGGAAAGCAGCACTTCTCTGCCTTCTGACCATCCTTGGCTGGGCTGGTTTTGTCCTTCTCACCAAGGCTTAAAGTCCTTCCTGTCATAATAGACACAGAACTTCTCGTGTTGGTCCCTTGTGAGGAGCTCAGCAAAACTGCTGTCAGAAGTGATGCCTTGGGAAGGCTGACCTAAAACAGAGGCCAGACAGAGCTAAAGAATAAAGCAGGGATTTATATAAAAGCATCTCCTCAATGGATCCACCTTGGGCAGCACAAGAGCCCAGCCAGGGCTGCAGCCAAGATGAACCAAAATGGTCACAAAAATCCCTGACCACTCACGGGGTCTCTCACTTTGATCAGTTCTGCTCCATTTGCATTTTGGAGTTAATTGTCCAATTCCAGCTTTAGGTTATCAAGTCCCATCCTTCTTGTTTTTCTCTCTTCAGCCCATGTTGTTTGTGCTCTTAGGCCTGAGATTTGGATCATTTGTCCTTGGTCCCCAGCTAGAACAGGAATTATTTTGTCTCCCTGCTCTGTGCAGAGAGCTCACCATCCCCTAATGTGAAGCTCAGAACTGCACACTAAAGCAGTACAGAATCTGAAAATATAAAAGCTAAACCCTGAGGCATCAGAAGAACACAGCCCTTGAGCCGGATCTCCCAAATGCAGGTCCCCTGCCTGTCCACAGGCATTTAGTCCTCACACCACCAGACCCAGGACAGCATAATTTCAGTAACATGCTAAGTCTTTAAACACGTGTGATCCTCCATTCCCCAAGGCCAGAGCTTGACCTGGAGCAGTGTTTTAGTCCTCTCAGCACCTTGCAATGTGTATTTACACTCAGGTACAGGACAGTCCTACAGAAAGCTTCACAGTAGCACCCAGCCAGCCTGCAGCACTGGACACCTGAGCTGGTGCTACCAACAGCTTCTTCACCAGGTCAGAGCTGAGGTGCAGCCTAAGAAAGGCAAGCATTTATACCTCGTGGCTCAATGGCAGCTGAAGAGGTTCTTTGTGTGTTAGAAAGCGTCCAGAAATTGCCTCTTCACACTTTTCCCTACCTTGACACTTTCCTGTTAGAAAAGGGAAACAGCAAAAAGCCTCAGAGCCAGCTCCTTTCCTTCAGCAATGATCCAGCATGAGAGGACAGCTGGTACTCAGTGGGGTGCAGCTCTGAGCCCGGGTTAAACCCTAAAACCACGAGGTCCAACACACAGGGAGGTGATGGCATTGTCCCCTACATTGCAGGAATGTGTCTGCTTAACTTGTGCCTTCCTTTAACTCTTTCTGCCAGAGCTGTGCTGCTGACATTTCCCCTACATTGCAGGAATGTGTCTGCTTAACTTGTGCCTTCCTTTAACTCTTTCTGCCAGAGCTGTGCTGCTGACAGTGCCGTGCAGGGCAGCACATCCCAGCAGCTGCTCAGTGGTTCACACCTGGCTGTGCCTTCTTGGCGTGTCCTGTGCAGGATGAGGAGTTGGACCCAATGATCCTGATGGGTCCCCTCCAACTCAGCACCCCATGGCTCTGGGTATCCCTCACCCTATTCCCAACCCTCTGCCAGCCTCAGTGCAGACACAGAGCCACTCTGGGAGCACAGCAGTCACTGCAGGGCTGGCTGGGAAAGCTCATTCCCCTGCCTGGGAGCCACAACTGCAAGCAATAAAGAAGATTCACGTCCTCCCCACGCTCACCTCCAGGACATTTCTGCATAGGTCCATTTTCCTGGCAATGTCTCCCTCCCCAGTCCTCCAAACCACACTCCAAACCATGAGTTTCTCAGCCCAGACATTTCAGTGTTTACACATTCAAGCACTAAAAGCTGCTTCATAACTTCTCCACTCCAGAAGGTGAAAGACAGAGGTTGCAGACCATGACTTAGCTTAAAAGCAGCTGAACACTTCACTCCAAGGGCACTGCAGCTCCAGAGCCCGTGCCCAGCATTACACAGACATCAATCTACACATCCCAGAGCTCTTGGCAGACCACTTGCTCCACTCTGCTGCAGACAAAATGCTCAGAGCACTCAGCAAATGAAGATTTCAGAGAACACTTAATTTAAAAGCTAAATATAGTATCAGAATGGTGCTTGACAGTGCTCCTCTAATAAAAAAAAGAAGTTATTTGCACAAAGATTCCTACCTTTCAAACAAGAATTTGATACCTGGTGAAAGCTATTTTTCAAGCACCTTGTTTTCCATTCCTGGAGTTATCATTGTACCCACTATAAAACCCCAAATGCTGAATTGACTTGAAATAAACTGAAAACCTTTAAATGTCCATGCTAAATTCAGGCTCCTGAGGCAAAACCCCAGTGCTTCTGCCCACCATCAGCATCCTTGGAGCCAGCAGTAATTCAGTCACTCCAAATGAGACATGATAACCCTCTCCTGTGACTTCTGAGGGACACAGAGCAGAGCTAAGGGGCCACTCTGGGTTCTGCCCCACAACACCCCAGAAACCCCACAAAACCCCACAAACTCTTTGTGACTGAGCTGCTCAAGCAGGACAGGGCAGTGCCACAGCCTTGGCTAAAGGCAAGCAGGGCTCTTCCACTGCTCTGTGAAAAATGAACCCACTCCCATTTGGGAGAGCAGAGGGTGATACCATTATTGTTTTTACTTTTTTTTTCTTTTATATATTCTCTGTGTTCTTTACACATACATTTGTAGCCTACTGTATCAGTGGCTCGTTTTCCCAGTAATTTTCCCTGCCCTTTCCCTAAGCAGAAAGACAAAGCAGATTCAAGGGCCCCTATCCCATCTTGGTTCTCTCTGGCTACCAAGGATGAAAACAGATCCTCCAGACACATTTTCACCAACAAAGTACAGCTGGTACTGAGGGGGGGCTCCAGAGAAGGGGCTTGACCTGGGGGCGAATTGCATCACCACTTGTCCTCCTAATTGGTGATTTTTGTCAATTATGCTAAAGTCTTAAAAGCTGTCCAGCTGTATTCACCCCCATGGGGGTGGGCTTTTTGGGATATAACTGCCCCTGGAAGCCTTCACTACATAGCCACTTTTATGTTACCTCCTATGATTGCCAGGCTGTGGCATTCACATTTTCTGGAAAAATCCTTTTGCCCAAGATTTTTCTCCTGGGAAACTGAGAAGCCTCAGAGAAAAGGAAAACAATACTAATCTCATTTGCTTCTCCTGTGTTGTGCTGCTTTGGAATGTGTTTGGAGATTGTTTACCCACAGGTGATTGTTCCATTGGATTCTGCTGGGAGTTGTTTTCACTCTTTGGCCAATTAGGGCCAAGCTGTGTCAGGACTCTGGAGAGAGGCACGAGTTTTCATTATTATCTTTTTAGCATTCTGTAAGTATCCTTCCTGTATTCTTTAGTATAGTTTAGTATAATATTCTTTAATATAATATAGTATTATAAAATAATAAATTAGCCTTCTGAGAACATGGAGTCAGATTCATCATTCCTTCCCTCATCTGGGGGCAACCCAAATACAATACGAGGCCTGGAGAGGAATTGTTGTGTCTGCCCAAAATGGGGAAGCAGCAGCTCACACTGTACATGGGGTTTAGAGCTATACACTAAAGAAATGCAGGATTACAAATGTATGAAAATATACAAGCTAAAATCCCAAGGCATCACTGAGTCCCCAAAATGCCCACCGACTCTAAAGGGAAGCCAAGCAGACACACGGCCATGAAATTTCCTCACCTCCCACCCCAGCTGACCTCAGGAACTGCTTGGCTTCTCAATACCTGCCTCTGTCATAGCCAAGAAAAGCCCTTGCCCTGCAACAGCACATCTGGTGCCTTGTGCTGCTGCATGAGACTTTGTGACATGGGTTTTGAAAGCAGCCCAAGGTTATCAGCTGTAAAAGCAGCTAAAATGACAGTGGAGGTTTATCCAAGCATTGCTCCCAGCCCTGAGACTGACAGCTCGTCAATAGGGAAGGGACACAGCTCAAACAGCATTTCCTTGGAGAGGAGGATAAAACAGGAGAGCAGACCTGCTCGTTCCAAGATGCACAGCTGGCTCAGGGCACGCTCAGCAGCGCTGTCCCCAGAGCCACACACATCCCAAATCAAGCACAGAAGGGTGCTGTGCCCCTGCCCTGCTTCCTGAGCAGCTCCTCAGCAGAGAAAATACCCTGGACCAAAGAAAACCCTCCCAGAGACTCCCACGTTCCTCCTGGGGCCCAGTGTTCCAAAATAAAATGTCACCGAGGCTCAGCAGCACTGGTAAGGGACCCAGGCAGGGGAGCTGGGGGCCACAAAAAGCAGGAGGGGTTCCTCAGGGCACTGCATTCCTGACAATTCCCTTCCTTCCAGAGGATGTGGGACAGAGAACCAAAGCTCAGCTCTGCTCTGGACTTACCCAGCTCAGTGCCAAAAGTACATGTCTGAAAACCTCAACAAACCATTCCCATGTTGCTGATCTTTCCTCCTTCCTAAGATTTTCCTCATCTCCTCTTGTCCTTGCTGCCTCTGCCCACAGCTGGCTTTAGGAACACCTCACTCTGCTGCCCACAGAGCTGGGGAGGCTGAGCAACACCTGCAGAGCCACAAAACCAGGTGTGCACAGGGTTCCCACCTGCCCCACAGGACACGTCTGCACAAACCGTGCTGCAATTGTGATGCACAGACCCGCAGTGGATGAGAGAGAACAATTAATGGGTATAAAACTTCACATTGTTTTTCAGCTGAAAAAGAAGTCTGGGAATTTGCAAGGCTGTTACTTCTCTTTTTACATTTTTTTTTTTAACTGCCTGGTATGTCAGGAGGGGAAAAAAAAAAGTGGAAAAGAAAAAGAGAATCAGCCTTTGCATGTGATTCATGTCTAAAAACACCCACGCAGCTCATTGCACTGACCTCAAAAGGCAGAAATGCTGCAGCAAGACACTTCCAGAGAGAGAATCCATGGGCACTAAACCATGGTGAACAAAGAGCTCATGAATTACCAGCTCCTCAGAGCTAATCTGCCAGGCAAATATTAATACAATCACTGTTGATCCCCAAGTCTCATTGTTCCCAAGTTATACTGAATTTTTTGAAGGATGGGAACTTGTCAGTGCCTTCAGCAGATCTGAGGGAAAAACCTAATAAACCAAGGAAACCCTTTTTTTCCCTGCTGTGTGAGCGAACAGCAGCTGGGCATGGCAGAAATGCTCCTGAGGGTCACTTCCATCGGGCTGCTCAGGAGCACTGCTCTCCAAACGTGGCACTGCCAGGAGTGCCAGCTGTGCTGTCCCAGCCTGTCACACATCAATCTGCTCTGGATTCACTGGGAAGGGAAGCTCTGCAGGGCTGTGCTCGGGCTGCCAGCACAGTGAAACTCCTTTCTGAGGGATTTCGCAGCTCAGCCCAGCACTGGCAGGATGTTGCTGATGCCCTGGAAGTGGAGAGGATCTTTAGCAAGGCATGACCCAAGGCTCACCCCTGCACCCAATCCAAGCAAAGTAAAATCCATCCCTTCCTCATCCCAAGTAAAGGAGGAACTCACTGTGTGGATATCTCCAGATGAATCTGCACAAACAATTACAAATTTGCCTTCTGTGGTTCAGAGAGCTCTCAGATCACAGAGCTTGGTTTCCAGCCTCTTTTCCCTCTGCTCCATGTGTTCTCCAGCCACTTTCTGGCTTCTCCATGAATTTTTGGACTCCTGGCAAAGCACACCTCTCCCTGGAGATGGAATCACTGGGGGGTTTACACAGAGACCCTCATTTGCTCAGTGCACATCCAAGTCTGGAACTGTAGCCCTCAATGGGTACAATACAATGGAATTGTGACCCTCAGTGCTCAGCCCAGCCAAATCTCCCTCAGAAACAAGGAGCAGGCTGCAGCTCTCTGTGCTGTCCAGAGACAATGAAAAAGCTGGAACTCCTTTTCCCGGTGAAATCCGCAGCAAGAACATCCAAACATCAGCCACAGATTCAGCCCTTTGAAGATGGGGAAGCCTCTACAGCCCCAGGCGAGCAGAGTCACAAGATATTCCTGGCTAAAAAGAGAAATAAATCCCTCCTGCGACAGTCTGAGCACTGAGCCTCCCAGCCCAGACCCCTCTTGGGAGTCCAAAAATTCCCTCCTTTGAGTTATTTTGGAATGAGATGACCTGGACACCAGAATATCAATTCATTAAAGCCTTACCTGCACCCAGGATGGTTTTCCACATTGTTAAACATTGTTCTGGGAAATTCATGAGTTAAAGATGATTGTGCTTCAAAAATGTTGTATGCCTGAGGGCAGAACATCTTGTGAAAATACAGAACAATCTCAACATGCAAACCTGACATTTTATCCTAAAAGATGAATGAAAAACAGTTACTAATGCTCTGACAAACAGTTTAAGAATTTTACAAGAATTTGCCTTTCATTTTCCAAATAGAAATAATTTTTACAGTGAAAAAAAGCTTGGATAGAATTAAAAAAAAAAGCAAAAAAAATCTGAGTTTGAGAGATGATGAATCACATGCCTGTCCATCAGTTCCTGTGTCACTTCTAACAGGAGCTGAAAGCAAAGGCAAGGAAGGTAAAGAGCAGGACAAAAGTGAGATACTGATTGTCTCTAACACCTCAAAACCCTTCCAGCTCCTGGGACTCTGAGCAGATGCAATCCCTCTGACTCTAGCAGCACTTTAGGGATGTCTCTCACAGACTGGCCATTCCCCTCTGGATCCCATATACACCTTTTCTACCCTCAATGTCCCTTTGCAGGAAAATCTCAATTTGCTGTATTTGCTACCCACAATGTCCCTTTGAAGGAAGATCTCAATTTGCTGTATTTGCCACCCACAATGTCCCTTTGAAGGAAGATCTCCAGCTCAGCCACAGGCTGAGCGAACAGCCACAGCCTTTGCCTTGCCTCCAAACTGCTCCTATCAGTTTTCTTGGGTGGCTCCAAGATCTTTTTGGTTGGAAAGAGGTCAGCAGTGAGTGCCCAGCCACTGCCTGCACTCTGCCCATGCCCTGTGTACATGATGTGGGCAGAGGGAGGAGATTTTGGAGATGCTGGATGGTGCAGCAGAACAGACACAGGAATTGAGTACAACAATATAAAGTCTTTCCAGGGACTGATAGGTTCCCTCCTAAGTTGTCACAAGGCCAAAAAAAAAAAAAAAATTCAAAGGCTTCATTGTCAACCTTTCTGCATGAATAAACAATTCAAAAATAGCAGAATTCCCTTTGATACAAAAAACCTGGCTTCTGCTAAGCGGTGCTGTTGAACAAGCAGCTTCTGTGGCACTTCTCCTCCATTGTTTCTTCCCAGAGACAAGCTCTGTGCTGTCCCCCGTGCAGGTGATGCCTGTGAGTGGCGAGAGGGTGAGACAGGCACTTCAGAAGTTTCCTTTTCCCCCTGCTCTGGGAGGCAGAGCTCTGAAGCTCACAGCCCTGAAGTGATTTCTTGCCATTTTCCTCTCTTTGTGCTTCGCTGCAGGTTTCCACCTCTGGTCTGCAGCACCCCAGGGAAAATACATACTACTTGTAAGCTGTCAAGGCAAGGTAGCTCACTGAAGGAAGTCATAATCAGGAGGCTAAAATTAGCTGTAGAGCAGGCTGCATCTTCACTGGGAAACACTTGGATGCTGCATACTGATCAAGGTGGAAAACAGGGAGGGCAGCCCTGGATGCAGTGCTTAGCAGAGAAATGACAGAAACAGCATTTCCCCTCTCCCTCCTCCGCCCTGAAATATTGCTTCTTTTTTTAATTTCTGTACACTCTTGGTTTCTATCCCTTTTAACCTCAGCAGTGCAGAGGCTCTCCTTTCTCCGATGCTTTGCATTGTTTGTTTTTGTTTGGATATTTTTTTTTTCTTTTCCTCTCCTCATTTGCCCCTTTTCCCTCCTTCCAAAGAGCTTTCTTGCATGGAAAATGGCAGCCACCTGCTCCTATTGTGAAGCTGCTGCAAATGGGAGCAGCCACTTTAGTGAGCACAACTGCCTTTGGGCAGGAGCAGGCCCAGCTGGAACTAAGATCTACAAGTGGACAATTAGCAGCCAAGTAGTGGACTGAAGCTGGTTATTTTTATTGCTGCCCTGAGGAGATAGGTCAGGCAAGGCAAAACACTAGGATAACCAGCAAACTGTGAGCATCTGAAGCTCCTGCAAGCCCTGAAATGCCTCATTTCTGCTCAGCACCGGGCAGCAGGGAGGTGTTTTTCTTCTCGTCGTGTTTGTAGCATGCAAGCTGTTGAAAAGAGGAGCTCAATGATCATTTTTCATGTTTTTTCATTTTTAAAAGCCAATTCTGCATTTTTTTTTTCTTTGTGATCGGTCACTGCTGGCTGCCACTGGTCACTGGTGGTGCCAGAGTGGCATTTTCCACTCAGAGACCCTCTGTGCCAAACCCATATCTCCAGAATCAGCCTCCAACAGACCCATTTGTCCAGTCCTGCTGCCAAAGGAACCAAAAAAGAGGTGGCAGCAGTTTTGCCGTGATTCTTTGTGCATCTCTACCTCTGACCAGCACTGCCCTGTAAGGCCAGGATGTGGATCAGATGTGGAGTTCAGGAAAAATGTCTTCATGGAAAGGGTGTAAAGCACTGGCACAGGCTGCCCAGAGAAATGGTGAAGTCACCATCCCTGGAAATGTTGAAAACCCACAAGGATGTGGCATTTGAGGACATGGTTGATGGACTTGTTGATCTGAGAAGTCTTCTCCAGCCTGAGTAACTCCATGATGGAGAAGTTGCCTTAAGCTGTGGTGTGTGTGCCAGCACAAAACTGCAAACCCTGCCAGGAATGACCCCCCTCATCACTGACATTTGCCTGGACTTTGCTTCTTTCCAGTTTTCAGGTGTGTTTGATTGCAGGAAAAGCAGAGACAGAACGGCAACCTGCTTGTCTGAGTGCTCCACGTGCTGCTAGGGCTGCTTTTCCCCCCACAGTGACACCCCATGTAGTGCCAACCTGGCAGCTGAGCTCCCAGAATAGCTGCACAGGACTTTTTTTAAATCTGTTGTGATGTCAGAAAAGTTCTCTTTTTAGCTTTTGCCTCATCTATCAGCTCTAACTTGCTGGTGGCTGCTGAGCCATAAATAGAAGCAAGCAGTTAATGTAGGCTAAGGTTCACAAAATCATTCCAAGGAGTTAAAGATCATTAGGAGAGGGCCAAAATCTCCCCCAGGGTATTTATTGCCTTAACCTTATGGCAGGATGAGAGGCACCAAAATGGGATGAAAATGTGCCATGCTTTATTGTAATGCAGGAAAGCTTTTTTAACATATTTTGTATCTATCATCATGAAAGACTTGAGGCACCAGGCAGATAAAAGGCTTTGTTTGACCTAAAAAAGTCAAAGGTTGAGAAGGGGGGGACAGACAGAGGGACTTGTGCTCAACTTTCAGAGCTCAATTCATCTCTCCCTGCAGTGACTAAAGGAATTATCTTCTACAAGTGGAGTCTGAATGCAGCTTTGGGTGGAAATTTGCTGTGGAGACAGGTGAACACACACTAGAAATGAAACAAGGAGCCAGAGCCTGCCCATGTGTGGGTGCCTGCAGCTCCCCAGCAGCTGGGAGCAAGCACAAGCTGAAAACTGGTGGGGACCCAGCAGGGTGAACCCAGACTTCTCTCCCCTCACTCCTAAACCCCTCTGGGACCTGCTGAAGTTGTTCCAGTTGGCAGAGCAATGATCATTATTGGTCCCAGGCAGACCAAAGCCCTCCTCAGCTCTAACAGCTCTCCAGTGAAAGCATGGAGCATCTCTGCCACAGCCAGAGAATCAGAAACACCACAGAGTCCAAACAGCAACATGAACGTAGCTAAAAATCCACTAGAGATGGACATTTAAACCAGAAACATTTGCTGTTCTGTGTTCCTGGTTGTTTGCCACAAAGCAGGAGTGTGCAGTGACACAACTCACGTGCATCCACTCCTTCAGGAGCTCATGAGCACACCCAGGCATCACCCACTGCTCTGGCACTTGATAAAACCTTGCTCTGCAGCCTCAGATCCTGGGGAAGAGAAGGACCAGAACTTTAGGGGAGGAGTGAAACGTGACACAAACTTCTCCCCTCCAAACCAACCATGAAGCACCCTATTTTTCACATCTCCATTCACTTCCTCCTATTTCCCCACTTCACAGAGGGCAGCTCTGCTTAAATACCGAGAAAGAAAACATGAAATGGTGAATTTTGGGAAGCAGGGAGTCTGCTTCTTTAGGGAGCACAGTGTGCCTTATAAATCTCAAATGCTGCAGGACAGAAGGCACCTCACCTCCATTTCCTTCACTGAATTCCTCTCCTGAACACATGTGCCAGGACTCTGCTCCACTCCAGCCTCAGCCTCACTTCATTCATCTCCTCCTTTCCCTGAAATCCGAGTTATGCAATCCCAGATCATTCATTACACCCTGGCAACCCTGAGCCAAGTGGAGCATGACAGAAACACGGAAAAACTGGAGCCAAGGAGCAAACCTCGCTGCAGCCCATGGGAAAACTCCTGCACATGGCACTCACATCCCTCCAGCACGGAGCAACAGAGCCGTGCTGCAGCACAGGGAGCAGCAAAGGGCACAGCCAGGAGGGGCTGGTGCCTCAAATAGGATTTTTATTTTCTTTTAAAAACAGTTTGTCAACAGCTGAGATAATTGGCAGTTTGTTTGTTGGGTTTTTTTTCTGTTTGAGCTAGAATCTTTGCCTTTTTGTATCCCTGGTTAAGGACAGATTTACTATTCTGCCACATCTTTAGCAGCAAGACTGCATCTTTCACTATCTGATCATATTCCCTCCTCCACCTCCTTTTTTTTTCCTTTGTTTCTTCCTATTTTTTTCTCTTATTGGGGTTGCCAAGGCATCGCTGTCTCCTTTACCTGGGAGCCTTTTGTAAGAGCCCAGTCACAGACCAGCCACCTCAGTTACTTGCATCTGCTTGTTATGAAGGTATTTCATTGATTTTCATCAACAAAACCCTCTAACAGATAAATCAAACTGCATTGCATCAATCAGCACAATGTCCTTTGCATGAAAACCAGGACCCCCCAAATAGTATCTACAATCATGAGGAAAAGATCCCCAGTCTGATCCCAAAGCCTGAAAGAATGGGTTTATAATTAATTTGAGAATTCAGCCATAACCCCTCTTTTCCATTAGTGCAGCACAAGCAGCAGGAACACAACCCCTCTGCCTCAATAATTTCTCCAAGAGAACTGCAGTGATGTGCAGAAGATCCTGCAGAGTTTAGGAAAGCACGGCTCCAGGATTATTTATCTCTGTGGTACAAGTTCAGGTCTCTGCCTGGTGACTTTCATGTTGTTTCAGATAGGGATTCTTGGAAGATTTCAATTTCAGATTAAAGATTTATGAACCTCATGTTAGTGACAGCATAGCAAGCCTGCAGGTGATCTGTCCAAAGGCATCTGGTATCTGAGGGCAGCACTATTTTAATCCAAAAGAGTTTCTTTGGGGGCTTAGCTAGTCGTAGGAAAACAGAGAAGACTTGCGCCTTAGAGATGCTTAGATACTACCCAGATTGGCAATCAGTTAAAACCAAAGTTCAGTACAGTTAGTGATGTGTTCCACTTCATTACTGCTTTTGCTAATTGCAGACTCCGTGCTTTTCTCTCAAACCAGCACAGAGCCTTCAACAGGGACAAAGAGGGAACATTCCTGTGCCCTGTGCAACTGCTGCCACTGCCAGGATTTTGCTGCCTTAAAGCCACACTTTGCAGGAGAGCCAAACACTGAGGGAGCCATGGGCTGTAAAACAAGTATATTTTCTCATGGAGATTCAGGGCTGCATTTGTGGGAAGGCACCAGCTAATTTGAAATACAGTCCCAACTGAAAGACAAAACTGGTGGGGGCAAAGCATTAAAGGGAGAGCAAGGGGCTATGAGATTACATCATGCACCCTTTGGGGCAGCGTTCACTTTGATTTAAACGCTCAGTTCCTCAGGCCTGCCGCTAGATGGGAATAAAAACCAAAATAAGGGTTAAGAGAGGCTTGGCTTTAGCATCGCTGCCAAGCAGAGCTGCAGGAGTTTCCCAGCTCCACGGCTCAACCCGTGAGCCCAGAAGGAAGGTGATGCCTTTTGGGGCTACCTGAAACAGAGGGCAGACAAAATTAGAGAATAAAAAGCAGTTCTATTTATTGAAGGGCATTCAGGTACATTCAGGACAGACAAAGCCCCCAGGGGCTACAGCCAAAATAGATGACAGTTTTTAATATTTTTGTAAGTTTGGTCCATTTGCATATTGGGGGTTAATCTTCCAATTGCAGCTTGAGGTAATGAAGTAATTTACCCCCAGTTTGCTGCCCCCCGCTCATTTTTGTTTCCATCTCTGGGGGCTTGAGGCAGTGAGGTGTCCTTGATTGCCAGGTGTGAAAAGTGCATATTATATGGCTCTACACAGATATTTACCATGTGTATTTTGATGTATCGATTAGTAGTGCTGAAAATTTTAATAATATGATAAATGTAGTCTTGTAATTAAAAGGTAACTTTTGTAGTTAAAATAAGAACTATGTTAGTGGGATTTTTAAAAGAAAGGAATGAGGTACTTGCACCAGATAGCAGCCACAGGACACCTGAATCTTTCAGAGAAAGAGAATTTATTGCCCTCTTATCAGAAGAAACAAACTTCTTCCTGCCTTGAAGGTGCTGTTAGGATTAGAAGGAAGAAGCTGACACTGACCAGACAGAATCCTGTGTTTGAATGGAATTTATGCATCATGTATGAGGTGTATGAATATGCAACAGGCTGTTGTTTTTAAGAGTTAATCCTCTGTTAATGTGGGTCCTTTGTCAGGCTCGTGCTGCCCAGAAAAAGGTACCTGGACTGTCCATAACTCTTTGTTTCTATTGTCTCATATTGTCCTAATTCAATTTGTCCAAATTATTATTACTCTAATTGTATTACTATTTTTAGAACCATTTTATTACCATTAAACTTTTAAAATTTTAAAAACAAGTGATTGGCGTTTTTCACACCAGGCCTAGAGAGGAATTGTTGTGTCTGCCCCAAATGTGAAGACAGTAGCTAGCACTGTATATGGAGTTTAGAGTTCTGCACTAAAGAACTGCAGGATTACAAACATATGAAAATATAAAAACTAAAATCTAAAGCATCAAAGGCCCTGGTCCCTTGGAGGCCCAGCAGAATGGCAGGATGTGCCCACAGCAGCAGCTGGCTCTCAGCCCATTGCACAGTGGCACCTGTGGCTGCCTGGGCACAGGGCAGAGCCAGCCCGAGGTGCAGGGCCCCAGGGCCCTGGCTATGAGCCACACTGGAGCTTTAGCCATCTCTGCTCCACATTCTTGCAGGCATCCACCTTGCCAGGAGCTGTCCATGCTCTACACCCTGCTCCCAGCAGAGCTGGGCTTCCCTCAGCGCAGTTCAGAGAGAAAAACAAGTTTTTTCCTGGACATGTCACAGAAAAGCTCTGTGTCCCATCAGAGATCCCACTCCTCCACTGCATTTAGGGTAAAGGGGAAATAAGCCATCTTCACTCTCTGATCCCAGTTTATCTCAGATTGCTCAAATCTTCTGAAAAATAATGAGTAATTCAGAGAATAATTGTAGCCTTCAGCTTGTCTGGAGCAGACACCATATCAGACATTGAGGAAGGTCTGGCTGGCATCATTTTGAGGTCTGGGATATCCTGGGTTTCAGAAAGGCTCACTGCGAAGCTTAGGGATGCCTATGGATAGCAAGGGATGCTCTAGCAGAACAGTCTCCTTCTAAACGGAGCTTTTAAAAACACCAGGGACTCATGGAAAAGTACTGGATTTGGGGCAAATAAAAACCAGCATGAGCTCAAAGCCAGCTCAGAGTTACCCTTTCATCATCTAGCCCCACTAAAACCAGTGCTTTAGTAGACACAACCAAGTGGATGTGCCTGCTTCATCACTTTCCCTCCAAAGATCTTTTCACCAGGTTAATTACCCTGTGTTACACAAATTAGTTCAAACTCATCTCATGGGGGTCCCTTTCCTTCCCTTTCCTTTCCTTTCCTTTTCCCTTCCTTTCTCTTTTTTTCCTTTCTTTCCTTTTTCCCTTCCTTTCCTTTTCCTTTTCCCTTCCTTTCCTTTTCCCTTCCTTTCCTTCCCTTCCTTCCCTTCCCTCCCCTTCCCTTCCCTTCCCTTCCCTTCCCTTCCCTTCCCTTCCCTTCCCTTCCCTTCCCTTCCCTTCCCTTCCCTTCCCTTCCCTTCCCTTCCCTTCCCTTCCCTTCCCTTCCCTTCCCTTCCCTTCCCTTCCCTTCCCTTCCCTTCCCCCTTTTCCCTCACCAGGACCTCAGCTTCTCCTCAGCTTCCAGGTGATATTTAGATGAATTATTAGGAAAAATTCCTGCCTGGAAACATTGGGCCAAGCTGCCCAGGGAAGTGCTGGAGTCACCATCCCTGAGAGTTCTCAGCAAAGGTGTGGATGTGGCACTTGAGGACGTGGTTTAGAGGTGAATATTGGGTGGTGCTGGGTTGATAATGGAATAGTTATGGTTGGAAATCCCTCTGTGACAGACATAAGGAATGGCAAAGTTTTCCTGTGGCCAAGCAGGATCATTAATAGCATTTCTTGCAGTGAGGCAAAGCCAGGGTAACCTGGTGCCAGCTGCAGAGGGCTCCCATGAGGGGACAGCCACCTTTCTCTTGGGGTCTCTGTGGTCCTGGCTGACCCCGAGATGTGTCACAAAGTCTCTTTTCCCAGCCCGGCAGTCAAAGAAGGAGTCAGGATTCTTCCGTTCCCATTCTCAAGATTGTTTATTGTTTCTTATCTATAAAATTCTTTCTCTGGCCTGCCAAGGTCTGTTCAGCAGGTCAGACAGAGGCACTCTGCCTTCCCCTGGGGCAGTGTTATCTTTTTATACTAAAAACTCCGTGTACATTATTTACCATAACTTCCCAATACCTATCACCTATGTTAGACAGTGAGCGTATACTCTAAACCAATCCAAAAGTGCCAACATCACCCAGAACATGGAGGCCAAGAAGAAGAAGAAAGAAGGACAAAGCACACCCAAATTCCTCCATCTTGGGACCCCGAGCCCCCATTCTAAAAACCCCAAAAACTGATTTTTCACCCCGTGACAAACTATTATTCTACTTAACCTTTCGTGGCCTGTAAATCTTCATATAAGGTCGGTAATTTTTTCCATGGGCTGAGATCAAAGGCACAGGGGTCTTGGGCTCTGGGCCAAGGTCTCTGAGCCCCCTGGCAGGGGCTGGAGCCACCCAGGGCAGCCACAGGGATGTCCTGGGTTCTGACACTTTCCTCTTCCTCAGGGATTGCCACCTCCCTCTAGCAAGGCCTGAGTGCTCTGGAGGAGAATCTCAAGTAGAACATTTAGAACACTGCAATGAGCAGGACTGCTCAGAGCACCACAGCACCCCAAAGGTGTCAGGAGCTCAATTATTCCAGAGGCACCCAAGCATGTGCTGTCAGGAGCAATGCTGCTTTGGCAGAGAGGATGGCCAAACCAGCCTGATGGATCCCTTCCTTCCATCCTGGCATCCCTAATTTCTCTGTAATTGCATCCTACGTGTCAGGACACATTTTGGTTCCTTGCTTGATAAAGCACTGGGGCCAGGAAGATCATTCAATTAAACGCACAGTCCAATACCTCCCCAAGCACCAAAGCCTTCCATCCCAGATCAGCTGGGATCATCTTCCTGTACCTCTGCAGGGCCCAAGGGAGAAGGGAGCAGAGCACAGAGAAACATTCATTCCCCTCATTTAAAAATGTAAAGCACATTCAGGACTGCGTGTAATAGTGTTGTAAATCTTATTTCCATAAAGTACCTCCAGGGCTAATTCACGAGACATTAATCATATTCCAGCTTCCCCCAGCTGTTAACTCATCTGCAGGGTTTTTAATAAAAGATTTTGTGTGCATTTTCAAGAGACAAAATTGTACCAATGAGGGCTGGTCTACTTGGAGCTGCTATTTCCATGGTCTGGAACTAAAGCCACCTTAGAGGCTCCCAAGGCTCTGCCCAGGAGGTTTCACTCCCCAGCTGAGCCTTCCCCAGCTCCAGCCAGGGTGACCTCAGCTCCATGCAATGACACCCCATGGTGAGGAAGTTTGGCCAAGGGACAGGCAATAAATAATATATTTCCAGGTCACTTCCTTCAAGTGAAATCTGATTTATTCCCAGCCAGTTCATCAGTGTTGTTCAGTGGCAGAACCCTTAATTACTCCTTTAAACCTCATTTTAATTTCCAAGTGCTGCTCCCTTCTAGCCTCCTGGAATTATAAGCTGAGTTATGGATAAACACCTTTTGCCTTTCACCACAGGATCACAGATGCCTCCCCAGCCAAGCCCTGTGCTCTTGCTGCAGGTGAGGCTGGGGCAGCAGGGCAGGGATGGTGCTGCAGGTCTGCCCTCAGCCCCTGCTTCCCCCAGCTCCTTTTCCCTATGCAAAGCCAGATTTGGGAGGATTGCATTGTCTGGCTCCATCCCCTGAATCAGCTTGATGGCTAATCCTGTTTTAAGTGCACTCCACCTTTGAGGGAGCATCACCACTTGCAGAAGCCCCTCTTGCTCCAGTTAATTACACAGAATAACACCAGACCCAGCCTCAAACTACAGGAGCCTCATTGCCACAGAGCAGATGGTTTCCAAAAGCAGTTTTCTCTCCACTGTGAAGTCTGTAAAAATTGAAAGCAGGAGACACCTGCCTTCATCACAAAGGGAGAAAGCTGGGCAGCTTCCCATTATCAGAACAAGTAATTTTCAATATCAGCACTCACTCAGGGTAGTATTCCTATCTGATAAGTCAATTTTTCTCTGCGTTTCTTAACCACTTTTTAAAAAAGCCAATTTAAAAATAAAAAAGCCACTTCAGACTGAAGTGTCCAGGTGTTCACACCTGCTGTTTTCCAAGGGAAGCCTTTCAACTTTTTCTTTCCTTTCCTCAGCTGAAGTTTATCAGCAAATTTGCAACAGTTCCCCAGGCTGTGTCTTTAGACAAAGAAATCAGTGATACTAAATTTAGGTATTTGTTTATTTTTTTAAAAAAGGACATGGGTAATAAAAGCCAAATTAAGCATAGGTGGGACCACATTAGATTTAGACAGAGCCACAGTGAAAGGAGAGCTGTGTCTTAGATTTCACTGGAGGAGAAAGTTTTGTAAGCTTATGGTGAGCAAATAAAGCCTCCATATTTCACCTTGTGCAGCTTTAGATGGATTTTTTCCTTGAAAAAGGAAAAAATCTTCACAACTTCAACCTCCTACTCGTAGCATAATCACCTGTGCTGTCAGTGTCCTGCAGTGATCCCAGATGTGGAATGGGACCAGGTTTTTTGCCACATTCAATCCCAGCTGTTTTGCCAACGTGAAGGACCCCCATGGCTGGGTTGAAGCTGACAGGAGATCTCAAACTGCCCACAAAAAATGAGCATTCCCCAGCACGAGGTGGACTTTCAGCCAGCTGCATCTCAGCAGCGCAGAGGCAGCCAACATCTGGACAGGCCACCAGCAGGAGGCTGTGCCTGCACATCTGGCAAAGCTGCTGCTGGACAGCAGAGATGGGCACCCAGCATTTCCTGGGACCTGGCTCTGAGCCTGCACTGAGCACACTGACCAGGGGAGGTACAACCTCACCAAAAGTCATGCAGGTATTTGTAAAGATAAAGAAAAAAACCCCAAACAACAATAACAAAACCCCCCAAAAAACCAAACAAAAAACCCAAAAACAACCAAAAAAACCAACCCAAAATCCAAAAAACAACCCCAAACCCCCCCCCCAAAAACCAAACAAAAAACCTCCCAAAAACCAAAATAAAAAGAAAAATAAAAAACCCAAAAAAACAAAGCAAACAGAAAAAGACCAAAATCAACCAAACAAAAAAACCACAAAAAACCAACCAACAAAAAAACAAACAAACAAACAAACAAAACACCCCCCTCCCCCAAAAAAACCCAAAAAACAAACAAAAAAACCCCAAAACCCCTGACCAAACAGAAGACAAAATGCTGATTTTTGCTGTGTTTGGGTAGGACAGCACAGCCCGTGCTCCTGGGGTTTGGCTGTTGACATCTACAGAACTCCTCTGCCCAGGCTCAGCACAGTCCCTTGGGGCTGCACCCTTGCTTCTTGCTCTGTCTGCAGCTCTCTGCTCAGAACATTTGTGCTGCCCTCTCCCCCTTCTCTTTGCCTTTGCTTCTGCCTTTCCAGGAGCCTTCCTGCACAGCTGACAGTCCAATACTGCAGCTATGCCAGATATGTCACTCTCCAAAGAAAAGGGATTTTTTTTTCTGGAATTAGGATCCTCTCTCCTGCTAATCCACTGCCCACCATGCTGCTTGCAACCTCCTGTTGCACCTCAGCTAGGGCTTTAACACCATAAACTAGAAATACCTCATTAAAGGCAGAAATATTTAGGAAAATCCTATCAGCACCTTGACTGTGTCATGGCTACAACCAGAGACACAGCCAGCAAAAAACCCCAAACAACAAAAACAACCCCACCACCTCCACAACAACTCTGGTTCTTTTTCTCACCTTTCCTTTGTTTCCTTCCTAAAGGATGATGGGTTTTTTCCTAGGTTTCTGTAGGTTCCCCATTGCCCCATACAGCCAGAAGAAAAGAGACTCTCCACAGTATTGCCAGACAAATTTATTCACAAACTGAATTTGCTATGCTTCCTCCCAAGGTGAAATGCAGATTCTCATCACTGCTATTACCGATGTGCTTCTTTTGAGCAGGAAAAAATAGCCAATACCAAATGTTATTAAACCTATGGGATACCAGCAGTTACCTTCATGTTTTCCATTCTGTGGGGTGTTTGTACTTCCCTCCTCACAGCCCTCACTGAAAACCCAGCTCTCCCCCCACAAAGACCCAACCCATTACACATTTGGTTGCTGGCAATAATTATTTTGGGGTCCCACAGCTCCAACTGAGCAGAACCACCTCGAGTTCTGTGAGCAGCTTAATTTGATGATCTGGAGAATCTAGTTGTTTTCTTAGTGTTAGGTAGTTTAGATTGATTTTGCTATTATTTTCAGCTCCATGGGAAAGAAAATTTGTAAATAAATTATTTTTTAAAAATAAAATTATAGCGATCTAACTGTCAACACAGCATCAGAGAAATCAAACTGCAGCAGCAGAAATCGAACTGCCCTGTGTCACCTCAGTGTCCCCTCAGCAACCAGAGGAGAAAATTAAACCATCCCAAGCTCAGAGCTCCAGACCTAAGGCACAGCCAAAGCCAACTCTCCTGTTTCAGAAGTCCCTCATTATTTTGGCTTTTTTTACCTGATTTTTCTTGCTCCTCCTCCTCAACAAAGTCTCAAGGAAATCTTCAGCAGCAGATCTACATCTCCAGACCCTTCACACCAAATTCTTCTGCTTCACTCTTGTGTGTGAACACCAATTCTTCTGAGGTAGGGCCCTCCATAGCAATGGAGGGTAAGCAATCAAATCACTCCTTTTCCTCCTCCAAATTTAAGATTTCAGGAAGTCAGGGAGAAGTTCCTGCCTGTTTACAAAGTATTGTTCATAGAGCAGCACTGCAGGACTTGATCCTCCTCTACAAAGTGTTCAGGGACAGAGAAAATGGCCTCAAGTTATGTCAGGGGAGGACTGGATTAAATATTAGGAAAAATTTCTTAGTGGAAAGGATTGTCAAACATCAGAAGAGTGAAGTGGTGGAATCCATCCCTGGGAGTGTTCACAGGACATGTGGATGTGGCACTTTGGGGCTTGGTTTAGTGGTGGGCACGGTGGTGGTGCCAAGCTGGATTTGATGGTCTTAAAGATCTTTCCCAACCTTAACAGCTCCATGATTATTCTGTGATCTGCAGGTAACACAAACCAAAGCTCCTCCTGCTGCTTGCTCCCAGGATTAAAATCCTGTGGGCTCTGGGACATAGTCCTAGCAACAGCAACAGTTCCTAATTTGCGAGATGTCAAAGCTCTCTGCCATCCTACCCCTAAGGAGCCATCCAGCCTCCATTTCCCCCACCTAATCTGCAATTCTGCAGCTCAGAAAATCTCACATCCCTCCACAAACAGCAGCACAGCTGCACCAAGGGCAGCACTCCTCATTTCCAGAGCAATCACATGAAGTCTTTAGCAAGGCCAAATACTTTAAATAAACACTTGAAGACATGTTCATCTGGGAATTCTTCACATTCTGGGAATTCTTCAGCATTAACAGATGGGTTGGTAGATGCAGTAGATTAATCTGGGTACAATATAAGCCAGTGTGACACCCAAGTGATTCAAGCAAGGGAACCACACGCAATGTGGTTTTTTGGAAGAAAATCAATATGTTTTCTTGTCAAGGGCATCAAGATGTTCTGGTACTGACCCTCCTCCTGCATACACTGCCCATAAAAATATGCCCTGCTATCCTCTGTGGCCAGATGGCCACAGGTTTTTCTAAGGGAGAAGCATCATTCCCACACACCCTGGATTTCAATGACTCCAGGGCAGACTCCAGTGGAGAATTTCCAGTCAGGCCAGCTCAGGACAGGCAGCACAACCAGTTTTGTCCAAGCAGAGATTTGGACACCTGGCAGGGAGGAGAAGCAGCAAACACTGAGGTTTAATTTTATGCCCAGTCAGGCCTTGACATCCTATCACTCAGCTCCATAAATTAGGCTGCTCTTTCCCTAAATATTTGCTTGGAGCAGCTCCTGACTTTATCCTGGAAGCTGAAAGATAAACTCTGATATTCCTGTATCAGGCCAGGCTGCACCAGCCCAGCTGTCTGAAGGAATCCCCCTCTCCCCAGGCAGACCCTTGCAGAGCTGTCTGTCTGTCCTTGCATGCCAGCCTGTCACCCTTTGTGTTTCATTTCCCTGCAGCAAGGAGAGTGCTGCAGAAGCTGCAGGGCTGGGCTGCCCTATCCCCCTGCAGAGGGGGACAATGCCATGGTGGCAGCCAGGTGACCACTGGTGGCTTTGGCCCCTTTCTTCCTTGGAAGAAGGGTCAAGTTCAGGCTCAGGGCTGACCCTGACACCTCAGTTCTCCTCATTCCCAGATTTTCTCCCAGCCTTCCCCTTTCTGAGCGCTTCCTGGAGTGTTTTGTGGGTGGGGTGGGAATTGCTTCACCCAAATATCTGTGTGGTTTTTCCACCTGGAGCACTGGCAGCATCCCTGCTTTTCCCTTGGTGCTGTGTCTTTTTTGTAGCATTTATCTCTCTTGGGAGGACAACTAATGTGTGTGATGATCAGACAGTCTGATAAAGGAAAAATGACACGTACTACACCAGAAAGGGAAATTAAAAGGCTTTTCCATGCCTCTGTGTTTGTTAATAGGCTTTAATTGCCTGCATCAGACTCATCTGGGACCCCCCATGTCAGCCATCAGTTTAAGGGCTACACTTCAGCTCTGACATGGTTTGTAGCTTTGTCCTCAACTATTCCTGACTTAACAGGCAACATCTTCCTTTTCCTGGTGATGACACAGGCTCGCCTGTTCCAATGAGGTGAGATTGCACCCTGGCTGCTCAGGGTAGTGTTGCCACTGTGGTCACCCTCCATTCCCTGCTTGGTTTTCCTTTCTTTGCCTTTCCTCTCCTGCTGGATTTCCCAGGCAGACAAGATGGGAAAGGGAGGGTGAAAGGAGAAAAACCCGCCCCTGTGCCCAGACTGTCACTGGATAAACAGCAAAGGCTGTTGGTAGTTTGCAGCAGTCAAATCTAGAAATTAAAGAGACAAGTCACCTTTGCAGGAGGGGACTACAATGAACCACAGTTTCTACTGACCCTTGGCCAGCCCTTGAGCAGGATGGAGAGCCCACAGCTCCTGTGCTTGGCTGTGAGCAGAGGATGATCTTGTGCAGAGCTGCATTTCCAAGGTGCAGCTCAGCTCTGCTGAAAGCCTCTGGCAATCTCCTACTGCTTTGCATGGAGAGCTCCAGAAACACCAGGCTCTCTGCTGATGTAACTTGATGGATTTGTCAAACACGTTTCTGCATGTTTTATGTGGTGCAGAACCATGAACTCTTCCTGTGTTTGATACAGCTTAAATGCCTGGAATTGCTCAGAATGGAAAGCTGGCCTGTGGTGTGCTGGGGCTGTCCCATCACCATGTTGAGGCAGGAGCTGGGCAGGCAGCTCATGCCAAGGCTGGAACAGTTTGCCATGGTGGGGCTGTGCTGGGAGCCCTGACAGCTCTGAAAGGGTGGGAGCATCTCTGGGGCTTGGAGGTTGGCACAGGAAATGTGTGGGAACCTCAGCTTAACTCAGGGTCAGGTCCCTCTTACAGGGAATTTCTTCTATGAGCTCCATGGTTTGGAGACTTGGCTTAAAAAACTCCCTTTCTGTCAGCCCATCTTCAGAAGAGTCCCTCTGTGTTGTGACTGTGTTCACAGGGGTCTGAGGATGAGGGAAGAGATGAGGATCTGACTCCATGTTTCAGAAGGCTGATTTATTATTTTATGATATATATTATATTAAAACTATACTGAAAGAATAGAAGAAAGGATTTCATCAGAAGGCTAGCTAAGAATAGAAAAAGAAAGAATGATAACAAAGGCTTGTGTCTCAGACTCTCTGTCTGAGCCAGCTGGGCTGTGATTGGCCATTAATTAGAAACAACTAACATGAGACCAATCACAGATGCACCTGTTGCATTCCACAGCAGCAGATAATCAATGTTTACATTTTGTTCCTGAGGCCTCTCAGCTTCTCAGGGGAAAAATCCTAAGGGAAGGATTTTTCATAAAAGATGTCTGTGACACAATTTAAACTTTTCTCCCTTTAAGTGAGGCTTTGGCTGACAGCACTGCTCCACTGTCAGTGCTGAGCAGGGAAGGAGTGTGGAGCCAAAGGTGAAGGAGGAGCAGGAGGAGCAGCAATGGAGAGCAGCAGCACTGCAGTGCCCTGGCAGCTTTGGCAAACTGGAAATGGGGACATGTGAAAAGCAGGGTCAGGGGAAAGTCAAGAGCAGAGAAGCTGCTGAACAGCTCAGCTCTGTCTGGCTGCTCAGCACTTGCTGGTGCTCAGAGGATATTTCAAGCTGTTATTAGTCCCTGACCCTTACAAGTCTGGCTGCAGCAGGGGAAGTGGGGTGGGAGCAGCATTTTCCAAGGTGTGGGGCTGATTCTGACTGCTGCCTTCAGAAGCTGGTGGTGCTGTCTCAGAATCTCTGCTGCTCACAGTGACTCTGAGATATGTACAAGCCTCTTTTCCCAGCCTGGCATTCAAAGAAGGAATCAGAACTCTTCCATTCTCATTCTCAAGGTTGTTTATTGTTTCTTATCTATAAAATTCTTTCTCTGGCCTGCCAAGGTCTGTCCAGCAGGTCAGACAGAGGCACACTGACCACCTTGGGGCAGTGTTATCTTTTATACTAAAAACTACATGTACATTATTTACAATAACTTCCCAATACCTATCACCTGTGTTAGACAGTGAGATTCTACTCTAAACCAACCCAAAAGTGCCAGCATCACCTGGAACATGGAGGCTAGGAAGAAGAAGGAAAAAGGACAAGGCATGCCCAAATTCCTCCATCTTGGGACCCCGAGCCCCCATTCTAAAAACCCCAAAAATCTATTTTTCACCCTGTGACAAACTAACTATTATTCTACTTAAACTTTCGTGGCTTTGAAATCCTCACATAAGATTGGTAATTTTTTTCCATGGGTCAAAATCAAAGGCACAGGGGTCTTGGGCTCCATGCCAAGGTCTCTCAGCCCCCTGGGCAGGGTCTCCAGTCCTCCAGGGCAGCCAGAGGAAATTCCTGGGTTCTGACAGTGCTGGGCTCTCCTGCGCCTGTGCTGAGGTCAGATCCTGACCAAGCTCCTTTACAGGCCACACTCAGCATCTGTGCTGTATTGCCCCTGTGGTTCTCACAGATGTGACAAAATGCAAGGGCTGAGCAGGCAATTGGGGTCTCAGCCAGGCCTAGAGCCCAGCTGGGACAGAGCAGGGCTCTCCTGCTAGTCAGGGAGCACAGCAGGGCCCTGCTGGACACATGTTGGGTCCATGTTCTGCACCCCAGCAGAGCCTGTGAACTCCAGAGGGACATTCCCTGTGACCATGTTCACAGGGGTCTGAGGATGAGGGAAGAGACGAGGATCTGACTCCATGTTTCAGAAGGCTTGATTTATTATTTTATGATATATATTACATTAAAACTATACTAAAAGAATAGAAGAAAGGATTTCATCAGAAGGTTAGCTAAGAATAGAAAAAGAAAGAATGATAATAAAAGCTTGTGGCTCAGACAGAGTCTGAGCCAGCTGACTGTGATTGGCCATTAATTAGAAACAACCACATGAGACCAATCACAGATGCACCTGTTGCATTCCACAGCAGCAGATAACCATTGTTTACATTTTGCTCCTGAGGCCTCTCAGCTTCTCAGGAGGAAAAAATCCTAAGGAAAGGATTTTTCATAAAAGATGTCTGTGACAATTCCCCCATTCCCATGGGCAGGAATTGTTACCTGGGCACAGCCAGGGGCTCTCAGGAAGGTGAAGCAGCTTTATTCTGGATACTCCTTTCCCCTCACATCCTTCTGGCTGGTCCCAGGCAGAGTCCATCTGTGGCTCTGCTAATGCCCAGTGGAAAAGGGAGGAGGTGGAGGAGGTGGGTGCTCCCTGGATGGCAGCACAGGCCCTGGGGGCTGTGGGAGCCACTCCTGCTCATGCCCAAGGCTAACCCAGCCTCTTGGACTCGGAGCAAAGAGCCTCAGCCATCGGGTACAGTAACAAGTGGGCTTTAATGGTCCCCAGCAGGCAGCTCTGGCCCTGCCAGGCTTCCCTCAGCAGGGCTGGGAAGATCAAAGCTGTCATGTGTGAGTGCCAGCCTGACTGATGGGGACATGGGGAACAAATGTGATTAAGCAGGAGGGATAAGGCTCAGCCAGGACCTTCCTGGCAGCAGCAGGAGTTTGGAGAACAGCTGGTACTGATCTGATGTCCTGTCCTGCCTCGGGAGGATGAGGAGGAGGCAGGGGAGGAAGGGATCCCCCGCCCAGTTTCACACAGTGCCATGTGGGAGTACCTCAGCTCCTGGCTCTGCTCTGAGAGCACAGGGACAGCCTCTCCTCCTTCCCCAGACCCTCTCTGGTGATGAGGGAGGCTCCTTGGCTCACACCGTGCTCAGGTCTCACCAAACCCCTCCCCAGGAGCCCCAGAGGGGATGGGGACTGCCCTGTGCTGCTCCCACTCCTGATGCTGACACTGTAGCTTATAGGGAATTTAGTGTGCATTATTAGCGTGCATTATTATCATCCATTATTCATCCCTGTGATGTGAACATACATTTGTGGTGCTGGATAATAAGGGAATTATGCCAAACAATTAAATGGCCCTCCACAGAGGAACAGCCTTGAGAGAAGGGGCCGTATCCCAAAACAAGGGGGGATTTAGTGGGGGCTGGCACCAAACCAGGTGGGGAAAGGAGGCAACAGACCCTGCAGGAGGAAAGGCAGGGCACAAGGCAAGAAACCAGCAGAGATGAGTGAACTACAGCTGGCTGAACAGACTATTTTTCATGTGAGTGGCTGAACCCAAAGAAAGCAGAGGGAATTTGGGTCAACCACGTTGGCAAAACTAAGTCAGGCCTAAGTGGTTGCTTCAACAGGAAGAGAAGAATGTCCTTTACCATCTACTCTGGTTTTTAATGTTAGGCTAAACAAAATTTGCTTCAGTGTTGAAAGTTTAAAAAAGGCCATTTCAAAACGTATCAGCTTGATGTCAAAACTAATCCTGCATACGTTTGGCTGAAGCTGTTTGTGAAATTAGACACAAACTTTCACAGAGGTTGGGTTAACTGGAAAAAGGAAAATTTTGATCCATTTGGCATATTTGGGTTTTTTATATATGGCATGGTGGGGAGGGGAGAGGAAGGAATCCCCAGTGCTCAGGGGAGAGAAGCAGATCAAGGAGCAGAGCTGAGAGCTGCAGCCTGTGTGTGATAGATCAGAGCGGCAGCAAAGCTGGAGGGGGAAGCTCAGGTTTTCAGAATCCATCTCAATTGACAGAGATAATTACAGGTGCCATGTTCCCAATTTCTTCTTCTGAGGACTCTCTTCTTTAATAAACTCATTCTAACAAATTGATCACAGCCTCTCTGCTACTCAGCACATATCAAAGCCATTTTTAAGATTGAAGAGAACACTTTGGGTGAAAAATAGGAACCAGTGCCAGACTTTGTAGAGATCTAAATCTACCTCAGCTGTAATACAACTGAATTAACTTGCTGTCTTCACATGCCACTGCTTAATATGTTCATGGGTGTCTGAGGTTTGGTCAGTGCTGCAGCCAGGACCCAAAGAGACCCCTGGAACTGCTGATGGTGTTCTCTGGAGGTTGCACCCCAGCTGGGGATCACATTGTGGTTTCCCAATGCAGCTGGGACGCCCCTGTGCTGTTTTGGGCTGACTTCAGAGAACCAGACAATCACAGAGAGTTTTGGGTTGGAAACAACCTTTTTCCACCACCTGCCATGTGCAGGGACACCTTCCACTGTCCCAGGTTTCTCCAACACTGTCCAGCCTGGCCTTGGACACTCCCAAGGATGGGGCAGCCACAGCTGCTCTGGGTACCCTGTACCAGGGCCTGCCTGCATAATACAAAATAATTTGTATTATTTATATTGTTCATATGAAGGACAAATGCCTTCATACAAACAATATAAATATTACAAATAATAAAAATAGATTCATAAATTCTGGAGGAGTTTGACTAGATGACTGCTTGATTGGGTCTAGGTTACTTCTCTTGGTTGTTTCCTGTTCTTTTTTCCTATATTTTCAGTGGAGTGTTTGTATCAGCATAATTCTAGTGAAATAACTAGACAAAGAGTAACTTTTTCACAGGAGCATGCAACATGCTGAAGACCTTGTTTTCTAAACCAATGTAATTAAACCAGTGCTCCCCAAAAATCAACAAGTGATTAAACCCAAGCTTTTAAGTGCATTTCATCAGACATAGGGAAATACCACGGGGATGCTGTAATTCCCTAGTTGAATTAGTCTGAGGAAAAAAATCATAATTAACTCTCATAACTCCAAAATAAATGCTTCCTAACTGTCCTAGGTTACAAATGCAAGGTGTGGCTGAGGGTGTGTGTTCCATCACCATCTGTCAGAGCTGGGGCAGTTCTCTGCTGTTCATGGGGCAGTTTTATTTATCTCTTCCATGACACATATCTCCTCCAGGAGATCTCTGCTGTCCATGGCCACTGAGTGTCCCTGCAGGGCTGATCCAATTCCAGCATCCCATGGGGAGATGCTGCACCCAGGGGAGGAGCCAAGCATTCCTACCTGGATCCAATCTGAGCCTGGAGCAGCACAGCAGCCTTTGCCCCCTGCATTGCCAGAGGAGCAGCTTTCTGCTGCCCTGCATTGCCAGAGGGAGCCCAGGCCCATCTGCAGCAGCCCTGGAGCTGCAGAGGAAAACTCCCCCCTTGTGCAGGATCCCTGCTCCAGCAGCAGCACAGCTGGCACTGCAGGAGGGCTGAGCCCCCATGGGATGGGGCTCTGCCCCCACCCTGACCCACCCTGCTCTGACTCTGGCAGTGGGGTTTTTTGTATTATTTTTTGGTATTATTTTTTGTAATTTTTTGTGTTACTGTATTTGTATTATTTCTATTTATTTGTGTTATTGTGTTTGTATTATTTATATTTATTTGTATTATTTGTTTGTATTATTGTATTATTTTGTATTTTTGTATTATTTTGTATTATTTGTATTTTTATTTTGTATTATTGCATTTTTACTCCTTTTCTTTTCCTTACTAAAGAACAGTTATTCCTATTCCCATGCCTTTGCCTGAGAGCCCCTTAATTTCAAAATTATAACAATTTGGAGGGAGGGGGTTTATATTTTCCATTTCAGGGGAGATTCCTGCCTTCCTTAGCAGACACCTGGCTTCCCAAACAAGACATAACCCAAACTGAGAGCACCCATGCTGGCATTGTTCACATGAATAAGCTGCAAGTTCAGTGCAGCCACGTGGAGATGCTTTGCCCTCCACAGTGACCCATTCAGCTGTTTCACCTGGCCCCAAATCTTCCACAATCCTGGTTAGCAGCTGTCTGCAGGGATAGGCTCATCCAGGACTGCCTTCCTGGTGTCCAGTTGGAGCAGTGCTCAGACTAAGGTGGGCTTCACCTCCTGCTCTGTGAGGAAAGCAGGGGTGACAAAATGGTTTGTTTTCCTCAGGGGGGGTGGCAAGGAGCAGCTGAGGTTGGGGTTAAGAGTAGCACATCCCAAGGGAAAGAGGGATGTCCAGGGCTCAGAGCAGCACATTTGCTGCAGCTGCAGCTGGGAGTTGTCCTGGTGGCTGTGGGGAGTTTTAAGTCGCTGCTCCACAAGGTTCAGGAGCTTTCTGCAGCTGCTGAAATTCCCAGAGTGATGAGGGCTGAGTCAGAGATCCCAACCCTCCCCTTCCTGTCCCCGGTGCCCTCCCAAACCTGCATCTCTCATCTGCCCTTCCTAGCCAGAAAAGGCTTTGTGTGCACAGAAAACTGCATCACTTTTATGTAACACAGAGTTACAGCCAAGACAGACACCTGCACAAAGCCTCTTCTGGTGCACCCCTCGTGCCAACTTTCAGCATCTAAAGCACCTCCTCCTGCTGCTCCTGAGGGACAGCATTGGCAGTGTCAGGGCTCCACAGCCAGGCCCAGGACAGGGAATGGCTGCTCTGTGTCTCTGTTTCACACTCCTTGGTCAGCAGGTCACAGGACACAGGTCCCGAGTGCATCTGTTTCCTTTCAGCCTCGGGGGAAGCACTCCTGGTGCTCTGCTGGGTGGCCAAAGTGATGCTCCAGCCCCTCAGTGTCTTTCTTGCCCCAAACTGACCCCAGCACTGGAGGAGTGGCCTCAGCAGTGCCCAGGCAGGGGACAGTCACTGTCCTGGTCCTGCTGGCCCCACCATGGCTGGGACAGGCCAGGTGCCATTGGCCTCTTGCCCACCTGGGCACACCTGGCTCCTGTTGAGCTGCTGGTGAGCAGCATTCCCAGGGCCTTTCCCACCAGGCCCTTTCCAGCCCCTCTGCCCCAGCCTGGAGCTGCAGGGGTTGTTGTGACCCAGGACAGGACCTGGCTGACCTCAGCCCATGGAGCCAGCCTGGCCAGATCCTCTGCAGAGCCTTCCTGCCCTGCAGCCAACAGTGCCTTATCAGAAAGGAGCTCCTTGGGGCATCCCACTGTGAGCTCAGGCCTTGGTGGGAACAGCAGCTGCCTTTGGCAGGGCTGGGAATGCAGAAATGAGCTGCTCATGCCCAAAGGGACTGAGCAAAGAGCTGGCAGCCTGGGAAAGGAGCCATTCAGAAGCACAGGGAAATATTTCTCCAGTTCAGGTGTGGTTTCCATGTTTCATGTGCATTTCTTTTCAGCCCAAAAGAGGAAGAAAATTTCAACTGGAAAAATCAGTCCTGAAATGGACCAAAGAAGAACATTTGAGCTGCTGAAACCTTGCCCTGCTAAGTTTTGTGTTTTGTTTCACTGCTGATCATTTAAATGCCATGTATTTTGAGCTATGAGTGGACATAAATTTTTGGATAAAAGATTGATCAAGATTGACTAACTGCTGCCAGTGTCTCCCTTGTCCCCATCTCCCCTTCCTTCCCCATCCCTGAGGGACAGGACTGGGGAGGAAAGTCCTTGAGAGGCAGCCAGCCCATGGCTCTGCTGCAGGCAGGCAGGCAGGACAGCCAGCTGGGCCCTCTCCCCTCCAACCTTGCTGTACTTTTCATTTTTGGCTGGGATGGGGGCTGGGGGGAGCTTAATTTTGCTGCTTTGAACACATGCAGGCTGCTCTGCTCTGGGAACATTGCTGTGGTCATTAAAAACCATCACAGCACTGGCTCCCAGCTTTGATATTGTGATATTGTCCTCCTCACGTGGGGACAATTGGCCTGTTTGGATCGAGGTGAATACTCCAGACCAGATCCAGGTAAGGAGTGCAGCATACTCTGGACACAAGGGAAAGATCAAACCATCAGTCCCTGAAAGAGAAATAATCAGTGCAAGACCCTCAGCTGGAGGAAAAGCACACTCTTGCTCTCTAGAACTCCCAGGAGGAGGTTGCAGTGAGGGGGTGTCAGTCTCTTCTCCCAGGTAAACAAAGGACAGGACAAGAGAAAACAGCATCAGGTTGTGCCAGGGCAGGTTTAGATTGGATATTAGGGAAAATTCTTGAGCTGAAAGGGTTGTAACAGGCTGCCCAGGGCAGTGGTGGAGTCACCACCCTTGGAAACATTCAAAAAAATACGTGGATGTGGCACTTGAGGACACGGTGAATATGGTGGTGGTGCTGGGCTGACAGCTGACAGCAAGAAAGGTCAAATCTGTTACATCAACTTCTATTTTGGCTGGAAAAGTATTTGCTTTCAGCACTGAAAAAAAAAAAAAGAGCTTCTCCTGGGGTTACTATTTTTGTGGCATTTATGGTTCAAGCAGACCCCTGCTGTCTTGCTTTTCAGGAATATTTTTGGATTTGTTGGTGCTCCTGCGGTGTCCAAGGCTAAAAATATTATTTGAGCTTTTGTTGCCCCTGCTTCCAGAAATAAACCAAACCCAAAGCCCCAAACAGAATCTCCTTAGGGGTTGTTTAAAGGTCAGTTTAAAGAGTTTTTACAAGGTGGATTGTTGTGTTAAGGATGCCTGGCCTGGAGCTTGGCATGGGTTTGGAGAGGCACAAGTGCCCAGCAGAAACAAAGGGGAACAAAGCTGGTGAAGGATCTGGAGCACAGGTCCTGTGAGGAACAGCTGGGGGAGCTGGGGTTGCTCAGCCTGGAGAAAAGGAGGTTCAGGGGGCACCTTCTCATTCTCTGCAACTCCCTGACAGGAGGGGGGAGCCAGGTGGGGCTTGGCCTCTTCTCCCAGGCGACCAGGGACAGGACAAGGGGAAATTGCCTCAAGCTGCCCCAGGAAAGTTGAGGTTGGACATTTGGAGGAATTTCTTCACAGAAAGGGTGATTAAATATGGGAATGGGCTGCCCGGGGAGGTGGTGGGGTCACTGTCCCTGGAGGTGTTTAAGGAAAGACTGGCACTTGGTGCCATGGTCTAAGGACACGGTGGTGTTTGGTCATAGGTTGGACTCGATGATCTCAGAGGTCTTTTCCAACCTAATTGATTCTGTGATTCTGTGATTCAGAGCGGAGAGCAGCAGCAAGAGAAAAAACCAAAATAATTTAAAATCCTCAGTGCCCCCAGAGGTGCTGGTGTCCCTCTGGGGTGCTGTCAGCACTGGCATTTGGGATCAGGATGAGCACAGGGAGAGGCAGCTGCGGGCAGGGAGGGAGGGGAGGAAAAGCTGCAGCAGGAGCCCTGGTGGGACAGGGTGAGCTCCCCCAACAATCTGTGCACAGAAATTCCCTGGGATGAATTCCCAGCTCCAGATTCACAGCCTTGAAACCAGCATCGTAAGCGAAAGGTTGGGCTATTTTTTTGTTTGTTTGCTCATTTTCTGAAGTGGCAGCTCGGATTAGAGCTGACACCAGGAGGATAAGCACTGAATCCTGGGCTAAATATTTCATTTCCACAGATGCTGACATCAATTTGGTTACAAAGGCACTCTTTTGCTTTTTTGCTTTTGTTTTGTTTTGTGTTGCTTCCAGGCTTTCCTATAGGGCTATTTGTTTATTCTTTTATACAACCTCCTGCTAAATTTTGGGGTGGAAAAGGGAAAATATAATTGAGCTCAAAAAAAATCAACTTGGAAGCAGAATGAGGTACATTACAAAGAAAAAAAAAAGCTGAAGAAGAAAAACCCCATTACCTCCTCTTTCTTACAATTTTCATGGGCTTCATGCAAAGATCAAGGAGAGCTTTGCCCTAATTCATGGCAAAGAGATTTTGCTCCAGTTGATCCAGAGATGGGGTTCAGATTTGGGCAGAAGGGAGTGGGTCAGGGTAGGTCTCTCAGCTCGCTGTTCCTGCTCCATGACAGGAATTCCTGCTGTCAGAGAGCCCACCTGGGACAGGCTGGGCTCCAGCAATGCCACAGGTGTGCTCCTGTGCCCCTCAGACACACAGGTGATGCTGCTGCTGGGCCAACAAGCAAAGGGCAGCTGAAGAATGCAGTGATGCTGAGCAGCCACAGCTCCCTTTTGCTACATTCCAGAGGATGGCTGGAAAACTCCACAAGGGAAATTATGTTTATGCTTCAATGCAGTGAGCAAAAAGCATCTCATTTCCCTGCTCTGCCATTCAGGCTAAATCCGGCTCTCCCTGACACGAGTCCATTTGGAATTCATCCACTGAACTTATTCTGGATTTCCACAGCAGCATCTGGGAGTGGAGCATGGAACCCTCTTGATTTATTTATCAAGGCTTCTGTGGATTTGGGATTTGTTCCTGCAGGAGGAGCCTTCCTGCCCATGGCTTATGCTGGGCTGGGGAGGCCTCGATGCCCATCCAAGGGGACAGAGAGGTGGCAGGGCTGTCCCATTCCGTGGCACTGCCATCTGAGAAACGTTTGAAGGAGCCTGGGGCTGTTTAGCCTGGACAAGAGGAGGCTTAGAGGTGACCTTATTGCTCTCTACACCTTCCTGAAGGGAGGTTGCAGACAGGTGGGGTTGGTCTCTGACAGAACCAGAGGACACAGTCTCAAGCTACGTCAGGGAAGGTACAGGTTGGATATTAGGAAAAAAAAATTTTCACCAAAAGAATAATAAAGCACTGGAATGCTCTTCCCAGGGAGGTGATAGAATCACCATCTCTGGATGTGTTTAAAAAAAGACTGGACATGGCACTGGGTGCTATAGTCTGGTTGAGGTGTTAGGGCACAGGCTGAACTCGATGACCTTAGAGGTCTCTTCCAACCTCATTATTCTGTGATTCTGTGATTCCTCCCATGGCACTGCCATCCTCCTGTGGCACTGCCAGCTTCCAGAGCCCTTGCAGGGTCTTTCCTGCCTCTGACGTCGGCACTGCTGCGAGCGAGGGAGACACGGAGGGATGAAAATAGCTCAGCTGTTATCAGCTCTGCTCTGAGCTCTGCTGCCATTTAAACGCCTTTGTCAGGAGAACAAGAGCCAAACCTTTGCTCTGAGCAGCTCTTTTACCTCCTGGCTGCAGAAACATCTCGGTGCCAGCAATAACAGAGGCCAAGGCTCACAACAGAGGCACTGTTTGGCTCCTGGGGATGATCCTAAATTCTTTCCAAGCACAAACCAGTGCTGCTGGCTCGGTTTGAAGGTTTCACTGGACAGCAGTGAGATCAAAGAGGCCAACCCCATCCTTCTGCCCCAATTATTTTGGGGTAAGGACCATCCTACACAAGGAGAAGTCTCATCAGCTTGCTGTGGTCAGAAGGTAGTCTCTGCATCTAAGTCTCTGAGTCTCTGAGTTCCAGTTTCAGCTTCTTTTTGGGGCCAGTGGCTCCTTCTCTTTTTTCCTTCCCTCACTTAGGAAAACAGCCATAAATGGTCCTTCCTACTTGGCAAAAAGTGTCATCTCTGAATGCAACTTTCTCTGCTTTTGTGCAAGCTGGGATCTTTGTTAGACTGGCACATCAGGTTTTCCCTCACAAGCACATTTAGGTGCTTGGTGCTGCAGAGCTTGGGCACATTCAGGCAAGCAGCCCAGCTGTACATTGCTCTAGAGCATGAGAGTGCCCCCAGTGTCTCCTCCTCATCCCAGCTCTATCCTCCTGCCTTCCCACATTAAACACACAGAATTCCCACAGAACCTGGGGTGATCCTACACTGGGTTTGGTCCCTACTCTCCCTGTGATTTCTGGAGTCCCTTTGCCACCCACAGCTGTTTTCAAGCCGGTGAGCTGATAATGCTGCTAACCTTTCCTTCTGCACTTGCATTTGGCTGCTTGAAGTGGGGAAAAATAAAAATCCAGGGCTTTTAGGCAAGCACAGTTTGCTTCTCTCTGCCTCTGAGTTTTCCTTCAGGAAGACAGGTTGGAAACCCTCACACCCTTTAGTTTGGAGTTTGCCTCAGCAACACCTCGTTTTACAGCACTTTGAATTGAGGTGCTGCCAAAAAATCCCCTCCCTGCCAGCCCAAGCACCTTTCCATTAAATATCTCTCCCTGCCCTGGAGAATATAGGAAAGGGAGAGCTGTGTGTACCTCAGTCTCTCCCCCACACCACACTGAATGTGGTTTCTTGCTTGCTCCAGTTCTTCCCACAGCTTTTTGGCAGCAACATCTTGAACACATCTGCACCCCCAAAGGGAGCCAGGCCCCAGCTGAGACACCCACCCCAGTGGAAATTGCTGCTCACAATTGCTGCTCACATGCCTGTGGGACGGGGCAGCTGTCCTCAGAGCGCCTGGGGACCAAGCCTGCAGCTCAGGGCACACCTGCACAGCACAGGAGGGGCTTTTGGGCCTCTCAGTGAGGGAAAAGTGCTTCAAGGACTCAGATATCAAACTCTGGCTCTTGTTTCAAGCCAGATTCCAGCTCTTTGGGAAGCTTGTGTAGCAACAGGAACCTCAGGCCCGGCCCAGCCTGTGCCCGGCCTGAATTGGGGTCTGCTGGGTGGAGAGCTGGGACTGCGCTCACTGTGAGGTACATGGATGATGCCTTTATGGGGCTACCCAAAAACAGAGGCCAGACAAAATTAGGAGAATAAAGAGCAGTTCTATTTATTGAAGGGCCTTCAGGTACATTCAGGACAGACAAAGCCCACTGGGGCTGCACCCAAAATGGATGACAGGTCATGAGTTTTCAGAGTTTAATAAGTTTGGTCCATTGGCATATTGGGGGTTAATCTTCCAATTACAGCTTCAGGTAATGAAGTCATTTACCCCCAGTTTGCTCCCCCCAACTCGCTTTTGTTTCCATCTCTCAGGGTCTGTGACAGTGAGGTGTCCTTGTTTGCCAGGCCTGGAGAGGAATTGTTGTGTCTGCCCAAAATGGGAAAGCAGCAGCTCCCACTGTGTGTGGAGTTTAGAGTTATCCACTAAAGAACTGCAGGGTTACAAATATAAGAAAACATACAAGCTAAAATCCTGAGGTATCATGGACAGCCACTCCTGTCCCCAGCTCACATGGGCTGTGCTGACAGACAGAGCCCAGCCAAGGAGGGGGAAAGGGGAGAGACACACCTGGACCTGCCTCTGGAAATGGTCCTGGTGCTCTCCCAGGGCAGCCACCCCCTGCCACAGCTCCCTCTGGCCTCAGGGCTTGGGGAATGTGTGGCCCTGATTTTTTAATATTTTCTAAGCCTTCTGATGTTTACATTCTTGTAATGAACTTCTCATGTGCTTTCTGTAAATAACTTATTGTTTTGCATTCTTTTATGGAGGAGGAGAAATTTGATGGACTGTTGGTTTGTCCAGTATCATTGGGGAGGTGGCACTGTCACCCTCCAATCCACTGTCACTTTTGGAAATCTATAAATGTTGGAGTCAGAAAAGAAACTTCCCTTTTTTCACCTTGAGAGCAACGGTGTGTGCGCTCGTGTTGTTTTGTGTCCTACAGTGACTGGGATGAGCTCCTGTGTCCCACTGTGAGAGAAGCTCTGCCTGTGGGGCAGCTGGGAGAAGGCAATGGGAAGATAAACCATGCCAACAACAGGCAGGGCATTCCCAGTACCTCTGCTCCAGCACCTGCAGGCTCTCTCATTGCCCCCTGTCCCCTCTCCCTCCTCAACTCCACGTCCCTGCACTCCCCACTAGGATCAGAAGCTATTTTCCTGTCTCATTTCTGTCAGTAAATCTCACTGAATTCATGAAAAAACCCACAGAAAAGTTGAGCACATTTCACACCCAGCTGCCCATCTCTGGAGAGCACTGGAGCGAGAGCAGGAGCTGCATCACGGGGTGCAGAGCCCCTGGGACCCCTCCTGCCCTTCCCTGGGGATGGGGCTGCTCTGCTGACGTGCTTGGCTGGGCATGGAAGGTTCATTAGAGGCCTCCTGCAGGCCTGGCCATGGTGGAGGCAGCTCACCCTTCACTCCCTCCCCTCTGTGTGTCTAGGCAGGGCTTCACCTCCTCTCAACCCTTCCAGAGCCATCCCTGCTCCCCAGATGGAGGTGCACACCTCCCTGTCAGCCACCCCAGCCCTGCAGCAGCCTGGCAGTCTGTCCTGGAAGGGGCATTCAGGATGGGCAGCCTGAGTTTTTGTGGAATTGAGGTGAGGCGCTGTGCAATGCCTGCCCCCCTCTGGCTCCTGCCGTGGAGTTTGCAGGAATTGCTGTCCCACTTCCCTCTGAGGGGCTGCCCAGGTCCTCCTGTGTCTCTCTGCACCCCTGGCCGCCACTCCTCTGGTCATCCCTGTGCTCTGCAAGCCCCTCTGACAGGATTATCCAGGTTTCTGCCAGCTCTGCTCCCTGCTGGCAGCAGCTGGGTGGATTCCAGCTCTGGGCCTGAGTTCTCCATCAGAAAGGAAGGGGTAACACATCACCTTGGCGCAAGCACAAGGAGCATTCAGCTGCTTAAAAGATTATTTCAGCAGATAGAAGTGATTGTGCCCAGCTGCCCATCACTGCTGACCACAGCTCTCTGGGAAGCAGAGCTGACAGTGTACATTCTGGGTGGGAACACCAACATTTGCTCATCGTGGCAGTCAGTGCCTTTCTTTTTGTGGTGCTGTTGCCTCGTTGCCCCTGAATCCTGACCCCAGCACTGAGCTGCTCCCTGCTGGGTGCTGACAAAGTACAGCTGGCACCAGGAGCAGGAATCCTCTGGCTGGAACTGCAGCCTGGCCCCATCACCATGTTCAAGACTCTTCTCCAAACACTATTTGTGCCTGAACAAATCTCCATCCTGATGTTTTGCAGGCCTTAGATTGTTCCCTTTCAATGTTCACTCAAGAAATCCAAGTGGGATTTTCCCTTTCCAGGCACAAGAAGCATCCTGCTGATGGGGGCAGCCTCGTGGGTGTGATAATTGCTGCCCACATCTGCCTCAGGACTGCAAACCATGCAGTGGCTGGGATGGGGCTGTGGAGGAGGCTGCTGTGATATTCCTGCAGCTGCCCTCTCCAAAAACCTGGCCTCTCCCTGGAAAAGCACCCACTGGTGAAGAAAAGGGCTGCTCTGAGTCACAATTCTTTCACCACACAAAAACAAGCTGCAAAAACAAGCAAACGCCTGAGCAACCACCTCATTCAATTAATCCCCACAGCTGTTGGACCAAAAGTAGCCAGGGGAGAGGAAAGCAGGATGATCACATCCCTTTGCAAAGGTTTGCTCCCCATGCAGGAAAGACCCCTGCTCCCCTCCCTCTCCAGCTTTGGAGGAATTGCCCACACAGGTTTTATTTGGTGTTTTCCACCTCTCTCCTTCATTTCAAATCCCTGGGATTGCCACACCTTCTGTGCTGGAAACAAAGCCATAAAAGAAATTGGAAGAGAAAGGGAAAAGACAGCCCACTGATCCCCCAATTAGCACGGAGTGCTTAAACAGTCAGAACTTTGCATTTTAATTGTAATCAGTCCAAACACAAAAAACTGAAGTGACAAACCCCACAGCTAATTCCAGCTGATTAAATAACTCCCCATCCCAATGCTTGTGTGTGTTTCTGGTTTAATTCCTGGCCTCTGGACACAGCCCCACTGATAAAGGCAGTGCTTTATTTTTACTTTCCTCCACCCAAATCAGTTTGCTTCACTGAATCCTTTAACAGAGCCACATCTGAGCTCTTTCCCCTGCTCTGGACCACAGGCTTGGGTGCCAGGGGCATCCCCAGCACTGAAGCTCTGACCATCTTTGAAGTTAACTTGGGTTTTCAGGTCTGTTTTGTCAAATAATGAGTATCTCCAATTAGAGAGATCCCACTGCCGACCTGGGCCTGTGATTTGCTGGCTGACTGCCTTTGCTATGGAAATTTTTTCCTTTTCTCTAATAGAACTTTTTCTGTTGCAATTCTGCCTCCCATCCCCTTACTGTGACAATTAATTAGGAACAAATTAAATGAGAAAGAAACTCCATGGATCCAAGAAGAGCTCCCAGTCCTTTGTGAAAAGCAGGACACACTGCAGAGCCTCAGCTTGGAGCAGAACAGACCCAAACCAAGCCACAAAACCAAACTTCCTGGGAAATGAGCTGCAGTTCCAGATGTGGGGAGAGAGCGCACCAAGAGAGAAGATTCTCAAGAAGCAGCTGTCCCCAAAAGAGGGGAAAGCTTCTCTTTCCAGTATTCAGTGCGGACACTTCAGTGTTGGATTTTCTGAGATGCTCAGTCCACTCTTCCCATCCCCTGCACAATATAATGCCTTTAAACCTTCTGTAAAAAACCTTTAAACCCCCACAAAAACAGTGACTCTTCCACCAGATCAGACTGCTCAGAGCCCCATCCAGCCTGGCTGTGAGCACTTCCAGGCATCCACAACTTCCCTGGCCAACAGGCCAACAGGGGACATCGCATCTAAGAGCAGAATCAAGGTGTGAACCTCTGACTGCGAGGCTGGCACTTGCTTTTGAAGGTCCTGACTGAGAAAGCTGGGACAGACTCTGGGAGGAAAAAGAGCTGTGAAAAATGTGTGAGGCCGGCACAGAGCCCTGGAACATGCTTATTAAATGAAACAGCAGAGAAGCAGGCAGAAGGTGTCAGTGTGATGTGACATTACACAGGAAATTCCTCCTGAAGTGGAATCTGAGGGGCAGAGTGCCTGGGACCCCAAAATGGTGCTTTGGGGCAATCATGAGCCTGCAGAGGAGGAGCTGGCTGCTGAAGGAGGCAGAGAGTGAGGGTTTGATGACCTCTCTGGTGCCCATTGTCCCTGCTGCTTCCTCACAGGAGCTGGAATGAAATGTCAAGATGGTCTTTAGAGCTTAGAAGCAACAAGGTGCTGTGGCTGCTGTAGAGAGTTCACACAAGGATTTTCTTTGCTTACTGTTGCTTTGTAAATTAGTTCCTTTAATCAAAGTGCTCCTTACCAAAGAACAATTCTTGGAAGCAAAAGTACAAGTGGGTGTGAGGGCTGTGCTCTCCCCTAGCACACATCCCTGTCTGGTGCTGCAGCTGAGGGAGGAGCAGATTCCTGCTCTGTGCTCCTCAGGAGGACAAGAGATGCCCAATGTCACCTCAAGGCTGCCACTTCCCATCCTGCAGGTGTTCCTCAGGAATAGGCCTGGCACACACTTCAAACACGTCCCATTTCTGGATGTGGGATATCTGGAACTCTTTTGGTTCAGGACAATGTGTTTGAGGATATCAAAGCCCCAAATTGTGGGCAGTGCTGAACTTTCATTTCCTCCTGTAAGTAGGGCTGTGCTCACGCAAACACTCTATTTTTTGTTAGTCAAAGTGAAGAAGCAATTCTCACAGAAGGGTGGGAGATGAGGAGTGTATGGATTTACACTGAATCAGATATTTCATACAGAAGGCTTAATTCTTTTTTTAGCCCCATAGGAAGAAAAGAAATGAAGAAACTAAGTAGTCTCAGAGAACTGGGGTGGAAGGAAAAATCCTGATCCCACCACAGGCTCTGCATTTAGCCACACTCAGCTCCCTCCTCTGCCCCAAGGGGTTGGGAGCAGCAGGTCCCACATCTCTGGGGTGGGTAGGGTGCTCCATCCCTCCCATTTCCATGACTCTCCAGTTTCCATGAGTCACAGGAGGCAGGGCTGCAACCCCAGAGCAAGTTCTCCAGCAGCTGGTGGGTAGTGGATTTGACCCTGTGCCTAGGAAAGGACTGGGAAGTGGTAGGAGGCAGACAGGCTCCATACCCCCTCTGCTGTTCCACTGGCTGCCTTTAGGGCTTTTTTTGCCATGTTCAGGGAAATTCCTGACCTGTGGGAACATCGTGAGACAGCACCATGCACCTTATGGAAAAGGTGCTGGCCAAGGGAACCTGCTGATTGAGAAGGAAAGGAGAGCACCTGCACAGCTTTCCTCTCACAGGATACTCAGGGAAAGGCCCCAGTCTGCTCAGATTTCTCCCTCCCCAGAGCAGCACAGCTCATGCAGTCATGCACACTTTCACTATGTGCTCTACAAGGTCACCACACCCAGGGACAGCTCCTCAAGCCTCTCTGCCAAGGTCCCCAGGAAGAGCTATTATCTTCAAAGAGCTGACACCCAGACTGGGCAGTATTGATCTGCAGCTGCTGATCAGGCAGGAGGACAGGAGTGCCCTGGGCACAGCTGGGGTGAGGAAATCAGGCATCCTGTGGTCACTGAAGGGAACCAACTCTGCTTGTTTCAGTCCCTTCCTCATCTCTTGCTCTGTATTTACAGCAATAAATCATTTCCTTAATCAGCCTGAAAGGGGAAATAGAAACCCCAGCGTAGGCAATGGATTTCTAGGGACAGAAACCCAAACCCATTACTGGAGGTCCCCATTCATTCATCTCCACTAGCAAATGCCTTTGCCTGCCATTGCAGGCCCTGTCCCCAGCTTCAGTGCCTGCAGGAGTTGTTTGGGGCATTTAATAAAGTCCCATTTTCCACCAACTCCTGAGCCAGAAGGCAGCAGAGCTCTCCCATTTCCCCATTCCCCTGTGCAAACCTGAGCCCTGAAGTCCTGGGTACCACAGGGCATGTTTTCCTCACCTGAGCAGCCCTGCAGTGAGCTCATGGCTCAGCCCCTGCAGATGAAATGGGCAGAGCTGGGGCTGACTTCACAAGAAGCTTTCACACCCCAGGGACACAAAAGAGCAGAGACAAATCTCCATGGGCAAGTTTGGGGGTGAGCACAACTTGGTATTGAAAAATTTGACAGAACATTAAAAAAAACACAGGTGTTCAACCCACCAAGGACCCTGGCTCCTGTGACCTGGCTGGCTGCCGCTGGTACCAAGTCCTTCTAGCTCCAGTCTTACTCCTATTTATTTATTTTCTAACTACTCTGCATGTCCTTCATTCCATCCATCCTCTTAGGAGCCTTTTTCCCTTCTCATTTTTATTTCTGCTCTGTACTTTGCCTTTGTACTATGCATCCATCCTGTCTTCTCTGTTTGCCTTCTGGCTGAAACACTTCCAGCTGAGGTTTCCCTCTCCTAAGACTTTCCCATCCTCCTGGAAAGCTTACAGAAGTGCTGAGGCTGCAAGCTCTGTCCCTCTCAGGAAGATGCATGGAGCAGGTGGGCTTGCTGTCCTGGGACTGTGGGCTGCTCTCAGGTTAATTTGTGAAATTACCTTCAGACTCAGCAGCTGCTGGGGCTGTTAGTACTTCAAGAGAGAAGAAAAATGCTGATGGGAACAGCTGCCTCTATGATTTATAAACCGTACAAGAACATCTAAGCTCTGGAGGGAGCTGCATATGGAAGGGGATTTTCTTGTGAATGACCTTCTTTAAGAAAAGGTACCAGACATAGGTTTGAGGGGAAATTGCAAAATACTCCCTCAGTGGTGAGAATTTCATCTTCCCCTCCCTGCCATGAGGAATGATGATGAAGTGCTGATCTCATTTCCTAATCCTCTTCTGTAAGACACAGTCTACTCACCTCTAAGGTCTGCCAAGATGTTTTTCACTGTCCCAGCACCTCAACATGAGCTGAGAACTTTGTGTAGTGGCAAGTAGGACAATGTGCGTCCAAATATAGGGAGGTCAGGTGTGGTGAAACATCCTCTTCTGTTTGATCATCAAATCCCAGGATGATTTATGTTGGAAGGAACTATCTTGTTCCACTCCCTTCCACTGTCCCAGGCTGCTCCAAGCCCCATCCAACCTGGCCTTGGACACTTCCAGGGATCCAGGGGCAGCCACAGCTGCTCTGGGCACCCTATGCCAGAGGCTGCCCACCCTCACAGGGGAGAATTTCCAAAAGTTTAAATTTAAATCCCTTATCCTTCTTGACACCCTGCTATGGACATCCTTTTCATTCAATTAGGGTGACCTAAGGTGCACAACAGCTTCTGCCAGTGGAGCACTCACATTGTCACCATGGGTTATAGGAGTTCCTCCCTAACATGCCCAGCAGAGACCTTCTCCTGCCTCCAAGGAATCCAAGGAGCTCCATGTGGACAATAAATAATGTTGTCTCATTGGGATGACAATCCTATCTCCTCTTTTTGAACCGTTACCAGAGCAGGAGTAAACTCTTCCTTCCAGCTGGAATCTGGGTGCCTCTCCCACCAAGACCACAATGCTCTGACTCTGCCATGCTCCAGTGGAATGGGATCTGCACCACAGGGACTGCAGGCCTGAGCTCTACAATTCTGGTTTTTCTGTTTATACCATCCTTGAGTGGTCACTCTTGCTCTGTCCTGAGGCACCCACGTGCTCCAGGAATGTGAATCATCTTTGCTGTTTCGTAACGTGAAGCCAGGTGGAAACTTCATCCAACAAAAATGTAACCATGAGCAGCCCTGTGCTCCTGTGCCACCCTGGCTTGTACTGCATTAATTACATTTTTATCTTTGTCCACCAAAGCTGGTCACAAATGCTGTGCTGGGAGAGTCCAGGAGGAGACAGTCATAGTCTCCTGTGGGGATTTGGGGGTGGACATTTACTTTTATGTTGCAAAGAAACCTCCTTCAAACCAGGAGGTTTTGGACTGGGTACAGAAATCTGTTAGACACAAATATTCAGTAATCATGAGTTATTTGCCTTTCTGCTTCTCCAAAATCTTGGTTTTGACTTGAAACCTATTGCCTCAGTAATAGTCATTTAATGACAGATTCTTTTAATTTATCTTCTGGTAGAAGGCTCCAGCAGTCAATTTATGAGAGTTTGTCTCCATGACAGAAACTTACTTTTTGTTTTTAAATGCAAACACAGCCCTGGATTTATTCCCATGAATCTAAGAACATGTTGTTGTGATTTTTTTTTTCGAAGAAGGACTTAGAACTAGGCTCATGATTAATTCACCAAATTAAATTAAACCAGTTGGCAACTCTGATTTAAAGTTGGCTCATTTTCACCCATCTGACTTCAAAATGGCAGAATGGATTTTGCTCAAAGTTTAGGAAAAAAAAGAAGACAAATTTTGCCTTGGGGGAAAGAATAAAAATATGAAATAATAATAGTGTGTGTCCTCCAGTGTTAAGCAGAAGCAGCACCTTGCCAGCAGGTGCACAGCAGGTGAGGGATGCCTTTGCCAGCCCACGTGGTGTCCAGGTGCAGAGCTGAGATGCCGCAGTAGTTCCTGCCCCAGCAGGAGCGTGGTCAGTGCTGCTGAGCACAGTGCTAAGCTCCTGCCCTGCCCTGCTATAGGAATCCCAGGGCACAGGGAATATTTCTCTGTCTGCTCTGGGGTGCCCTGACCCCCAGGGCAGCACTGACTTTGACCCTCATCCATGGAGAAAGTTTCCTAGACATCAAGATAGACTAAAATCCACAAAAGTGTGAAATAGATTATAGAGAGTAGTGCAGGTGTATCACTTGGTGAGATATTGAGGTTTTGGAATTTTTAGTATGTTGTGGATGGAAGCAAGATGGAGGGCACAGGGTGTCGTCCTGGGTTTCTTCTTCATGCTTCTTCTTCCTCCTTCTTCTTGGGTTTGGGTGGCATTTTGTAATTGGGCAGGAAAGTCTGCACTGTGGGCTCTGTGGGATCACTTATTGGGTTAAAAGGGAAAATAATCTAGGTGTCAGCTCTTAATTGGATAGTTTAGTCTTAAAAGACCTTGTAACAAGAGATTGTTGGCCATTTTGTGCCTTGCTGCTAACTCACAGTAGTGAGACTGTTTTACTGATAAGAAATAATAAACACCTGAGTCCCGACATGAACTACCTGTCCTAGGGTGACATAATGATGCTTGTTTCCCCAGTTGTGTTCTGTTTATGCTGGATATTATGTTCTGTGCCTTCAAGACTGGCTCTGAAAAGCAAAGTTTTATTTTGTTATTGGCCTACTCACTCCCCCACAGTCGGAGGGACACAGACAGGGCAGTACATAGCGCTGCTTTTGCTTTTTGCTTGTTAGTTAGTTTAGCTAGGCAGTCTGAATTTTCCCTGGGCTGTTTTTCTATCCTTTTCTTGGAACCTCTTGAGCCTGCTCCGGACTGGGACCTGGGGAGCACCGAGAGTTTGCACCCTGTGGCCTACTGGGGCCTACTCTGGGCAGCAGCCTTTCCCAGTGCCAGAGGGACTGATAACAGCGTGAGCACCCCCAAGAGAGACTTTCTGAATTTGTCACCTTTTTCAGAGCAGTAAAAGAGTGGTGTCACCCGGTATTGTTCATTTTGTGTGCTGGGGGGTGCTGTGCCTGTTAAATGAACAGGTTCTTTCCCCTTCTCTCTGAGGAATCCTTCCCGAACCGGTTGGGGGGAGCCATGTGGGTTTGCTTTCTGGAGGGGCCGCCTTTTGGAGCTTTTCTCCCAAATTTGCCCTAAACCAGGACACCACCATCTCAAATGCCTTCAATCCAGACCCAGGGATACTGATACGCTGCAATCAAACTGCACCTGCAGCACAGCCTGCAGACCTGCACCTGGCCAAGGCCAGCAGCAGCAGCAGCAGCTCCCTCTGTACCGCTGCAGCCCCGGGGAGGGTTCCTCAGTCTCCCCATGGCAACAGGGAGAGGATTCCAGCTGAAATGTGCTCATCCTTGCCCAGAAATCACAGAGTGAGAGTGTGCACAGCGGGAGCCTGTGGGCGGGTGAGGATCTGCCCCGTGGCACCAGGGATGGGTGCCTGGGCCCTTTCCAAGCTCTGGATCTCAGCAAAGAATTGCTGGGTTTGCTGCAGCACTGAGCTCTTCCCTCAGTGCTGGTGCTGCACAGGTTTTGGATGTGGTGGATGAAGAACAGTCTCGTGCTTTTAAAAAACAGAGTGCCCCCAACCAGGGAGTGATTGGTATCTGACTGCAAGGCTTTGCAATGCTGAACACTCACTTTATTATTCTATACTATATTACATTGCGACTATGAGAAGAATACTAGATTTGTCTTTCCAAACAATCTGTGGGTCTGCTGGTAGATAAAACCAGCACTGGGAGGTAAAAGAAACAATGGGAAGGATTCTGCTGATTGATGAATGGAAAAAGATATTTGCTTTTACAAATAAACTTTAGGTTTGCTGTTAAATGAAATTAGACATTGAAAGATGAAAGAAACAATGGGGAGGGGAAGAAAACCCCTATATTTTGTAAGAATTAAAAATTAAAAGGGAGGGTTATACATTAGAGGGAAATCTTCAGTATCAGGCGTTCTGGGAAGTCTGAACTTCTCAAGTACCTCAGCCAATGGGGAAAGAGAGAAGGGAAATTGGGATAAAAAGGAGGCTGTGTCATCCAAAAATTTGAGAAATCCCAGGGAAATGCCCCATGGCCTCTCCCTTCATTTGAATAAAGTAAAAGGACTCCTCTGTCTCCTTTTTGGACATAAACCTCTGGTGTTTGTGGATTAATTTTCCTAACAACTATATTAAAGAGAGATACTATACTAAGTCATACTTACTACTAACTGAAAAACTCCCGACTGTCTGCAGACCAACAGTCCACACATCTTGGACTTGATAGATGAATTAACATAAACAATCTCTACTAGAATCCAATTACTAAATTCTTTCAGGTAAACAATCTTCTTAACACATGTGCAAAACACTAGGAGCAGCAAGGTAGAATGAGCTTTAGGGAGCTCTTCTAAATCCTGGTCTAGGACCTGCCCTGTAAACACACAAATGAGAGTAGTGTTTCACATATAGGCCACAAGGTGAAGTTTTGATCCTAGAGCTGAGATGACCACACAAAACCACTGACATAAATCACATTTTTAACCAGAAACTTCTCTGAAGACTCTTTTTAAGAGCTACAGATTTTGCTTTTGTAATTTGTTCCTTCATTGTTGCAAGGCCAGACTCCTTCACTGTGCCCAGGGTGGTGCCAAGACTAAAGCAAACCCATTTTCCAAGGCTGATGAAGACCCTGACAGGATGCATGAACAGTCAGCAATGTCTGTTGCAGGGTTGTTTGTCCCTGAGCACATCATCTTTGTTTGAAGCTGGGTTTGGGGGGATTTTGGCCACATTTTGGAGGTATTAGTTCTTCAGTTTGATGGAGAAGGAGTCTTCCTCCCTTCAGCAGACACAGCCTGGGATGCTGAGTGTGTTTGGAGCCGCCTGCCCAAGTGACCCTGGAGCTGTGGAAAAGACCTGTCTTCCCACACAGCCATTTGGTGTGAGAATTGGAATATCAGAGCTGGCTTTTGGACAGCAATGTGGGCTCTCTCTAGGCTGTTTCTGACTGCACAGATCTGTCTGGGGGGAAAATCCACGAGTGGGGTTGGAGGTGAAATCCTCTGGCTGATCCTGCATTTTCCCTGGGTGGCAGGAGCACGTGGAACTGTGTTGATATTTAAATTGTTGACACAGAGCCTGGTGGAGGCAGCAGCTTCAGCACCACCATCCTTTGGAGAAACCTCTTTCTGGGGGAAAGCTGCAGGATCCAAAGCAAGCTGCCAGCACAGAATGCCCAGGCTGCCCCAAAGCAGGCACTGGGGCTGCAGCTGGGTTGAGTTGGTGATTTCTGTTCTCCAGGCTGAGGGTGGCTTGCAAGGACTTAGCAGCACAGAATCTGTCAGATGACATTTTACAAGACAACTGGCTGGATAATGTTTGCTGTTCTTTTTTTTTTTCCCTTCAAAAATCTGCATTTTGTCAAAAAACTGTAAAAAAATGTCAAGTTGCAGTGATTCAAATGAAATGCTCTTCAGCTGCATTGAAATAACAGACTTTATTTCATTTAAGTTTCAGTATCAACTCTGCTCTGAATTTGTCTCTCCATGAATTTCCATTCTTCTGCCTTTGCTTGTCTGAAATTAGACAATGAAAATGGTGCTGATACCGATAAAAACATAATTTATTCTTGAAGACAAAATGCTCCAAAGACACACCAACAAAAATAAAATCCTTTTGACATCAAAGATTTCACATGCATTAAAGACATCACTTTTAAATTTCCAAATAACTCTTCCTTTCTTTTTAGAATCTTAGCCTCTCCCATGTTGAAGAGACTTTATATTTGCTTTAATGCATGGCAGAGCAATGCACTAAACTCTGCCTTGTTGCTCCCTTCCAAACTCTTGGAGGTTGATCTGCAGAGGCATTTCCTGCAAATGGAGTTAGGAGAGCTTGGACTGACATTCTTCCATGCTGTTATACAAAGTGATCTTGAGGATTTCTTCATTCCAGCCTCAAGAGAATTTCCAGGATAAACCAGCCTGAATATGCTTCAATGTCTTTACAAACTCTGCATGTCACTTTGGATATTATTATTGTGCAAATTAAATGCCCAAGCCATTGAAAAGCCAGAGGAACCTAGATGATTTAATTACTTCAGAACCTGTAAAAATCACTGTTTGAATCTATAAGTTTCCTAGCACCATTAATGGTCATTAATAATTGCCTTTTGTTGAGGAGCACAGTCTCTTTAGCTTCCATCTGTGCTTTTGGGGAGGATGAGACCCTCAAGAGTGTGGACACACAAGCCTGAGGAGCAGATGTCCAACTCCCATGTCAGGTTTCAAATAACTTCACCTTTCAGCAAGCAGGGAGCCTGTGCTTCCTGCTGATCCCATATTTGCTTAAAGCTGAGGTTTTTCAGGGAAGAAAGAGGCAAGAAGAGAGGGCAGTGATGCTCCCAAGGCTTCCCCACTGCTGGGGCTGCAGCTGCAGCCTCTGAGCTCAGCAGGGCTTCAGGGCTTTTAGAGACAAGAACTGTCCTAATGGCTGGTGAGGAGAGAGGAAAGTTGAATTGGTAGATTTGAAGAAAAGAAGAAAATGGTTTTGTGTTATATATAGACTTCAGTGAAAGGAAACCTTCATCCCCATTACCTGTGAAATATCAGAGTTTTTTTGCTGAGCAGGTGGTGACTTCAGCCAGTGTTGGGGAGGGCAACTAGGGCTGGATTTCACATGCTGGCTGCTGAATGCAGTTCCTAGCATGATTTTTATCCCTGACTTTCCATCCAGCAGCCACACTGGTCCCACTGGCAGTAGGTCCAACCTGGGAAGACCTCTGGACACCAGGATGCCCAGCTAGAGCATTTCAGGCACTGTAAATATTCCTGTTTTCCTGCCTGAGCAGGGGGGAGCAGCACTCTCTGCTTCAGGGGTGCAAGGATGGCTCTGTCAGGGGCTGCACACTCCCAGCAGCATCCCTGCCATGGTTGGTTTTGTGTTTCTGACCTTACATTTCTGCTCACACCACAGAGGTGTGGAGAACAGAGCCTGGGTGGGGAATGGATTTTGGGCTGGTAACATCCCTTTGCAGCCCAGGGAAGTGGGGATTGAAGGCCAGCTCCCTCCTTTTGCTGCCATCATCACTGACCACAGTCCCACCCCTGCCAGCCCCCCCCCATGTCCCCACAGTCCCTCCCTCGATGACAACAGAGTCCCCCACCCCCCTGGCTGGACAGGCAGCATGACTTGAACATCCTAAGACCTCTGGATGGCCTTTTGAACTTCCAAACACGAACTTGGGAGCTTAAGTCTGGTCATTAAATACCTCCATATCTAGCTGGAAGTGCATCAGTCATTTCTAAAAAAGGTCCTGACTGGTTCCCTTTTTTTCAGCATGGCAAAGCCTGAAAGAGCTTGAATATTTCACTTGCTTTTGGAAATAGGAGTGAAGAGCCCTCAAAAATGAAGAATTCCTGATGTTCGTTCCTCAGAGTTAGGGTAAGTCACTCACCTTGTGGTGGAAAAACAAGAGTGGGAATTTATTCTGATTTTCCCCTCTGCTCCAGGCAGTGTCATGGAACTTGAGCACATTCCAGCTCTTGGTTCAAGCCAGCAGAACACTTGGAAATGCAGAAAATTTTGTTTAGGTTTTAGCAAAGTCCTCGGGACACCTTTCAGGTGGCATTACCACAGCTGTGTTTAAAGCTCAGGACAAGTTGGAGTCCTCTCTATGGCAAGGCCTAAAGACAGTGCCTTGAAAATGGAAACAGGGAGAACACTCAGACCAGCAGAGAGGAGTTGATTGTTTCACCTTCAAAGGCTGTATTTTATAAGTGTTACTTTTGTTCTGGGTAGGAAAAAAAAGCACAAACCCAAAAGGCCAAGAAAGTTTCCTAACCAGTTAATAACCAACAGTGTTCAAGTACATTTATGTCCACATACAGCATTTGTTAAAAAAGAAATTTTTTTGTGTGTTTTAACACCTTTTTTTCAAAAAAAAAAAAAAAAAAAAAAAAAAGAAGAGAGAGAATAAATTAATGTAATAAATTAATGTACATATTACACTATTTTGGCACTGGTATGGACCATTTTTAAAAACATTTGCTGTTAGTATTTATCATGTTTGTACAAAATTGTAAACTCTTTTCAAGTTTGTTGGTTTTTTTTTTCACTTTTGTTCATCGTCACCTTTCAAAAACTGTCACTACAGGAACAGAAACACCCCAAGCCAAACCCCAAAAGAGAATCAAGGCAGCTCTCCCTGCCCCTCTCCACCCTTCCCCCTGCCCTCCTGCGCACTGTCCCTG